>NC_139986.1:18718210-18748210 GCF_963993115.1 Abramis brama | reverse complement strand
TCAACTTTGCCAAGTAACTTGTCCCGCACTGTTTATGCTACAGAGAAGGGTAATGCTTCAAGTCATTTTTTCTTTTTTTTTTGAGGAGAAGTGCTCATTTGCAAAGTCGCATTTATGCATCCACTCCAGTAACAATATAGCAACATGCATAAAAACACTCAAAGCAACCTAGCAACTGGATTGCAACATCCTGGCTTTATTAAGGTGTGTGTTTTGCCATCAATCATGTAATTGAAATGGGGAGCAGAAGACAAAAATTTGGGATGTATGTTACCATTTTTTAAATTCAATACCAATTACTGCCAATGCTAATATCACCGATAGCGATACCAATAGCAATACTCATATTAAATGGAAGGTTTTTGTGTTTCCTAAGGTTAAAATGGGTAAGCCATTTAACATTATCTTTGAAAGTCATCATTTACCATCATTTTTTTTTTTTTTTTTTTACGTTAGTCATATATTAGCAATGATTACAGATTTGGATTAATATTTTACCAAATTTTAATTTACAGTCATCACACAAACCCATTAAAACATAAATCATTTTTAGCTTTGCCATTATAAAAGTGTGAAATAACTCCAGATGACATTTTTACTTTTCTCTTTCTGTGTGAATGTGTGCCGTGATTGGATGCTTTTTGTGACTACTACTGTCTTTCAGCATTTTATTTTATTTTATTTTATTTTATTTTATTTTATTTTATTTTATTTTATTTTATTTTATTTTATTTTATTTTATTTTATTTTATTTTATTTTATTTTATTTTATTTTATTTATTTGAAGGTGAAGTGTTAAAGATGTAAGTATGGATAATTCAAGATGGATCCATCTATAGCCAGTGAAAATTTTCCTCCCTTTTTACATTCCCTCTCCCCTTCTTCATTTCTCCCTCATCCTCTCTTCTCTAATCTCTCAGAGTCTCTGTATCTTTGCATTCCTCGACCATTGTTTATCCAAATGCTTCATTTTATGGGCTGTGTTTTATCAAGCCCTAAATAATAAACGTTATCTGCTCATATAGGTATGTAGACTGCTGTCTGAAGGCGACGTTTCGTCTGCCATTTCACAGAGTCGTTTCTCCTCCTGACCTACAGCAGCCATTTCCTACGCTGACTGCCTCCTGTAATTGAAGGTACTTGTGGTGATTTCACACAATCAGAGTCTCACATTCAATGGGATGAAAGTGATTCAAAGATGGGAGGCCCATTTGAAAAGCTTCATAGGAAATCGTCAATTATCTATACAATAGGTTACTAATACCTGCCCTCCTCCTCGTGCGCTGCCTATTTCCACATTATAGATTTATGGCATATTTTCAATCTATAAGAGCTGTATCTGCAATGATCTGACTGTGGCCCTCATCTTTTGAATCTTTTGTAATGAAACCATAGAAAATGTCTTTTGATGGGTTGATTCTGTGCTCATCCTGCACTCTGATAGTGTGAATGGTATAGATAACCTCTGCTTCCTTGATATATTGATAGTACACCACAATCTACCCTGAAAGAAGTTCCAAGATAGCTGGAGAGAAGAGAAAGCAGACATTACCACACAGATAGAACCTTTAACAGTTACCAGTTTAATATGTATTTTTTTGTTCTTGTTAACATGGATTTAATAGGGTTTGTGACTTTTGCCGCATTGCATTTAAACGTAAAGAGATAGACCCAAAAAATTAAATTCTGATGATTTACTTACCATCATTGCAAACCTGTATGACTGACTGACTTCTGTGGAACACAAAGTTTAAATATGTAGAAAAGTGTCTCTGTGTTTTGTTTTTATTTTGTCCTTTCAATGAAAGTCAATGGGGTCCAGTGTTGTTTTGGAACCCATTGACTTTCATTGTATGGACAAAAACTTTTGTGTTCCACAGAAGAAAGTCGAATTTATTTAATTGAATTATAATTAAAGTATATAATTAAAATATTTAAGTGAATTATAATAGGACATATTTTTGCAATATTTGTATAAACTGAATGGTTTCTTTTACATACAGTAGCGATTAAGCGATTAAGAACAGTTTTTGCTCAGATTTTTTCACCCCCAATAATCTCATATGTTCCTTCACTAGATTGTCTGAGTTGATTTTCCAGGATGCCAATGTATGCTGTATGTAATCAAAAGTCAGATTTTGATTATGAACCAATGCATTTTTGTCATTTATTGCAAAACTGAATCATCCTGGCAATGCAATAATTCTCATGACAATTTAATAATTCACAAACGTATGACTTTTCTTTTCCCTATTACAATCTTGTTTAGGTGTAAGGTTTAGGTTGTGATTAGGTTTAGGATTTGGTTGTTTTAATATACAATTTCTCACGATATGGTACCTTCTCGTATGAATGACATTACCATTCATGTCCATGCTATCTATATAAATCTATTTTTTTTTCTTTTATATTTCTCCTCAGAATTTCAGGAGAAACATCTGTAACAAAGTTCATACTTAAATGAAACATAACTGGGAACTCCATTAAGTCTCGTGAGCTATGAAAGAGCAACCTCTGAGCAATAAAAGTTTCCTCTGGGGAATCCATTAATTGCTTCATTTGCACACAAGAACATATGAGAGTTGAGACGGGAGGTTTTTTTTAGGAGCTTTAGGATATAATTCACGACAGAGTTATTTTGATGTATCTGCTCTGATGCTGCCTGAGCTCTGGATCCTGCCTTGGGAAGCATTGGGATCATGGGACGGAGTTTTTGAAGTATAAACCCCTTTTTGAAATCCTGTTATTGGCTGGTATTGGTTGCACACTAGAAAACAGCATCTTATTTGAACATATACATAACATACCTTAACTCACCATGCTACAAATAGGTCTATAAAAAGCTGTTTTTCTTTTTTAATCTCATGATGTTGAATATTGTTTTTAGTGAAAAGTCTCTTTTTTTCATATGAAGGGTCTACTGGGAAATTAAGTGTTATAATGAAAAGCCCTCTTCTTCTTGGATAATATTAGCACAGCGTAACACACTTTAAATTATTCACATCAAAAACTCATTGTTTGTTACTTGACAGGGGTGGAGAGGGATGACGGCAGAGTGATGAATTATACATCAGGCACAAAGTGTCTTTGAATGAATCATTGAAATGGGCTGTTTAAAATGTAACTGTGTACTTTGTTGCAGTGTGTCCTGTTTGTTGTGAGGTGACGGAGTCTTTGTGTCACCTCGTTCTGATGTGATGTTATTCACAGCTAAGTAGGCGACCTCGCACGTAAAAGAATATCATCACACCTCTGAATCCAGAAAAGAGAAGGTAGAAACAGGAAGATGAATGTGGAATCACTCAGAGACACAAACAACACTCGCTGTGTGTTAGTTACATCATTGATTTAACAGAGGCTTACATCATTACTGGTACATTATCATCATGTACCAAAAGAAGTTTTATCTGGATAAAATCATTCGTGTTCCGCAGTTTTGCACTTTGTAACTACACAAGCATATTAATAAATGAATACGCTTGTGCATTTTTATTAAAGGGACACTTAGGCATTAAAACAATCTAATCAAAAACCAATCAAATCAAGAACCGTATAGTTAGTAATTTTAGTTAGAGATTGGGAGTCAGTTTAGTTTTTCTTTTTAAACAAAAACACATATATATATATATATACACACACACACACACATTTGTATATTGAAGACAGCAAACTCTTTAATATTTTATGCAATATTGAGTCATTTATGATATATATCAAGTTTGTAAGGGAGTCAGTTTAGTTTTTCTTTTTAAACAAAACAAAAACATTTATATATATATATATATATATATATATATACACACACACATACATATCTATATCTATCTATATATATATATATATACACACACACACACACACACACACACACATATATATATATATATATATATACTGTATATACACACATTTGTATATTGAAGACAGCAAACTCTTTAATATTTTATGCAATATTTAGTCATTTATGATATATATCATATAAAATAAAATAAAATATATATATATATCATATATATTTATGACATATAAAAATGAACTGCGAATTAGTGATGACTCTGCTTCGTTTTGATGGTGAGTTCTTGTAGTGGAGTGGCAGGAAGTGATGAAACCAGGTTTAGGGCCTGCGGCACTAATGTGGAAGATTTAAGCATGAGGAGTAAACAGAGGTACAACAAGAATACTAAATGAATGTTCCATTAGATCAGCGTAAAATATGCATCATGCTTAAAACTTTATAAAGCAGAATGGTAATTACTGCTCACGCTGTGTGGTGGGGCAGTTCCACACAAAGTCTGTTAATTAATTCATTGTGTTAAGTTGTTTTATGTTAATCCCTGATTGTGAAATTACCACCAAGTGTATCACTTTAACTAAATGGAAAAAATGAAAAATGCATTAAAAAACACAAGCGGTTACTGCAGGGTGATTAAGTTTAGGGCCAATGATTCACTAAATATTTAACAGCTTTGCCTGGTACAAAGTATATCATGAATTATAGATTAGGAGAATTAGAATATCTTGATGTAGAACACTGTTTAAAGAATTAACCTGCAATAGGGAGGAGCAATTACCATTGTAATAAATGATTTTGCGAGCGAAGAAGGAGCCACCATTCTTTATTTTTAATTAATTTCTCCATATTATCACAAAGGAAGAGATTCTCTCCCCTCATTACTCTCTGTCACTTTTGGGGTCCTTTGTTCCTGATAAATGGGAGTCCATTTGTGGAGAAGCTTGTCGGTACGCAAACCTTTCCTCCTCCCATAGCAAATGCTTCGTAACTCTAAAATGCTTTATTTTAAATGTATAGTCCAAAACCATAATTTAAAGAATACATCATTAATGACTACCAGCCTTGCAGTGTGCATATGCTACTTTTGTCGGGGGATCGCTATGGCTTCCCTTTGGGGTCCGTAATGGGGGCTGTATTTAAATGAAGGTCATTCCCCTGTGGCGAGGAAGAAATAGGGGGAGCTTCTTAAACAAACGGTCTGTCCAGAAGACCCTTGCTCAGAGGATAACGGTCTGGCCTGGCTTGGGAAATGAATGGAGTTAGCTAATTGGCTTTCCATAGATGCAGGTTTGAGTCTGACCCAGACGGCTCTTTTGTAATAGACCCCGCCCCTCTCTCGCTCACCTATGCACCCTCCCCCCTGCTCGAGTGTTGCACCACTGCTATATACCACCAGCTATATCTGACCTGAGTCCACCATCTGGGCCTGTTTAAATGGAGATAGTGTTTAACTAGAAAGTGTTGTTTCAGACAGGCCACAATAAGAGTGATGAGGAGGGGAGTGGCCTATGTCATCTGAAACGAGACCAAAGGCCTGTTCAAATTCAAATGTATTTAGATACAAATTTACCATGCTAAATAGGTGGTGAATGTAGAAAATGATGATCACATGGTGCCCTTGATAAGATAAGGGAGGGGGGAGTGTTTTCTTAAACGTATTAGTTTGATATTTAAAGGGGTTCTTCACCTTTAGCAAAATTGTCTTTCAATAAAACATGGCTGCCTATACAAAGTATTTTTGAAATCGGTGCTACCTGACTATAGAAAACTGAGATAAAAGGCTGTTGTTGTCTTCCCTTTTGCCAAATAGGTAGGACAACTTCAACACCCATAATGCACTGTGCATGTTGCAGTCCAAGGCCACTCCCACCAGTCTGCTATGGATATTCATACCAGAGTTAAATACCACCTATGAAGGAAATACTTCTTAGCAAACTTTTAATCATAATGGTGTCGACTTGTATTGTTTAATGAGTAAACATTAGTTGGGAGTGAGGCTGCAAAGAATTGTAAATATGGAGAGAACGCTGTGGCGTTATATATGTAAAAACCCTCTTTCCGTGGATGTTATGAACAATGAGAACAAGGGACCGATAAAAGCAACTGATCACAAGATAACGAGTAAACATTGTTAATTTACATATACTACCGACATTGTAACAATAAAAAGTGGTTGAAAATCAGCAAAGTTGCACTTTAAGTGTAAGATGTCTCAGTCTAATGGTTTGTTTAGCATAACTGAGGAAATTTGCAATTGCACTTGCTAATGATCACCTTGTATTTTCATTGTATGGAAAAGAGCTGCTTTGGTGGTTTGAGAACTTCTTTTTGTGTTCTATGGCAAAAAAAAGTCACTTTTAAAGCCACCTTTAAAGCGCATTATAGTTCAATTTTGAATTTAAAGAAGTAAAATTCAAATTAATTACAAATTCAAATTAATTCATGTCAGTTATTTAACTAGAAAAGCAAAGTTTGTCAAGACAAACTGAATGTTGGCTTGAACAAAGCCTTATTTGAACATTTGAAGTTTGAGGCTTGACAGACAGACATATAGATACACACTCTCTCTCTCTCTCTCTCTCTCTCTCTCTCTCTCTCTCTCTCTCTCTCTCTCTCTCTCTCTCTCTCTCTCTCTCTCTCTATATATATATATATTATATAACACACACACACACACACACACACACACGGATAGATAGGTATATAGGTTTCATATATTTGTGAACTGATGTTCAGTTTATTTCATCTGTATTTCAATACTTAATTCAACAATTCATCTACTGACTTTTACTAAGCAAGTCTGACACGAATGGCAGTTTTGCTGTTGCAGCGACAACTAACAACTCTTTTGGTTGCTAAATTAGTCATCAGACCTTTATCATGCTACTTTTAGTCTGTTACTTGTTTTAAATTCACAGGTTTTACCATCCGCCTCTGACATAAAAAACCAGTAAGATCACTGATATCAAACATCCTTCCAATTGTTTTGATTTCCCTAGAGAATATTGAGGTGTACAGAAACACAACACCCAATAAATAAAACATCAACATCACATAAAAAGGAAGCAAAATAGCATGAAAACCCTTCAAATATGACACGAGACAAAGTCAAGATTTGGATGAAGCTCATTCAAAATTTGTGGTGTTTGCTGATCTCTGCGTCAAGCACGGAGCTGTTTTTTTTGTAGTTTAATTATAAAACTGTCAAAAAACATGTCCCATTGTGTCTCTGGCATACATATCTGGGCCAAGTTCCATTGTCTCCCATAGGTCATTATGATAACACTCTTGTATTAGCAGTTAAGCACCTTAACGTAGTGTAAAGAGAAACAACATGACCAGTCCAGGCCTTCACCTAAGGACACATAACTGAACGTCAGAGCAAATCGAGCAGTTCATCTGTAGATCCTTTAAAGTTAGCAAATATGCATTCAGGGCTGTCATTTAAAAAGGTTTAGGCTAATGCATTGTGGGAAATTACATTATTATCAATGTTGAAAACTGTTTTTGCTACTTAATTTTTTTGTGGAAACCTTTTTTTCAAGATTCTTTGGTGGAAAAATAAAAGTTAAAAAAAGAACAGCATTTATTTGCATTGGAAATATTTTCTGACATTATAAATCAATTTACTATCACTTGTGATCAATTTAATGTGCCCTTGCTGAATAAAAGTATTAATTTCTTAATTTTACTTACCCTAAACTTATGAATGGTAGTATATCACAGTTACCACCAAAATTACCAAAATATTACACAGCAACAACTGTTTTCAACATTGATAATAATAAGAAATGTGTCTTTAGCACCAAATCAGCATATTTGAATTTCTGAAGGATCATGTGACTCTGAAGACAGGGATGCTGCTGAAAATGTAGCTTTGCCATCAGAGGAATAAATTACATTTTAAAATTCATTCACTTTTAAATAGGTATTTTAAAATGTAATACTATTTTACAATATTGCTTTTTTTAATGCATTTTTTGTTAAAATAAATGGAGCCTTGGTGGGCATAAGACACTTCTTTCACTAAAACGCTAAAAAAACATAATTGTTCAACACTTAGAGTGCCGGTAGTGTACACACACACTCACACATTGGGTTTTATAGTGACTTTCCATTGATGTTTGAACTGTATATTCTATCCCTATCCCGTAATCCTAAACCTACCCATCACAGAAAACTTTCTGCATTTTTACATTTTCAAAAAACATTATTTAGTATGATCTACAAGCTGTTTTCCTCATGTGGATCAAAAAATGTCCCCACAAGTTCAAAAACTTCTTGTATTAATGATGTTTTGTCCCCATAACGTAGGGAATACCTGAAGACACAGACACAGGTATATATTCCAGTCATTATACATTGCCTTTATTATTTTTCCAGGGAATTTATCTTTTAGTAGTGAATGTGAGATGTCGGTGTCATTCTGATTAGCGGATATTTCAAAAAAATATTTGTGCATTGTGACTGTGCCTTCATGGTCTTGTGAAATAATCAGATTCCATTTTTTTATTGATGATTTCTCTATACTTTATTTGATTAGACTTAAAAAAAAAAAAATTTTTTTTTGCAGGAGCATAGTTGCAAATGGCAGAGATGTTAGATCCTATTTTAGATGTGAGCTGTGAGCCTGGCAAGCTTTCGCAGTCTCGTCCAACTGACCACCCTCCATGCTTTGTTTCTGTTTGACCTTTGGTCAAATGCCGTGCTAAACCCCGCCAACCTTTTATGTGAAATGTGTACTGTATATCATAACGTTCCCGGAAAACGGATTCCTTCCGTCGGAAGTTCCCCTGAAGGCTTATTAAACCCATGAAGAAAGGAAATAAATAAATTCTCAATGTGTTTCTTAGTTGAATGATAATGTTGTGTGAATGATATATTTCTTGAAAGGAAAAAAGAGAAGGATACTTGAATATCATTATAGTTCAATGTGGAATCCTTTGACACCAATGAACATCTCCAGCTAAGGCAATCTCAGAGGCCACACCAGCGGGATGGAAAACACTGCCGTTTGATGTTTTCAATCATTCTCCAGCCTTTGTGTCTCTCAGCCAGTCCCTGCAGGTTGACTCTCTGAATAACATGTTTTTCACTTTTTGAAAAAAAACTTCATTTGAAAGGAAAGCCTACTGTTGAGTCTCTGCATGTTTACTTTCATTAGCTTTGGTCCTCTCTCCCTACAGAGAGTCACATGGTCCTACCTCTGTTGCCAAAGGGGCGGAGCGGAGGAGAAGCCAAACGGTACCCTTTAACTGCGGTAAAGCCCGGGCGGCCGGGATCGTGTGATGTTCTGCCGCCTTGCGCCACACGGTTGCGTTTGGAAACGACGACCAGCTGGCCGCTGGGGTCATCCATGTTGCCTAGCAGGAAGATCCTTGCCTACAGCCAAAGAACAGGCTCTCGTTTATGAGCTAACGGCTAATCCCGGCACCCCCTGTAAATACACCGTCGAGTGCTAAACTAGGGACTGAGAGGGAACACATGGGATGAGGCTAATAAAAAGGCAAAACAGAACAAGGGTAGCTGATATTCCTCTAACCTTCGACCTTCAGGGTGTCCCGTAGAGTATGATTGATGCCGTCATATCCGAACAAATGCTGCCTGACAGTTTTGGGGCGATTACCCTGTTTTTTTTTAGACGGCGGAAAAACGTATTACGTGTCTGAAGCTTTCACATCCAGATAGCATTAGAAATATAATGATGATTTGTGTGCAGCGCTGCAAAAAGAAGCCCACTTATTGTACGTAAGTGTTATAATTGGAACTTTATTGCATTACCGGGGCTGCAGAGTGTAACTTCCTGCTATTTGTCTAATGCATCCTTAAGAATAGTAATCTAATAAAAATCATTAGTTTTTCCAGGGCTTTTAGACATGATTTAAAGGAAAGTCATTTGCAAAATGTGTCTAGCGTGAATTAATACCTTACCTTGTACGAAAAAAAAAAAGGTGCATGAAAAAAAAACGTTATCGAACAATGCAATTTCATAACAAAAGACGTACATGCTTTCAAGATTGCCACAAGCTTGGATCATCTTTGATAAGTGGCTCCTCTCAAACACAAATGTGGTTTTGCTCAGCTACGCTGTTTTTCCTAATACTCAAAGCGTCTTTATTAGATTTATCATCGAGCCTCTATTCTTCACGCGCTTTGACGCATTCGACATGTGACCTCAGATGGATTCATAAGGTTCATCCGCTGGTAGCTGAAATGTAAATGCTCGGCTTTCTTTTTCTTTTCACCCAGAGAGCCTCAGCGGCCGGCTGATCCTCCCGTTCTGACAAGGTGGAGGAATGCCTGATTGTGGTGTGATCTGATGGCCGGTGGCTTGTGTGTGTGAAAGGGTCTCAGCCTCAGAAACACCCCCCCCTCAGCCTGTCCTCTCTCCCCAAGGGGAAAGAATAGAGCGTCTTGCGCTTACCATCCCTATGAAGAAATGAATAAAATAGAAATGAGACATTCAAGTGACAGCCCCAGCTTTAAATGATGCTGGCGAAAGCCATGAATTGTCAGTGGGTCTCTGCTTTGTTGATGAAATGAAAAATGTGTCGTCGGGGAGAAAGGATAGTTTTTTTTTCTTCTCTTTTCTGAGGATAATACGTTGTGATGAGTGCCCACCTTGAATTTTGGGAATATGCTGCATGGCACATTCAGGGGTTCTGGTGGCGCTGGTCAATATAATGTAATTCAGGTAATGCCTGTTAATTCATATAAATCTTGTGTTGCGGGTGTTTGGCCTCACCTGCCAGGGTTGACCAATGGCTGCCCTCTGATCTACCTCTGTCAAGCTCCGTAATTGAGTGCTTCCTTAATTTATGAGGCAGCTTCCTCCATTAACAACAAAATCTTGGGAATTAAAGAAGAAACAGACCTTCGCACGCCCATGCTGCTCTAAGGATAAGGAACAAACCGTGATAAATGGCCGAGCGCATCTACAGCCTTGACTTTGAAAAATACTGTCTCTGAATTTCAGGTCAGACTCTGACAACAATTAGGAGGAGAAGAATAAATAGACAATGACCCTATTTTCTGCTGTATTTCCCTCTGCTGTAAGATGCAGGCGAACATGATCTGCCATTGACAGGATGTGCATATGCAAGGGAAAGCAGTCAGGGTCGCTTGTTGAGTGATCATATCATTAAACTGCTAATTTTGCAGTACGAGGCACGAGGGAGCTGTTTCTGGCATTAGCCTTGCTTCTCACTGTCTCTTCTGTACAGTAAATCTTGTGCTAAGCATATGAGCCCATTCACTGCTACTAGTGGCTGTTGTATCTTAGTACATTTTAAAGTCAACATTAGAGATGCACCGATATTAAATTTCTCAGCCAATACCGATAGCCGATTATTCAGAGTGAAATCGGCCGATAACAATAGTTTTATTTTTTTTATGGAAAAAAAATCTCATTTGGAACCCTCTCATTTGGTACACTATAATATTGGTTGCAATTAACAACAGAGGTATTATATTAAACTGCCATTTATTTTCAGATATAATTATTACACCCAACTAAAAATTAAATGTTTGTATGCAACTCGGTTGTACATACAAGGTAGTTTTCATAAGCACTTGTCTTCATGGCAAATTTATTCAAACATACATATATAATTAACAGTAAATAAGCTAGTGTTTTTTTTAATAGCTAACTAATAAACAGATGACTTTCCTGAGGTAAATGCAATGTTAAGTGACGTTGTTTACAAGCTGTTTTATTGACATCTTTCCGCTGTTGAAACACCGATTGAGAGATTACACGAGACATGATACAGATTTTGGTTAGTTGTACTGTATCTTTCAACATGCCTTCTAATATTCATGCATGTTTTTATATATATAATTTGTATTAAAGTGGAAGAAAAGACTCGCGCTCCGCACTGCCGCTTGAACTGAGGCTCTACGCCGATCTGTCATGTCACATTTAAGAGCGTCACATTTTTATTTTTTAATTTCGTAATAAAAGGGACGGAATTTTGAAGATGACACTTTGTTTCTTTTTAGAATTAACAAAGCACAGAGCTATTTGCGATTATTGGATGAGAGCAACAAATAATTTTTAGTATTGTGAAAAACTGCAGACCTGGCAACCCTGGCTTGATCTACGGGTGATGCATAGGGTCAAATAGAGCCTGCATTTATGTAGCTGTTTTCCGCTGTTTATGCGTTATTGTCGCATTAACTTGCCCCAAATTCAACACGAGAGTGTGAGTTGGAGTCAGACATGTTTTTCTGCTCCCTTTCGATTGACAGGATATAATTGGCCCTGATCATCGGCTGTTTTTATACAATCTTTTTTTTGTCCGATACCGATTATTGGTATAGTAATCTCTAGTCAACATCAAACCAAAATTGACCCCATTTACTTAATTGCACGCTCCTGGTCTTATTGTGAACGATTTATCACTGCTTTTCCGTTATATTTCTATGCAAGCATACACTAAACAGATGTCATTGACTGTTGCGCTCTAGTCGTGCATCTCTTGCAGCATCTCACACGAGAAGGCTCTACAAAAAATGCAGCGCTCTAGTTCAACTTTTAAAAAAGTATATTGAGACCTTGTGCTTTTTTTCATTACTCTGTCCTGTCTTGCAATTTATTTATTTAATTTACACAAAATGCATTCTATGTGAATGGCCCCTTAGTCTTATAAAACGGTCCTTGTTATTGAGTCAAAAACATGCGTGACCAGTGCAGCCCGATTCCTGAATGAAGGTCTCAAGTGAGTCACTTCATTTTAGTGAATCAAACTAATCATAGAAGTTACTGACTGGTTGTTTACATGGCAATGTGAAGTTAACTTTAAAGGTGCAGAAAGGGATTTTTTGAAAAAAAGAGGGTCGGACCAAGCACCACAACAAACTTGTAGCCAATCAGCGGTAGAGGGGGCGTGTCCACTCATGATGGGAGAGGAGAGAGAGTGATGCGCTGTAGTTGAGTGTGACGAAAAAAAAATAGCCAAGGGTCTCCACAAAACCCAAATGCAAGTGGTCACAGAAGACGCATTTGAAACACGTGATGATACCATGTGTAACGGTAATATGTGTTTGCTGATCACTTGGGATCACTAGGCTTTCTAAAAAGCAGTAAATCTTCATGGTTATAGGTTATGAGGCCTATCTCTTTTCTTTTTTTTCTTTCTTTTTTTTTGATGAGAGCATATTGATTTGGGCATTTCTTGTGGGCTGCAACTTAATTCTCTCTCTCATTTCAGAAAATCGTACTCGGTTACTAACGTAACCTCGGTTCTCTCTAGAAGAGGGAACGAGTACTGCGTTCGTAGAACGCTGCGGGAAAAGTCTCTTTTCACGAAATACTGAAGCAAAATTATCCTTAATTTTCATATTTGTAAAACGCATTGCGGCAGTGCACAGCCATGGCGAGACGGCTCGCTCACTCATTGGCTGTTCTGCGGCAACTGCATGAGCCTATCGAGCGAGGGCTGATGCAACATCAGACCAATGAGAGTGCTTCGCGCGCTCCCCGTCACATCCCGCCGAAACGGGTGTGGCCATCCCCTATAAAAGGAGCTCGAGTAGGCTGATTCAACTGGTTTTCATCGCCGAAGCGAACCAGAGCGAACCGCGCGCACGGCAGGGAACGCAGTACTCGTTCCCTCTTCTAGAGAGAACCGAGGTTACGTTAGTAACCGAGTACGTTCTCTTACGAGAGTTCTCTCGTACTGCGTTCGTAGAACGCTGCGGGAACCACTTGTAAGACGCCGTGCGTGCTGGGATGAGAAAACACCGACCACTGGAAGCTAGTCCAGGTATACAGTGCATAATCACCCGGTAGACTTCGGAGAGTCTGGAGGGGGGGGGGACAACCACCCTCAGATAGCTGCGTCCTAAGACGCGATATAACATCACATAGGCAGGGGGAGGCCTGGCTAATGTGGGAAATGTGGGTCTTACGTAATTTCGCCCAAATGGAAGCGCCCTTAAGCGCGATACAGCGTCACATAGGCAGGGAGAGCCTGGCTGATGTGGGAAATGTGGGACTTACACACTTTCGCCCAAATAGGTGCGTTCTAGACGCGATATAACATCACATAGGCAGGAGGGAGCCTGGCTAATGTGGGAAAAACATGGGTCTTACACAATTCTGCCCAGAAAACTTCGGCGGCGCTGTGCGTCTACGATATCAGTGCCGTGTTTAGACAGCTGACTCGAATACACCGAAAATACTTGGCTTGCAAGTGCGGTGAAGTCTTCGGTGGCGCTGTGCGCCTGCGAAATCAGTGTCCTGGTTAGACAGCTGATTCGGCTAAACCGAAAACAACCTGGCCTGCAGGGCGGGAACTTCTAGGTTGTAGAACCTTATGAATGTAGACGGCGAGGCCCAGCCCGCCGCCGTACATATTTCCTGTAAGGAAATCCCGCTAGACCAGGCCCACGATGAGGCAACGCCTCTCGTGGAATGCGCTCTAATGCCCAAGGGGCACTGAAGGCCCTTGGTGGTATAAGCCATTGTTATGGCGTCAGCCACCCACCTGGACAGGCTCTGTTTCGAAACAGCCGTTCCCTTGGAACGTCCACTGAACGAGACAAAGAGCTGCTCCGTCTGTCTGAAGGCAGCGGAGCGGGACACATAAGCTCTTAAAGCCCTAACGGGGCAAAGACAGCTCGAGTCCCCTTCCTCGTTTGATCCCGACAGGGCAGACAGGGAAATAACCTGAGCCCTAAACGGAGTGTTGAGGGATTTCGGCACGTAGCCGTGCCTAGGTTTGAGTATGACTTTGGAGTCATTGGGCCCAAACTCCAAGCACGTTGGACTCACAGAGAGCGCGTGCAGATCGCCTATGCGCTTCACCGAAGCGAGGGCCATCAAAAACACCGTTTTGAAAGACAGATGTTTGAGGCTGACAGATTGGATAGGCTCAAAGGGGGGACCTTTCATGGCTGCCAGGACCGTAGAAAGGTCCCACACCGGGACTGAGGGAGGTCTGGGGGGATTCAGCCTCCTAGCTCCCCTGAGGAAGCGGATGACTAAATCGTTCCTTCCCAGTGACTGGCCTGGCGTTGCTGTCGAGCACGCTGCGATAGCCGCCACATAGACTTTGAGCGTGGAAGGGGATCTGCCCTTGTCCAACAGCTCTTGTAGGAAGGAGAGAACCTCCGTCACCTCACAATCGAGGGGTGACAGGCCCCGAGCTGTACACCAGCTGGAGAAAACCGACCACTTCGAGGCATAAAGCCGCCTGGTGGAAGGCGCTCTAGCCTGAGTGATGGTGTTCAGCACTCCATCCGTGAGACTAACGGGTAACCGTTGAGCGTCCACGCATGAAGGGACCACAGCTCTGGGTGTGGGTGCCAAATCGAGCCCCTGGCCTGCGAGAGGAGATCTCTCCTCAATGGCACTGGCCATGGAGCGGAGTCTGCTAACTGCATCAGGACTGGAAACCAGGCTTGGTTGTCCCAGAACGGTGCTATAAGCAGTACTGGGCATTTCACTTCCCTGACTCGCTCCAGCACCTGAGGTAGGAGGGAGACTGGGGGAAACGCGTATAGCGGGCAGTGCGGCCACTTGTGGGACAGTGCGCTGTCGTTCTTCGAAAAGAACACGGGGCAATGAGCGTTTTCTGGGGACGCGAATAGGTCCACCTCCGCCCTGCCGAATCTCTGCCACAACAGCCGGACTGTTTGTGGGTGTAGAGACCATTCGCCCGTGGGAACGTTGTTCCTGGACAGCCTGTCTGGACCCAGGTTGAGTGTCCCGGGCACATGCACCGCTCTCAGCGAGCGCAGGTTGCGCTGAGCCCATATTAGGAGGCGCTCGGCCAGCCTGAAAAGGGAACTGGATCCGAGACCGCCCTGGCGATTTATGTAGGACACCACGGCCGTGTTGTCCGAGCGGACTACGACGTGTTGGTCCTTGATGTGGGGACAAAAGCGCGTCAGCGCGTTGTGAACTGCTAGCATTTCCAGGCAGTTGATATGCTGGAGCTTTTCTCGTTCTGACCAAAGGCCAAAGAACGGCCTGCCCTCGAGCAGCGCTCCCCATCCCGAGGTGGATGCGTCCGTAGACACCACTTTCACTCTCGAGGAAGTCCCCAGGCTTACACCTGAACGGTACCAATCGCCCGCCGCCCATGGTCTCAGGGCTGCCGCGCAGTCTTGATCGACTTTGAGGCGCAATCGGCTGAGTGCCCACGCTCCGCGTGGCACTCGCGCTTTCAACCAGAACTGCAGAGGGCGCATGCGAAGCAGGCCCAGCTGGAGAACTGATGATGCTGAGGCCATGAGGCCCAGCATCCTCTGAAACCGTTTGAGCGGGATAATCGCACCGCAGCGGAAGGACCTCGCTGCGTGCTGTATGCGCAGCGCGCGCTGTTGCGACAGCTGCGCCGTCATAGAACGAGAGTCCAGAACGATGCCCAGAAACGATATAGTTTGGCTGGGGTCCAGGGAGCTCTTCGTCCAATTGATCATGATACCAAGATTCTCGAGGTGATCGAGTAACATGGTTCTGTGCTCCACGAGCTGAGATCGTGATTGAGCTATGATCAGCCAGTCGTCCAAATAGTTCAGCACTCGCATGCCCCTGAGTCTGAGGGGAGCGAGCGCTGCGTCCATGCACTTCGTAAATGTACGGGGTGCCAGGGACAAGCCGAACGGCAGGACTGTATACTGGTATGCCCGACCCTCGAAGGCGAATCTCAAGAATCGCCTGTGGCGTGACGCTATCTGTATTTGAAAATACGCGTCCTTTAGATCTATCGACATAAACCAGTCTTCTCGGCGAATGTGCGCGAGGATTTTGCTGGTCGTGAGCATTTTGAAACTGCGTTTCACTAAAGCTCTGTTTAGTCGTCTTAGATCTAGTATGGGTCTGATACCACCGTCCTTTTTGGGGACTAGGAAGTATCTGCTGTATAGCCCCCCTTCGCTTTGAGCTTGGGATACATGTTGTATCGCCCCTTTGCTCAACAGTTTTGATATTTCGGCGCGAAGTAGGTGTGCTACTTCTGAATTCACCGTAGTTTCGACGCGCGCTGTGAAGCGTGGAGGGCGTCGACAAAACTGTAGCGAGAAGCCTCTCTTTATAATGTCTAGCACCCAGTCCGAAACCCCTGGAAGCGCGGCCCATGCGTCTGCATGGCCGGCTAGGGGTTGGATGCGAAGCGCGCTCTGTTCGCTGTGCGACGGCGGCGCTTCGGGGTGCGCTAGCATAGGCGTTACGCCTGAGACATTTGAGGCGGGGAGCGCGCGTAATACAGCGGGCAAAACGCTCATCCTCGACCGCGCTACAGTGTTTATCTGAGCAGGGGAGGTCTGAGAAGGTCTCATGCAGCCTACAAGTGAACGTGGGCGGGGACCGGGCACGTTTACTGCTTTGGCCGCGCTGTCTGCTTGAACAGAGCGGGCGCGCACAGGTCCCGTTTTTACAGGGAGCCTGTGGCTTGCCAGACATAGTGTTTGTGGGCACTGGGAAGTGGGCACTTTGACTATGTTTGGGGCGCGATCGAACTGCGTCGATCTTATGAGTACGGGCCCTGTGTGCAGGGCTGTGCTTGTGTGTGGAGATGGGCACAGAGAAGTGGGCATCAACACTACATTTATAGCACCATCGGCCATGGCCGGGACACCAGAAAATACACTCTTTTCGGGATTTATCTGGGTAGCCGTAAAAACGGCTTTTGTGTGCAGGCAAGCGGGCAGCTGTGCGGGCTTGTGCTCTGCTGAGAACGCTGAAGCAGTCGCAATTCCTGGGACTGAGACAGCGGTGCGCTTTGGTGAGGGCCCGGTCGCAACGGGGCTTACACACCTGCGCTTTCCTAGGCGTGCTAGGATTTCTTTGGGGCTTCCGGCTTCAACACAACCCTTGGTCGCGGCCCGCGGCGAGCGGGGCGGCGGCTAGTAGAGCGAGAGCGAGGGCGTGAGCTGCGCTGCTGTCGCTGTGAGGGGGCGGCCGAAGGCGGGGGCTGAGGCTGTGAGCTCCGAGGGGCCTGTTTCTCACGGCCCGCTGCAGAACTGGGGCGCTTCGGCAGGAAGTGCTTGAACGCCTGTGACGCTTTTTGGGCTTCGGAAAATCTCTCCACGAGCTCGGAGAGAGAAGATCCAAAAAGGCCAGCGGAGGATAGCGGGGCGTCGAGGAACGCGTTGCGCTCTGCATCAGCCATCTCCGTGAGCGTCAGCCACAAATGCCTCTCGGCTACGGTAGCGGAAGCCATACAGCGTCCCATGGCTTGTGCTGCAGCCTTGGTAGCGCGGAGGGAAAGATCCGACGCGCTTCTCAGGTCCGCGATGCAGATAGCTTCAGGTCCTATCTCGTCCAGTTTGCGGAGGAGATCGCCTTGGAAAACCTGAAGCGTGGCCATGGTGTGGAGAGCCGATGCCGCCTGCCCAGCGGCGGAGAAGATCCGCGCGAGCATCGACGACGTCATGCGGCAGGCTTTTGACGGCAGCGCAGGCTTAGTCCGCCGTCCAGCAGAGGGCGGGCAAAGGTGGGCTGCTATCGCCTGTTCCACCGGCGGCAGAGTGAGGTAGCCTCGGTCCTGAGCATTATCCAGGGAGGAAAATGCTGGGGATACAGACGAACGTGTTCGTGCAGAAAAGGGAGCGTTCCAGGCCTTCGCCACTTCTTCATGAAGCTCAGGAAGAAACGGAGCGGGCTTAGACACAGGAGAAGTGCGCTCACCAGGGAGGAAGCTACCATCAAGCCGGGTGCGCGAGGGGAGTTCCGGTGCAGACCACTCGAGGCCGAGGCTCGCCGCGGCCAACGCGAGTACTCGCATGAGCTCCCTCTCGATGCTAGCTCTAGCCGACGGCTTTCGGGCAGGAGGCGTGAGATCCGCAGAGCTCGCCCAGTCTTCACTGCCTGAAGCTAGCAGAGAGCAGGAATCCTTTTCGACCGACTCGGCTTCAGAAACAACTTCCTCAGATGAAGCGGCGGCAGACTGCGGGCGCTGAGCATCAGGAAGTGCTTCGGGGGAAGCCGGTGAAGCTGGCGGGCGAGCCGGCGAGCTTTGTCGGGAAGAGGTGGGTTCCGGGGCCCGCTGCGAGCGGCGCTTCTTACGGCGCGGCACCGCGGCGGGGGGCGCAGGCTCGGAGAACTGTGCCAGGCGAGTCCGCAGAGTCACCATCGGCAAAAGCTCGCAGTGAGGGCAGCCGCCGTCAGCGAGCGCGAGCGCTGCGTGATCTTCGCCCAGACAGGAGACGCAAATAACATGGCGGTCTCCCTCGGTGAGCGGGGCTCGGCACGAGCCACAGGATGGCATCTTGAAAAAGACGCGGCTCTTTTAGGGGTGAGTGTTCGGGGAACACTGCACACACACACACAGAACAGAGCAGATAAAGGATATGAAGCGCCGGAAAGCGCAGCAGGTACGGCAGTGGAAGGCGGCGAAGGCCAGCGGCTTCAAGGGCTCGTCCCGCTGAAAAGCTTGCCTCGACGACGCTTGCTTCTCCGTGATCCAGCGATGCGTGAGCTTCGCTGAAGAGATGAAAATCAGTTGAATCAGCCTACTCGAGCTCCTTTTATAGGGGATGGCCACACCCGTTTCGGCGGGATGTGA
Source organism: Abramis brama (assembly GCF_963993115.1). NCBI lineage: Eukaryota > Metazoa > Chordata > Actinopteri > Cypriniformes > Leuciscidae > Abramis > Abramis brama. The sequence goes on along the minus strand of NC_139986.1, from coordinate 18,728,902 downwards.
CGGGGAGCGCGCGAAGCACTCTCATTGGTCTGATGTTGCATCAGCCCTCGCTCGATAGGCTCATGCAGTTGCCGCAGAACAGCCAATGAGTGAGCGAGCCGTCTCGCCATGGCTGTGCACTGCCGCAATGCGTTTTACAAATATGAAAATTAAGGATAATTTTGCTTCAGTATTTCGTGAAAAGAGACTTTTCCCGCAGCGTTCTACGAACGCAGTACGAGAGAACTCTCGTAAGAGAACCTCAAATTCACTGCTTACAGCAGCCTTTTAGCAGCCACAATCCTCTGCCTGAATAAATGACATGGCTATAAGCTTCCCTAGATGCCATGGTGTAAATGTATTAGCTGCACTAAGAGACCTACTCCTAGTATAATTATGTTAGGAACCAATAAGACAGCTTGGAAATCAATATGCTAAGACAGACAGAGAACAGGGCATGGGCAGTGAACTGGGGATAGATTAGGCTCGCAGGTCCCTGGCTGTGCATTGCTAGCATTAAAGCTAAGTTAGACTTATCGTCTCGTGCAAGGAAATCATCGGGGCTTTTCCCTTACAATACTTGGGGCGCTGGATTAAGTCCTTCGAGCAATTATCTTCCTCTTTTCTAATTACATGATTTTGACCATAAATCCTGCTCATTTTAATTTTACTGATTTTTAACTCTCCACCCCCCCTTGTAATTTCAGTCAATATGCAGTGTCAGTTCCATGTAAGTAGTAAAATGTTCTGCTCTGGTAATTAATGCATGCTCTTCAATTACTTACATTTAAGCCACGATTCAAGTGCCGCTTTTTTCGCCGTCTCAAAAAATGAGCCAAAACGCATAAATGTGATAAAAACTGATTTTAATCAGTTGTGTTATGATTTCTTTTTCTTTTTTTTTACCGTCATATTTGGTTACGGGCGGTGAAATAAGGAGTATGATGTGTTTAAAAGGCTCTCTGTGTAAACAGAGACAGAGCTGTAATTTATATTCAACTAGAACTAAAATAAAAAGCAGTAGCCGAGGAAACAAAAGCTGTCCCTTTCTGGTACAGTACATCTGCTCAAACCCAATCAAGCTTTCAAAGACATGGCAGCGAACAATAGCCCCCATCATCCAGGAACAAAGTCACAGACATAAGTGGTCCGAATAAGTGTGCAATTTCTGCCCATATGACTGTCCTGACACAATTGCCCTAATTTTCTTCCTTTGAAATGACTGATAAAAGACTTAGGTAATTGCTATGGAGACAGCATTTCTTCTATCAAGGAAGGAGGGAGGGGGGGTCGCAAGTAATATTGCCTCAGGGCTTAGGGACAGAGTGTCAGTTTCTGCACAGTCTTATATTAATACTTGTGTCTTCTTCAGCCCCACTTCCCAAAGATCGTATTAAGTGATTGTGATTCGCCCTGACGCTGTATCGGAAATCACTCAATCAAGCAAGCCGCGGACATGGCGGAAAATATACAAAAACATGCCGGTCTAATTTTCCTGCGGTCACGTGACTGGACAATGGCCACTGCGGTGCCCTCATGTGTCGCTTTCACACGGCAGATGAAGCAAATGACTTGTGAATTAAAAGGGGGTCGACCCATCCATGCGGCTTGGTCTGCGGCGCTTGTAAGGAGATGGCTCACCCTGATGCTAGTTTTTTGACCTGTGTCCATTCAGCGCCTGACCTTGTCCCCTGAATTCAAACTAAATTTATCGGCCTGATCTCTGATTATCTCGATATTGCACCACGCGCTTTGGCTCGCTGGCAAGCAGACCGCTAATGGGGAGGCTGAAACCAGTGCAGAGCATCATGGGAGCATTGCCATACAAATTAATTGCTGCCATGACCTCAGATTACATCTTTTTATTGAAAGCAAAACCTTCCTCTCAATTATGTGCTTTCTGTAAAAACACAAACACCCTTATTATGAGTCATTTTTGTACATCCTTTTTTATTCTTTGCTGGATTTAGAATTCAGTGAATAGTTTTTGTATACAAAGGTTTAAACATGTATTTATTATACAGTATATTATATAGTGTATTATATATTGAATGTGTGTGTATATATAAGTGCTGTGCAACGATTAATCACATCCAAAATAAAAGTTTGTGTTTACATAATATATGTGGGTGTACGGTGTATAATTATTTTGTATATATAAATACACACACATGCATGTATATAAAAAATATGTTATTTATAAAGAAAATATTTATATAATAGTATATAGATGCAAATATTTCTTAAATATATACATGCATGTTATTTTGCGTAAATTTGCATGAATTATTTTGCATTAATTATGCATTCGTTATTTTGTATATATAAATACGCACACATTTATAAATTTAAGATAAATGTGTTTATATATAACATATTATATATAAATATATATACAGTATATACATGCAAATATTTCTTAAATATATACATGCATGTGTGTGTATTTATATATACAAAATAATTATACACAGTACACACATGTAAACAAAAACTTTTATTTTGGATTCGATTAATCACAATTAATCATTGCCCAGCACATATGTATGTATGTATGCATGTATGTATTTGTGTGTGCGTGTGTGTGTGTATATATATATATATATATATATATATATATATATATATATATATATATACACATTTTTAGCAGCCTTATGCAGAAAAAAATATGTATGTCTTGATATGTAGTCCATCAGTAAATTCCTAGTTACTGTGAATCAGCAAAAGACACCATTTCACACAAGTGCAGGTAATGAGACCTCTTCTGTCCTACACAGTTTACCCCCCTCCTTGCCTTGCAGGTGTCCAGAAACCTCCCTCCTTGGCCACCTCAAACTGACAGGTCCTAAGGTGCTGACTTTAAGCACAGTCCAAGCCCAAAGCAAGTGAATAATGCACTATAATGAGTTAATCAATACGTATTATGGTTTGGTTGGTACTAAAGTGAGAACAGAACCTGGAGCAGCGAGCAGTGAAGGGTTGGGAAAAAATCAACACTGCGTCTGATCCAGATAGCATCAACCCTCCCCCTGGGATTTCCCTATTCAAGAATCCAATTTACCATGGCTGATTGACGCGGACTGGATCCCGGGGAATCGCATAACTCTTTAAGGCACTAATAAAAATCGAATGGATTTGTGCGCATCTTGGACTGATTTCGAAACTTTTAATAAACTACACTGGCCGTCCGCAATTAGCATTCGCTGGCTTTGTGGATAATGTGGTTTGGTTATCTCTCAGAGTCGAGTGCATCTGGAAGAGTGCTTTTTTCTGATTAAACCTACATGAAGACACAGTGTTGTTCTTAAGTGCACCTTAATGCTCTGGATGCACTTTGAAAAACACCGGTCTTTCCTCTTGAGTCACAACAGGCTGATACTAATTGCAAGAAAAGAAAAATTTACAGTATGCCTTACCATATACCAATTAGAAGAAAGAGTTTTGCCCGTTGTCTCCTGATGCATATTGCACAGAAATTTGGCAAGTACTTTCTCAGTAGCCGCTTTTCCATTACCCTTCAAATTGCGCAAATTGAAATTGCGAATTGAAAATACGCCCAATGGAAACACGTAATTTTCGCAAAAACTCCCATTTATCGCAAAAAAGTTTTTACGCTCGCATGAGGTGTTTTTTCCGGCAATTCGAAAAATAAATATTTCGCAAAACTGCAATGGAAACAGTTTTTGTGCATTTCCAGGTCACCTGACGTCGATAACGCGGTGTGTTTGGACAGAAGATGAGAGAGAGTTCTTTATTAAATTCATAAAAGACAAAAGAATTACAGGAATAATGGATTCTAAACCTCAAATAAATGCCACAATCAAGACCTCGAAGCAGATACGAGGGAGAAACACCCAGAAACACCTCATACGAGCCTCTCACAAGTATAAAGGGTCTTTCCTTACCATTAATGCTTGGAAAACGCACATACGTCTCCTTCGATTAATAATAATGGCTAGTGCAGTGGCTGAGATATACATAAACCTACCAACGTCCATTGCCATGATTTTTGGAATTACTTATTGCAAGAGGAAAAAATTAAGTTTTAGACGCATAACATCGGTTAATGGAAACGCCGTCATTTCGCAATAGTTTTTTCTCGACATTTAGAAAAAATTGCTAAAGTTTTGCGCAAATCTGTAATGGAAACGCGCCTAGTGTGGCATAGACCTTTTGCCATTAGTCAACAGCCTGGTTACATGACATTAGGGGGGATTTTGTCACACTATATTGGGTAAGTTGTCACAATGGGAACCTGTCATTAAACAGCCTATGATATGTTTTTAAGCAAAATGTAAACCGTAAAAATATTTAGGCCTAAATTTAGGGTAAGGCCAGGCAAGTTTATTTATATAGCACATTTCTTTACATAAAACAAAATATAAAGATGGCTATTTTTTACATGGGCATATAAAAAATACATAAAAAATAAATTACATATAAATTTAAGATGTAGCCTATGTATTTGAATTACATATAAGATAACATTAACTAACAAACTTAATGCGATGCATATTTGTCATAAAGCTAGCCAATAGCCATATTCTAACCATGCTCATACCTTTTAACTAATTTATGCTGATTCTAAGGATAGTTTTTATCTGCAATTCAAATACATCTTGAATTTAAGCATCATTTTTTTGAGTGATGTGCCAAAAACCTATTGATTTGGCCAACAGAATATGTAACTAATCAATAAACATGTGACCGGCCCAATATAAATGTAACGTTTATACAAATTCTCTTGTTATAAGAACACAGTTTTTTTACTCAAAACCTTTGTAGTTACTGAATTAGTCTTTGTGACAACTTGCCCATGTGACAAATAGCCCTGGTGCCCCTTTAAGTTATTTAGCTGTTATTTTTGACCTGCTTAGTGCATGTGTACTGATTTAATGTTACGTCAGATGGTATTTGGATTCTGTGCTAGGGCGATGTCTGCTGATTATGCCATTGAAATTGTTTTTTGTTTATTCACTCCTGTTGTTTACCACATTGCAAAAAGCGTATCTCGGATTCAAAATATAGCACATTTTACATCTGATTCATGAGATACTTGCCCTTTGCGTGGACGTTAGTGCATTGTTTATTGTTTCTCGGTGTTCTGTGACAAGGAGGCGGGTAAAGATGGCATTGTATTATTTTTTTTTGGTCTGTTTTGAACCTGCTTTGAAAATAGCAGTAATCATTGTATTTATGGTGAAATAGCCCGCCATAGGGACATAAGAGAGGGAAGCACAGTCTGGGGTAGAGATGTAAAATAGGCTCCAACAAGTAATTTTATGTGCTACGTTTTAGCTTGTCATCATATTACTGGCTGCTGTAGTGGGAACGCTGGAGCTGGAAGAGTAGAATGCGGAGCCTATCATTCCGCACGCTGAGCTGGGGAGGCAATTGGGAGGGAACACAGCGGGAAGCTTTGATGTAGATTGACAGATTAATCATTTCCAGCGTCCTGTGTTCCTTCCGACCTTGACAGCACCAGAGCCTCTCAGAAAAAAAGAACCCAAAAAGGAAGAGAGAGAGAGGCAAAAGGGTACAATAAATTCAGGCATTTTCATCCTATAATGTCCAGGAATTAAAAGCAATAGAAGTCATGATAAGCCGTTCTCAGAAAGACTCTTTCCAATTACTTGCTGGTCTTTTTTGGTGTAACAGCTTTCAGTCCGGATCTGTCAGAGGAGAGACACAATTCATGTTTAAAGCGATTTGATATGTTTTAAGGTGCAGTCAACGAACATTTTAATCTTTAAAAGTAGTGTTTTTTTCACCGTATTAACCCAGATGTTTGGTTCATCAAAGACTTCCATTCATTTGCCACCCTTGCCAACATTTATTGGTAATATAAGTTTCTTACTGGCCAAGAAATTGCATTATTTTTCTTAAAGTATATGCGTTTCTATGGCTGCCATTTTTCTTCAAAGAACTGGAAGCATCATATTGGTTAATTGTTGCCTTTGTGAAATCTGTTCCACCAAACATTTTTTGTGCCCTTTTTTTGTGTGGAGAAAAATCAATCCATATTGATAATGTGCTAATGAAATCCAATCACAAGTGGTTATAGGAGATGCATTTGAGATGCACATATAATAACCAGATCTTGTGATCAGATCAATTCGTCACTGTAAAAAATTATATGATCATTAAGTTATGACAACATGTGTTTTTGCATTGCTTTAACTCATCAAAATAAGCTTTAACTCATTATACAAGATTCAACAAATTTTTTAAAGTCAGTTAAATGTAATTTAAGTTTGAATGACTTAAACATCCAAGTTGATTGTACTTAAATTTAAGGCAACAATTTTTTTTTTTACAGGCAAGAAATCGAATACTTCCCTACCATATAGCAGGCGAAAAGTCCCCGGACGACCTACTTCTTCCGCCATGATTCTGGAGTGCACATTCGATGGACACTTTACCCTCCCATGAGGCCACTGGAGAAGATTCATAAATGGAACTGAAGGGACGCAACTGACACTGGTAGGTCACATGACAATCAAATCATGCCGGCAGTAGTACGTCCATCTTTCGGACGAAGAATAGGTCTTCAACCCTTCTCCTGGGGACCAACTGCCCTGCAAAGTTTATTTCCATCCTGCTTCAGCTCACCTGGCCTGTGACTTTTCAAGTGATCCTAAAGACCTTGATTAGCTGGTTCAGGTGTGTTTGATTTCAGGAGTGTTGTAGCTAAACTCTGCAGGACAGTGGGTCCCCAGGAGCAGGGTTGAAGACCTAGGCCTTAGATGGATTGTAATACCTTATTTACTCACTTGGCAAGGCTAATTTTCACGAGGCACACACAACATGCTTGATGTTGCGGGGGCTAATTTCAGTGACCCCATTGCACCTTTTTTCTCATGGCAGGGCAACCTCGGGCACCATAACCTTTGACAGGTATTCAATAGCAATTTTTGAGATAACAAGCCAGGGGGCACTACGCTACAGGCGGGTGCTGGGCAGCTCTGGGCGAGGAAGATGTGATGTTTAGTTTGTGTTTAAGTAACCGCATACTCTCCTGTTGTTATAGATGGCTCTTTGGGATGTAGACACATGCCAATATTAATGGAAAGCAGATCAAGACCCTTCAATATGTTGGATATGTAAAGCTCCCGCTCAGGGCGAACTCATCAAGGTTATGGATTTTGGGTGAAGTGCGATGCTCATGTCCTCGATTGAGATTTGGTACGATTAAACACGGCCCATGTCAGACGTGTTGAGACGGATCTTTATGCGGGCCATTGATTTGGGGAAGTCAAACAGTATTGAATCATACACAAGTCCTTGTGAGCCTTGTGAATGTTATAATAGCACAGCGACAGTTGAAGGAGAAATAAAGCCAGAGAAAGAATAAGCGCGAGAGAGGGAGGATGAAGCATAATTGACTATTGCATTTGTCCTGGCCTCGGGTCCTCGCTCTATCATTAAGAATCAGTGCATGTTAGTGTCATTATGCAAAAAGCTGGCAGATGGTGGTGATCACTGCCTGGTGTGTTTGCCCAAACAAAGAGTCTATTAAAGCAGACTAAATCACTCACTCACTCACTCACTCACTCACTCACTCACTCTCGCACACACACACACACGCACACGCACACGCACACACACACGCACAGCTCCTCGGAGCTGCCAGCAACAGCCATCACCCACTACTTCCTAGCTGTGATTCATAATCTATATTGATGCCTCAGAGACAGCAGGCTATTGATCTAGCCCTGTCTATAATCCTGTACCATATCCACAGCTTGTTAGACATCTGTGGGAATATAAACCTGGTTTTCCATGCAACTTAGAGAGCCCGGGCAAGGAAGAGCGGCACGGTCTGGTGTGAGAAATGCCCACCCCATCCAGTTCAACGCCTCTGCCATAGCAGAAAAACTTATCCTCTGTTGAGTGTTTCAGGAAAATAGTATATCCTCCAAAACTCCTGATTCCCACTGAGGGAGAAGTTTCAGTTCAAAACTACTTCCAGAGATATACACTGCAGATTGGCTGTGCTGAAACTGTAATGAATGTGGTAATGTTGAAGAACTTTCATACCGGTCATAAGAAATGATTCAACTGAACTGTGAATTTGCAGGTGAAAAGTAATTTGTGAATGGAAAATTATTAGATACTAACTTTATGAATTAATTATTCGTTATTTTCATATATATATATATATATATATATATATATATATTTTTTTTTTTTTTTTTTTTTTAGAGATATATAACTTATTTCCTTGCTTTCCAGATGGAAATAAATCGATAATATACGTAATGGCATTTCTAAATGAAAGTTTGATATTTTCATTTTATTTTGTATATGGAAAATTTTAATATTTATTAACTAAAGCTACAACAAAAACTATTAAAATTTGAAAATGAATAAAATAAAAAAATATTAGAAAACTTAAACTTAAATTAGAAATAAAATAAAATAAATGTTTAAGTACTAAAATTACTAAGACTTTCCAGATTTAAAGTTTGAAATACATAACTACATCTATATTTGACTGTTCTATTGATCTGTTTATGATTATATGATTCATTATATGGTGTCTGTGAAAGGCTAAAGAATATTATTTTATAGTTTTATCAATGTATTTTTGTTTATCAGATATGTATGGTTTGTCAGTCAAGGCTGCTGTTGATTCAACTAGCATGACATCTTTCCTATAGTTTCATGTAGACTTCATTATTTTGACTCTATTATGCCATCTTGTCTTCTAATGAAATATTTTACTCAAGAACATCTTCCTCTTTGTGTGTGCTGTACTCATTATTTCAGTAAAAGGACCGTATTAGCAGTTGTTGTTGTCTGTGAAGGGTTTGAGCAATTGAAGCACAGTGCAATGAAAATAAAAGTATTTGTCCTATGGTTGCATACAGGGTAAAAACAAGCCCATTGTTCTACTGTCAGACTGTAATTTCCTCAGTCCACTACAGTCTAAAGACAAACGATGAAACGGGTCGAACAAGGGTGCTTAACCCAATCACATATAGAGCTCTGAGGGAAGAGTGACTACAATAGTGACCTTCATTAAGCGTACAAATAATTAGTTGACCTTAGCTAATTAGCATTTCCCAAAATAACACAGGCTGTAAAGACAGAAGTGAAAAACAGCCTGACACACTACATCATGACTGCTGAAACAGGGCTTGTAAGGGTCTCTTTTTGAGATGCTAAGCGATACTTCAGAAAATCAAATAGTCTTAAAGGGAAAATTCAGGCAAAAATTGAAAATCTGTTTTTTACCCTCATGTCGTTCCTAGTGTTTTTGTTAACTAAAACTACACCAAAACTATTCAAATTGTTTTTGTTAACTGAAATAAAATAAAATAAATATTAGATAGTTTAAACAAAAAAAACAAACAAACTTAAACTTGAATAGAAATGAGCTCAAATAAATAAGTTTAAGTACTAAAATTACTACTACTAAAACAGATTATAATTCTTTTTTAAATGAAGGGCAATTGGAAATATTAAACTAATAAAAATGACAAAAACTAACAAAATTACTCATATTAAAATAAAAGCTAAATATTAATACTACAATCGTATATAAATGATACTAAAATAACACTGGTCGCTCCAAACATGTATGCATGTCTTTCACAATAGATTTTTTAAAATCTTTTTTTTTTTTTTTTTTTTTTTTTTTGTCCATACAATGAACTTCAGTGGCATCCAATATTGTTTAGACCCCAGACTTCTTCAAAATATATTCTTTCGTCATATGCAGAAGAAAGAATTGCACATAGTACAGGTTTGGAATGAAATGAAGGGTGAGTGTTGATGACTGAATTTCATTCAATGTTCGCTGTCCCTTTAAATGCAGGTTTTTCAAATTGAAAAGAAGAGGGATACAAGCGTACTTGCGTAGATACAAAACAGCTAGCTTAGATACTATTTTGAGCATTTTTCTTTTAGCATGATTCAGTGAATAATTGGCCACACTTCACAAGACATTCATTGTTTAATTGTGTGTTTTTGGAACCGGCAGGATGACATTAAGCATTGCCGTCATACTTGCGTCTCTAAATTCTTAGATGATTACATAGAAGTGCATTGCCTTATTTCCCGTAAGAGTAGCAATGGTCTCTTTTGAGTTTGTTCTGTTTTCATGGTTCTTAATTAACCAAATAGACCTTCTCTTCCTCTCTTTTGAGAAGATGATTTGATAGGAAAAGTGATCTGTTCTAGTTAGGTCTGAAAACAATTATATGAAATTGCTGCTTTTGGTCCACATTTGCTTGTTGCTACTTTTCCAACATGCCGATCCAGTCCAAGACCATCTGAGTAAATAAAATGATATTTACCTCATCTTCTGTTACAAGCTTTCAAAATTACATGGCTTCAGGAAAAATCAATACGAAATAGCAGCTTAGCTGCTGATATATACTTAGGGAGCATGGTAACTTTTCCTCCAATTGTTCTCAGTCTCCCGACTTCGCCCCGCCCCTGAAGAGAACGAAAAAAGGATTTACACCATGAAAAGTCTCTCAATGACAAGCCGAGGAGATGCTTAAACTGCCCACGCTTGCTAGCGTAAACCGGGGCGCCTGTCCAAGCGGCTAACCTTTAGCATGGGAAGGCTGCACTACACGTCTCTCAAAGTTCAGGCAGAGGAAGGGCTGCCGACCCGTCGGATGATTTGAAGGCTCAAATACCACTTTCATTTATTATTTATCCCCGGCAGGACGAGGGGGAGGGATGGGATGCGGT
>NC_139986.1:18703210-18713210 GCF_963993115.1 Abramis brama | reverse complement strand
GACAGCCTTGAAACATGAAGGATCTGGAGAAGGTCTGTATGGAGGAGATGGGCCAAAATCCCTGCTGCAGTGTGTGCAAACCTGGTCAAGAATTACAGGAAACGAATGATCTCTGTAATTGCAAACAAAGGTTTCTATACCAAATATTAAGTTCTGCTTTTCTGATATATCAAATACTTATGTCATGCAATAAAATGCAAATTAATTACTTAAAAATCATACAATGTGATTTTCTGGATTTTTGTTTTAGATTCCGTCACTCACAGTTGAAGAGTACCTATGATAAAAATTACAGACTTCTACATGCTTTGTAAGTGGGAAAACCTGCAAAATTGGCAGTGTATCAAATACTTGTTCTCCCCACTGTATATATATATATACATGTGTGTGTATATGTATGTATGTGTGTGTGTGTGTGTGTGTATATACCTATGTGTATGTGTGTATATTTATATTTTAAGAGTGGCAGGAGTATGTGGTTTTGTGTGTATGTGTTTTTTTTATCATACATTTAAATACATTTCAGTGTGAACTTATTAATTAATCATGATTTATGTGAAAACATTTGTACACAGTTTATTTGCACAGTTGGTGAGTAAGAACCACTGTTTTGAAAGCGCCAATGCTTTTAGACGTTTTGCGGAAATCAACCTGCAAATGGCTTACTTATAGTTGTCTCTGCAAATTAAGCCAGATAGGAGAAAGTATTAGCACATACATGAGCTTTAAATTCCTCCAGAAGCCATTTGAGTGAACTCATTGGTGTTGAATACATCTCTTGAAGAGTGAAAATCAGTGTGTTTTTCTTTTTCCATCACTCAGAGTTAAAATGTCAGAGGCTCATTCAGAAAACACTCCTGAAATCACTGTTTGCTTTGTGCATGTTAAGTCTTGGACGAGCACAATCACAAAATTTTGGTTAAATATTGACATTTGCACACATGTGCCATATGGATTTGCTTAGAGTGAGTCAGACTAACTAAATAAAATTTTCCGTGATTTTTCTCCCCTCCTTTTTAGGAGAGTATAACAACCTGGATTGGGCTCCATTGTAATTGCTCCATTTCAAATATCTGAATGCTATAAGGAGGCTTTGATCAGACACTGGGGATCATTTGTGCCTTTTGCCTTTATGCAGTAGTCACACAGTGTAAAGTGCAGTCCCTTTATGTCTCGGGCTTTGCGTTTCAGATGGATCTCTAAAGTCATTCTCAACATGAAAGCCTCTGTTACCTGCCAATTGCGCCCATAAGGAATTAAAACAGTATTGCTCTCTCAATGTATTCTGGCAGAGGCTCAGCCTGGTTATTTAGATTCCATTCTTGTCTCAGGTATAATGAATGCTCCCTTGTTAGCCTCTCTTTGAGTCCAGAGCTGTAGGGAGTAGATTGTGCGAGAGAAGTACTTGCTATTTTTGTAAAGCTGCAGTAACTTGCTGCACTTGTGTATTATTGTGTGTAATCCCATTTTGGGAAAAGTTAATAAAAAAATGAAAATGATTCCCCCCTCCCCAATCTGTGGTAGTGCTTAAAGCAAATTTGCTTACCCTCACGCATAGACGTTCATTCATTCAATCTGCCTGGACAATTTGTCCGTCCAGGTCTCATTTGTTTGAGATCCATAATTCATTTGTATTAGCTTTGGACATGTTCTTTAATGAAACCTCCGTGGCCTTGAGGCCAGAGGGACTCCTCCGAGTCTCCCAGAAAGGCAAAGATGCATTGACACTCAGCAGTCACCGGTGTGCGAGCTCCTAATTGGCTGTCGTGCCTGGATCTATTTTGTCATTTAAATAACTTGCTTTCGTAAGCTTTCAATTAGCCAGGAGATTGGCACAGCGCTTTTGTCAGAGATAGATGAGCTGATATATTAAAGCGTATCCTTGGATGACAGAGGCTTCCCGTGCCACACCTCAAGACCTGCTGTCCATTGATTCTTGTCCTGGTAATTCACTAGGATCATATATCTGGCGGATCACTACCTCTTAGGAGTAAAAAAATATTTTTTTTCTCAGTTGTTTGTAAATTTAACTGACCCTTTTAATCCAATTCCTATTTTTTCCTTTTCATGTATGTTTTTATATATTATTCATTGCTATAATATGAATGTTCATCTATGATAAATATCTATACTGGTGAAGTACTGTATATTAGGCTATAGGAAAACTTTATATACCCATTTTCTTGCTAACACTTATTGTTAATTTTTTTTTTTCATAATACATTGTTTTACAATTTGAAATGTTAAAAATGTATTATAGGTAGAAATGAATATTAACCTAGATTAATAAATGCTGTACAAAATGTAGAACATTGTTCATTGTTAGATCATGATGTTAACCAATCATAATTAAAATGTTACCTTAAATTACATTTAAAAAAACAAGTATTTTAAACAGGTTTTTGACAGTATGTGAAGTGAAAATGTCCTGAGTGACGTCACTAAAGTGACTACCCTGGTTGTATTGTTACTGCTAATTAATTTGCAAAGGCATTGCTTTTCGTCAATGTTGTCTTACCTTCACCCAGTAAGTAAAGTTACAGAGGCCCGTCATGAAGTTTGCAGGGGTTATATGTCTAGGTGAAGGTGGTAATGTATTTAGGGACAAGCTTATAATGAATGACAGGTAAACAGGTCATGGACTGGTCAAGAGCAAATAAGCAACATTGTCTTTTAAAATGTCTTCTGACTTCACCTGCCCCATGTCCACTCTTTTAAACCATCCACAAATAAAACTTAGATTTAGCCGAGCCTTCCGAGTTTGGAACTTAATAGGTTCAACAACTCAAGGAAACTTTGCAGGGACCTTAAAAGATCACACTTTTTTTTTCCTAGCAGAGTAGCAAAATTAGATGGCAGTTCAAGTTTTATTGACTTTTCCATTGACTATGGCATGAAGGGCAATAAAATCATGTAGTGTCGACTGTAGCAAGAGCAAAACATCAGCTCAGTGGGATGTTAAGATGAGAAGCGAGAAATGTGTAATCAGACACCATTTCATTACCCACAATTCCTTAAGACATAGAACTGTTTGGTATAAACACATAGATATTTGCATGATAACAACATGTCTCAGTGTGTACATTGGTGAAAGTTGTCTATCTCAAAGAGCAGATTATTTGCAGACAACCTTAAACTTTAAAAACTTGGTCGGATGAGATTTCGTCGTTCCTGTGCGGCTGAAAGCCAGTACTCCAAAATGTAATTTTCCAACAAAGAAAATAAGCCACAAGTAATCTGCTCTGTAATACCTTCCAGTCCTTAAACAAAATCCCTGCTTTTATGACATCAGCTAGACTTTTTCACCTTTCTAATGGGATTTCGAAGGAAAATGACTTTCTGGATCACCTCTTTCAGTCTCGCTTAGAAATACCGTACGTTTTTTTATTGAGAAGCGCTTAATTGGTTTGAATGACTGATGATACATGGGTTGAACCTCAAGCCAGGTAACATGGTGGAGAATGCGGGCAAGCCGCTGTAGGTGGATGGTGATGCATGAGGTCCACTGGTCAATTTCTCCCTCAGTGACACTTCCCTGACTGACTAGATTTTACCCTTGATGAATTACACTTGTCAAACAGCAGAGAGAAGATAGACCTGGAGTCTCATCCCTGATTAAAAATGAATTGAATTATTCAGAGCCCCCATACGAAACGTACCTACCGGATTTGTCTTTGTCAATCAGATTTTTGTTGGATTTAATGTGCGATAAACATTGTCTGTTAGCGTTTTGTTTTGAGAAAATGCCTTTTATACTCATTTTACAAGAGGAAAGCAGAGTAAATCATGCTTGTTTGTTTCACGCCTCAAACCTGTGGGCCTAAATTGAAGGCCTTTCTAGGAAAACAAAGCCTCGGCTCGAAACGAGGCAGAACATATAGATTTTAAATTCCATTTCAAACAGGCTACTGACAACAGCTAACAGCTGACATGAGCTAGTGGTCTTATGTTCCACATGCAATAAGCCTGTAGACTGTGGACCCCTAGGATGGGTGGAAAGTAAACCTTCATAAACAAGCTTGCTGAAAGCATAGAGGGGCCTTTGGGAATGCCGTTAGCCTGTCCAGTAGTCTCTTTCAGCATGTTGCTCACTCTTCCCATGCTAAGCCAGTGTCTTCATGCAGGGCTCTCGGTACTGGAAGCAGGTGAGACGCTGAATCTTTGTTCTTTTATAAAAGCTTTACATTTACTGCTGTCCACAAGGCCTCTTTTTCTCATCAGCGCTGAATATTTGATAAATCCTTCCGCAGGTGCAGAATTTTGCAGACGAAACAAAATAAACAAATGCATTTATTCCCATGACATCAGAGGGGGAATTATTAAGGGTGTAAGGAAAATTTGCATTTTTTTGCATTAATTCAGACAAATTTGTCTGTGTGGAGTTTATTTTGTGTGTTTGTAGAAAAAGCACGGTAAAGCGCTTTTAAAATGCTTTGCATGTTTTATTAAAGCAGCACCTTTTAAGAGGGACAAAAAAGAGGCAGATTGCGAGTTCCCCGCAGGTATGTTACTCATGAGATTTGTCAATGTTACCGCCATGCCTTTGAGATGCGCTATTGAGTGTCTGTATCTATCTGTGTGAGTGTTTGGATTCTGTTTATTCTTTTTGGTCCCTTTTCAGGGGAATGAAGTATGAAGCTTAGAATCAGACACACTCATCCAGATATTCTCCACTCAGAAAGGGCAGTAGGAAAAAAAGATCAAAGAGCACTGCCTGAAAACCTCTCTACAAAGTAAGGAGCTTCAGAAACAAAATGTTCCGCTATAAAAAAGGTATACGAACATATCTCAGATAAGTCAGAAATGGTGCATTTACATTTCAGGTTCAATAGATACTCATTTTCAAAAGGACCTAACACATGGAGGCTATCTGAATGTACATAAATGTAAAAGATGATATAAATAGCCTACATCACATTCGATTTTACTTGTGAATTTCGCAAAACATTTTGATACTTAAATATCCAAGCTTTTTTAAAATACACTGACACTTTCATAATTCATAAAAATATATATATATATATTTTGGTTATTATTAAATCATTCCAAGAATGCATGCTGTTTTTTTTTTTACATGAACCACAAATAGAGACATTTGGAAGAATTTATAATACATAATAAGTGTCATTAAAGCAGTCCATACTACTTGTGCACTTGTTTCTACTTGTCTTCTGCTACTGAACAGAAAAAAAAAAGATTATCAGTGAATCAGTTTTGTTGTTCCATATCGTATTACTTCAGAAGACTTGAAATATAGTCATGGACCACTTTTGTTTTGGTACTTTTATGCTATATTTATGTCTTTTTGGAAGCTTGAGAGCCATGATTGCTAAAAACTGCAGTAATATGGCAAGAGCTACATTATCATTCAAAAGTTTGGGGTCGTAATTTGATGGCAAAATGAGGTTTCAGCAGCCATTACTCCAGAAATCATTCTGATATGCTGATTTGTTGCTCAAGAAACTTTTGCCATTATTATGAATGTTGAAAACAGTACTGCATAATATTTTTTGTGGAAACGGTAATACTTTTTCCTGGGATTCTTTGATCATTCATTAGAAAGTTCAAAAGAGCAACATTTATTTTAAGATGGATATAGATGTCTTGGTCACACTTTAGTTTAGGGTCCAATTCTCACTATTAACTATAACTTCTGCCTCAATAAACTCCTAAGTACTGCTTGTTAAAAGTTAGTAAAGTAGTTAAGTTTAGGTATTAGGTAGGATTCAGGGATGTAGAATATGGTCATGCAGATTAAGGCATTAATATGTGCTTTTATAAGTACTAATAAACAGCCAATATCCTAGTAATATGCATGCAAATAAGCAACTAGTTAATAGTGAGAATTGGACCCTAAACTAAAGTGTTACCAATATCTTTTGTAACTTTAGAAATGACTTTTACTGTCACTTTGGATCAGATTAATGCATTCGTGCTGAATAAAAGTATTCATTTCTTTAAAAAAATAATTTGCTCACCCCAGTCTTGTGGAGACTCTTCAAAAATTGTCCTAAACCTAGTAAGAGCCTAGTACCTTTTGCTATGACCTTGAATGAACAAACTACCTATAAACTGAAAAGCTTATTGTGTTATGAGGAGCAAGGTCACCTCAGGTCCTTGTTTTACTCCTCAGAGGCATGACCTGACAGGTCAAAAAGATTTTTTTTTTTTATAGACACTTTTTATAGACCATTGTGCATGGTATTATTATAATTTGTGCTGGTTGGCTCATGTGTTTCATTACCTGAGCAGTCCTGAGCTTATACCACACATGTGAGTGCCCGGTCTATATTTAATATCTGTTTTTTATTCACTGCATCAGCTAACAATTGCTGAATAAAACGGATGTTTACATGTTTTCCATTCAACAGTTCCTGAATGGCCGTCTCTGGAATTGTCTGTGTATATTGGTGACTCCAGAAATGCATTTCTATGTATGAAATGTAATTGTGAGGAACAAATACCTCTGAACTATCAGAGAAAATCAAAAGTAAAGAAATAAGAAGCCCATTTTTCACAGTTAGGATTGTCACAGGCTGGAATTGGCTTTGCCCCGTTTCCAGGATGGAAAGGAGATCTGTCAGACATTTATTAATCCAGCAATATCTATTGGTGTGCGTGCGTTTGTGTATGTGTGTGGACTCAATCAGTGTGACGTCTGTTACCATGGTGCTTGGTTGCAAAAAAACTTAATTCCAGATCACCTGGAGTTCCGATTGCTGTGAAAGTGTTGTGGCTTCTTACGAAGACGTTTGTGGGGTGAAACATTTTTCATGTTGTCAGGTATGGCTCAGTGTCGTGTGTATTTTAGAAATACCTCAAATTTTGAATGCTACAGGCCTGCTTCCTTCATTTACATATACTGTAGCCATGTTTATATTTGGCAAAGAATAAAATTCTGGATCAAAACCACTGTTTCTTCAATGAAAACAAGTTGAATGGTTTCAGGTTAGGCACTGGATCTGGTACCAGCACCTTGTTGGTGGGGAATTGTGAGGTACATGACAAAAAAAAAAAAAAAAAAAAGTACGCATATACAAACATTTAAAGTGAAAATTTGCTTATATGCTCAGACCTGGCAAAGCCACGGCATTCCAGGGTTAGGAAATCTAAACAACCCTCAAGCAGTATGATAAATTCTCAATGTTTCTCTTTGTTTTAATAACCTTAACAATAGCCAGGCCACTTCTGAGCAGCTTAATAGACAGTCTGGAGTGCGAGATGTTTCCCTCCCCCTCCGTTTTCTCTTATTCTCCCTCTTTGTGCCATTTTTAATTTTCTCTCATGTTAGATTCAGCTGCTTTAAGCTATTTTGTTTTCCAGGAAGATCCGTCGTGCTAGTCTCTCCAGCTCTAGTGGCTGCAGCCGCCATCCATTTTCCCTTTTTGCTCGACTCTCATTTTCTGGGTGCTTCATTTTGAATCTCACCCCAGGCACGCCGCTGTGCCCTGAAGCACTGTCATTGCCGTTGCTTTATGTCCAGCACTTTCTATTAGATCCCCGCCATGCTGCCAGAACCCCCTTTTTTATTCACTGGCCCCCTCATTTACATTTTATTTAATGAGGAGCCTGATCACCTGAGCACATTCATCATTCCTTCCTGCACATGGGACGTGCTCCTAGAACTGGTGCATCCCCTCCATAACTCACACTCTCTCTTACACACACACACACACACACACACACACACACACACACACACACACACACACACACACACACACACACACACACACACACACACACACACACACACACACACACACACACGCACACACCTCATCCCTGTTTTATTTTGTAGGACTGTTCAGCACCAAGGCTTTTATTGGAATGAACTGCACTTTCTAATAATGTTCTTTATGTGCATCTTTCAGCCTCTGGGAGCATACACAAACCATGTTTGTAACCAGACATTTATTAAAATGATTTTTTCTCTGTTCCCAATTTCATTCATATCCTCTATAGTATGTGTCTGTGTGTGTTTTTGTATATTTTTAAGTATAAGTTTGCTGAATTTATTTTCCTTTAAGGTAAAATAGAAAAAAAAAAAACTTTCTCTTTTACACATTTTTTTCTATTTTTCTTTATTGACTTTTATTTTCTGTATTGTGTATTTTGGTACCATAAATGCTGTTATGCTTACAGTTATTGGTGCTTTTCTCCATTTTTTTCCCTTCTCGTCCTTACCCTTCTCAATTTATCTCCCATATGGTATTATGTTGTCTGAGTGCTTTTGGCTTGGTCTTATAGAAGATATATAATATTTATGAATATAGCTGGCTTATATATTCACTTACAGGGGCGATAGTTACGGGTGTCTGTCTCCATTTACCTCGTGTTGGATTCACATCAGTCCTCAGAGTCTGTAAAGTCCAACGCCCCATCTCTAGACACATAGCCAAAGCATTGTATTGTAAATTTATGACTATGTATTTCACAAAAATTCTCATGAGAAACTGCAATGCTCTAAAATAGTTTTCCTTGGATAGCTTTCCATCATTTTCAGTCCTTTATTTCTTGTTTTTTTCCACATTTTTCTTGGCCCACCTTTACCTGTTTTTCTAAACCACTTATTTATGTTATTTCAGACAGTCTACTTCACTCCATGGACATTGTATTTCATGTCTTAATGAAAGACCACAAAAATTTAAGCCACATACTGCAAAGAAAGAAAGAAAGACTGATTCACAAATAAACGAACTAAGCATAATTAGGCAATGGATACTTGTTTTTTCATGCTGTTTCTGTGATTGACATCCATGGATAAAAGTATTCCGGGCAAGACTCAATTGCATTTGTAAATATAATCAGGTTGGGTAGTAATTAGCATTGGCTTTACAAGTAACCCCTAACAAGTCCAAATTAGTTTAATGGAGGGGTTACATACTGTCTCTTTTCCTTTCTAAACTCCAGACATATTTTGCTTGTATATATTGTTTTATCTGTGACCTGTGTCGTGTTTACCTGATGTAAGTATATTCTCGGTGTTGAAGATCCTTAAAAGTAGAGACAGTGGGAATGTTTGGAGGAACGCATCTAAACTTATTCCACATGTTATCGTCTGGTCCTGGTGAGGGGCGCCATGGTTACCTTGGAACTTTAACTTTAAACAGCTGGAGTATTTGGATTGTGAAATTGCATTGCACTGCCTAAATTCACTTAAGATGAAAGCCCTCGCTTGAACACGGCAGCTCTGTTTTTTGGCCTCGAGTCAAACAATAATTTGAACTTTTTGTCCGTTTATGAGAAATGGCTTTGTAGATAGTCTGTAAGAGTCATATCAGATGAGATTGTGTAGCTCTTAAGTGATCATGCACAGAGGCGGGAAAACAAGACAAACGCTAGTTTTCAAAAATATTCTGTACCATAAAGCCCTATCCAGAAATGAAATTCTGCCACCATTTGTCGTTCCAAACCTTTCATTCTTTCATCAAACTCAAAAGAAAATATCTATAGAAGTGTTTTATTAACTAGTACAGCTTCATTCTTCATATGTGACTTAAATAACTATAAATAAAAGTACACTCAGTTTGTTTTCATACGCTTTGTTTGCTGTTATTCATCCCAGTGGTCTCGAACATTATACTGACACCTATAGGCGTGGATGCAAAAATTTAGTTTGCTGTCGTTTCACAGCAAAGCTGTTTTGTTCTTTTTTTTTTTTTTAAACTACATAATGATAAAATGGACATTCTTTAATTTAATTTAGTACCCATCTAATTTGTGCACATTGTTGATGCTTTGTGCTGGTACAAAGTTAAACATCTTTACCACTGGCCGAAAGTACTGAAGTAAAAATATTGTTATTCTTGATTTGTAGTTAGTTACAAAAGTCTAATGCATGACGCAGCTGGTCATGTGATCTCAACATGGTGGCACCCCTCTCTGTTTGGAATGAAACTTTTTTTCTTCTTTTTTTTCAATAAGAAAATTGTTTTTTCTAAAGTACTATTTATTTTTTTAAACTTAAATTAGCAAAACAGCTTATTTAAAGTGCACC
>NC_139986.1:18540710-18698210 GCF_963993115.1 Abramis brama | reverse complement strand
AATTTTTACAACCTTTCTGTCCTGCGAAAGGGTGTTCTTTGGCATTACCGATGCATAAATCAGGCAATTTGATGATTGCCGGCGCCCCGGCTAATGTTATTTCCCTGAAACAGATAACAACAATAATAATATGCACCTCATCTAGAGCTCATAAATATTGTGGTCAATCTCAGCAGAGAGGCTTCATATGCATAAAAGAGCACTTAAAAGATGTGTGTGGATGGGGCTGTTGAGCAGAAAGCCTTTTGTTGAGAGATGAGAGTTCAACATGTTGACCTAGCCTATGCATATAAAAACAAGAGATGGCATTAATATCTTCCCTAATGACCTTGCGAAATGAAAGACCATTACCGTGATGATACCACCACGGAAGGCCTTGATGTTTTCTTACACTCTAAACGAGCACGGAACCGAAAACGTAATGAGAACACTTGTATCGAAATTAAGGTGAAATTATTTCTATTCCTGTTTTTTAAACAAGCACCACGCTGGAGTCACTTCTCTTGTCTCTTGATACCTTCTAGATCAGCATGACAAATGGAGCCATTGACCAAGTCTATTCTCTGTAGGGTATCCAGGGGACGCAGCTCGATCACCTGCACGTTTTCGTTTATAAGTAAGGAACCGTAGGGTGAAGTTATATCTCTAATTCAAGGACATGATGCCGCCACACTAGTTGAATGAGAAGTCAGACGGCTGCGGTCGCATATGCATTAGCCAGAATTCCCCTCGCTGGTCTCCTGTGTGAGTGACATTGAACCGGGAGACACACACATGACATGTAAATAAATTGGTTACATACACTGAATGAGGACATCAGCTGCTGCTGAAGCGGTTGTAAGCAACATTTGCATGTTACGTGATGTTTTTATATTGCATTTAGCCCTGACTTCTACATCTGACTGCTCTCTCATTATCGGTACTTATTGTAATGACCCCTCATTCTGCTCGTTTTTCTCCGCCACCATAAATAGGCAATTTATGTTCACATGGCAACCGTTTATCTCTGTGAGCACAACCGTATGGGATACAAAATAATCACACAGATTCTAAATAGTGGAAGAAAAAGCATTTATTACATTTTTGGCCAGTAGTACACTTTCCATAATAGCAAAAAAATTAAAGTGCAGTCGCCATGCAGAATTTAAATGAACACAAGTGCTTGTTCCCATTAAACCTACCTTTTTTTTAGCAGTAGAATTCTCATCTGTATTTAAAAAAAACCCCAAAGTACAGCAGCTTTCCTTCACCTGATTACAGTTTTTAATATCCAGGTTGCGTTAAGGAAGATAAATTGCCGTCCCAGCACAATCTGACTGCTAACACAGAGACAATCTATTACAATATCAGCTTTTGTCCATGTCTCATCTAATTAGATTCTCAAACGGATGCCGGATCAATCAATAATTTTAATTTCACCTACCCCCTTTTCACCGCATATTCGATGTTTGTATCTTAACGGAAAACAAAATGAGAGAACAAAAGGCAGTAATTTATTCGGAACGAGCGCCGGTTCCCGCAGACGAGCTTGCAGCCCATCGGTAACAGACTGCGGGCTACAGACTCGCACCCTTCTAATTAACATGCAGATATGCATCACCTCATTGGCAATTCAAATTGCGCTTCCCTGTAATGTACCTCAAAATTGTTCTATTTCAAACATTGCGTTTGATTTGCAAAGCCCCCTGGGCATCCCATAATGTCTCCCTTTATCCAGACCATCAGACCAATCTGCTCTGACTCAACTCCTCCAACAGCTTGCTTCCTCCAAAACCAGCTTGGTTTACTCTGGGATGGGCTTTGTCCTCCTCGGTGGGTTTCTTGCATTGTTTTTCTCACGGCATCCCATGCTGTTAAATATGGTGGCTTTCCGGAAGACTCCATTTCCATGGCACGCGGGCAAGCGGGTGGACGTGTGTCTGTCTACTCAGCACATTATTAGCATGCAGTGCATATCCACAGTCATGAATGCCAGCCTCCCATTAGGCTCAGTTTTGGTCCCTCCCCGCACACACGCGCTCCCGTTTGCGGAAGTTCTGTTTGTTGCGTATGGAGCACACGTGAGCAATCCGCTCATCGGGGATGGCAGGGGGCCCGGCGGAGCAACAAGTGGCAGAATCTGCGGTGTGCAGTTATTCAGCGTGTTCGCAGCAGCAGGGCTGGCACAGCGCCAAATCTGCCATCTGCCTCCTTCACATGCGCTTTCCCATCCTGCCAATTTGCTCATAATGTTACGTGCCTCCCATCCTCATTTGCTTGTCAGAGGCGGGTGGCACGTGTTCCTGCCCCCCGCCACGATAAGGGCTCTCCGAGGGCCAGGTGGCAGGTTGCCCGGTCCACGCTGGTGCCACACGCATAAAGACCGTGAAATCAGGCAGGAGAAAATGTAGCATCTAAATAACACTAAAAAACACCTTTTTTGTGAAAAAAGTCCTTTTGTTAATGCCTCTTGTTGTTTTTTTCATAGCCATGTCCTCTAGTCCTCCTCCATTGATGAGTTCAGTGTGAGCGGTGGATCCCTGCACACATGGGAACTTTTTCCTGTCCGTGAAGACCAGTGTTGTTTTCCCGTCGGGACGCTGCCAGTGTACACACTCGGCCACTAAGCTCCTCAAATGGTTTCTCGCTACAGCCGTCTGCTCTTACCTCCAAGAGCTCTGCCACCTAGCCAGCCTTCTCCCTGCTTCCAGCCTGCTGCCTGTCTGCCTTCTGCTTGCCCGGGAGAAGGAGGGAATGCTGTGGGATCTAATGCGCACGAGCCGTTTGAAGCTGCGGAAAAGTGAATAATCAATTAAGTATTGATTTCTTGTAAGATTTTGTAAATTTCAAGGCAAGACAAAGAGGATAGCTTAAGGGAAGAGCAGCAGGGGTTTGGTGTAAATTAGCCAACAAACAGCGCAGCGGAATAAACTAACGGCTCATCAGGATCAGACTCTCTTCACTCCTGTCGGAATTAATGCTAGTTTGCGTGAAGACAATGACGCTTTTTTAAATGAGGAAGGCTGGCGAACGAGACCTTAACCCATCCACGCAGAGCCGGGCTAATTACACTTCCCAGCACAATGGAGCTCATTTGAATGTGGCTATGCAAATCGCACGCAGCTCATTTTTATGGATCAGAAAGCCAGCCATGTCGGGAAGAATTAAAGGCTATTATGCGTGCAAAGCAGTATTTTTTTTTTTTCTTACATGAGGGAAAATACATTTGAAAATGAGAGAAGCGTTGGAGTGTCTTCATAACTCAACACAAAAGATCACACAAGGGATCTTCAAAGGATTCTACCATGTTTCTTCTCTCTCTCTCTTTTTTTTGGACGTGGGGAAAAACGTGATCAAATATGCACGTCAAGCTCATTACAATGATCCGTGGATACTGATGCCGTCCTTTCTGATTGATAATTATCGTCACTGGCACACGGCGCTGCGGCGAAAAGAAAAAAAAAAAACGAGAGGGAAAATGTTAGCCGCTAATGATATTCAGCATGCAGAACATGTCATATGCATGATGACAACTGGCAATTTTAATGAAGCCTTAGTTTTTTTTTCCTTCCCAGAAAACCGGTGTGGAAAGCGGGCGAAATGAGCAAAGTTCTGCTCGTCTTTATTCCGC
The DNA here is from genome assembly GCF_963993115.1 of Abramis brama. Taxonomy (NCBI): domain Eukaryota; kingdom Metazoa; phylum Chordata; class Actinopteri; order Cypriniformes; family Leuciscidae; genus Abramis; species Abramis brama. The sequence continues at coordinate 18,694,600 of NC_139986.1, read as the reverse complement.
CACCGATTACTCCTGTGCCACTCAGTTTGAATATGCAATTCTGCATTAAAAAAAAAAGATAAGAAAAGCACTCTTGAGGCAGCCAAGGACAATTAATTGGCCGGTGCGGATGAATCAATGCTGGATGTTGCCATGTTACTCCTTGTTTCTTCTTCCACAGAAGCGGTTCAGGAACCTCCGTGCAGTCCTCCACCGGCTGTGGTCTGTGTGTTTGTGGATTCTCCAGCCTTTCCAGCCCGGCGCGTGCCTCTGTTTTGCATATATGCATACGCTGTGTGGCGCTGGAATGAAGGGGGCATGCTAAACAAGCAAATTTACATGTCTATGCATAATGGCAGGTGGCGCAGTGAAGGGCGCGTGCTGGCAGGGCTGTGGGAGGAGGGGAGAAGTACAAGAGGATGTGATGTAGGGGAACACCTGCACTGAAAGATCTTGGAGGATCTTGTAGAGGAACATTATGACAAGCCCCTGACAGCTCCCCCCTCTCCACCACCTCCTTCTCGTGGGAACATTCCAGGAGGTGTGGCATGCTTACGTCTCCCTGCCTTGCCCACGTGGAGACGCAGCTCGCTGGCACAGATTGGATGGCTCTGCTGAGTGTGGCACTGACAGTCCTGTGGGAAACCCACTGCTTCATTCACGCTTTTTCTCTCACCGGCCTTGGATGGATGGTAACTGTGACTGTGTAAATGGACATTTTTGGATACGTTGTGGACATTGTTCTTTCTACTAGAAATTCAAACAAGCAGGAAATTACTTTTTTTTTCAACAGTGTTTTGATATTTATTTGAATATTGAAGGCTTTTTCTGGTTCTTGACTTGCTGTAGATGCATTGCTAGTCAAACATTTGTACACACTAGATTGAATTTGTTTATCATGTTCTTAAAAAACTTGAGAAAAACTAAAAGTTGATGCTTGAATTATTGAAATTCAGTTTATAGACAAATATACATTGCACCTACATATTTACTTACATCAAAACACATTTTTTCATTCTTTTTTATGAATAAGTTGGAGCAAGCAATGATCTGACCATCATCTGACCCATGGGAACTTCTTTTATACTGTTGTAAAAACATCCCAGGATGCACTTCATGAAGTTGGTTGAGAGTTGGAATCTGGTTCATTTTAAGAACTTACTTATTAGATGTTTTGGTAACACTTAAAACCTTTATGTATAATGCATTATATATAATGTACGTTATAATGCATTATATCCTTTCATAAAAAGTTGTAAACAAAGTTAAAATGCATTATAACATTTGAAGACTCCTTGTTTCTTCTGAAATTGGTTGTTTGTTGTGTTTTAATGCATTATACTTTCTAAAGGTCCAACAATAAGTATTATAATGTATCATAATTGTGGTTACAATTATTCATGAGACCATACAATGCATTATAAGGTGAATTACAAGTACTTTTAGTTTATTATGTTTAGAGGCTTACCAATGTTTTTTTTTTTTTTTTTCATTCTTTTGGGCCACTGCATTGTTCCCATACTACCATTTCTTTTTCCCCCACTGTACTATTACTATGAATCCCATTTTCCTAATTAGTAGAACTAAATTAAACTACAACATTATAAATATTTAGTAATTAAATATAAACCAGTGACCACAACATATTTTATTTAATAATAATAAAAATATATAATTTTTAATTAAATACATTTTATTTTAAATAGGCATCAGATTTCCTCACTCTAAGTCTACTAATTAATTTTTTTACACTGTATTATTAAAACCATTTAATGTGTAGGTGTGTCCAAACGTTTGACTGGAGCTGTTTGTTTTTAGCAGGACACATTATGCACACTCTCAGGTGTGTAACTGAAGCAAAATGTGTAAAATTCCCATCTGACCACATTATGTTACTATACATGCTCTTTTGGTGCACAGAAATGTGTGCTACAGTTTATGATTTACATTTATTCATTTGGCAGACCCTTTTATCCAAAGTGCCTCATAGTATGTTCCTTGCAAATCAAACCTTTGACCTTGGCGTTGTTAGCGCCATGCTATAGCAGTTGAGCAAAGTGTATACTATGAAGTGTAAAATGGATTCTCATAGGTTTCCATAAAGCATATATTGTTTTAAAATTCACATGAGTTTCCTAGTTCTTATATAAGTGAATATGAAGCGATACAATGTCTTTGTTTTATTGTGGTTTGAGGCCTACTAAATCAACTGTCACAGTGTTTGTTTTTTAATACCAGTTGATGGTTGAGCACAATTATCTGAAAACGGATCATATATGCTGCTAATGAAATGCAGTCTTCAGTCTCTGGCTCTTGAGATCACCTATGTGATTCAATCAGTCTTATGTGCAAATGAAAGTAATTTAAAGGATAAAACAAAGCATTAATGATGAGGTCATTTACAGCAGACTCATTAAAACACTATTATATGCAATTTCCTGTAACAAATTTCATTCCGAAGAAACATTGCATTGGAAATAATAAACTAGCTTACTGCCATTTAATACAATTAGTGTAACATAATGCCATTATGAGCCTAAAGTAGATGCTGTCGCACTGAAGCAGCAGCGCTAACCTCTGTCTAAATGAAAGAATATTAAAGTCAGCGGCGGTATGACATCTCTTTGTAATAGCCATGTCTAGGGTGCAATATGACAGCAGAAATATAATGTTTCATAACTGACAGTCTCTGGGTTTGTGTTGCCTGAGGTCGCATGGGGCGAACAATAAAGAGTAATTTGATTGATGGAAAATTGGAGTGGCCCATCTAACATGTTTCACCCGAGGCCTTGCAATAGCATGTACACTGGTTGATGATGTTTCACGTTTTCAGAAACTCCATTTGTTTTGTTTGGATCTGTTGCTGTATCTGGCGTTGGGGTTCGTCTTTGATATGAGACTTTAATTGTGCGGCACGGACGCATATTAGAGGTGTAATTGAATAGAATGAAAGAAACAAAAAAGGAGAAAGCCGAAGATGGATTGAGTAAGGGCTTTTTCTTTTATCAAGACGCCCAGGGATCTTTTCACACTCTCCCACTCTCTCTCTCTTGCTTTCTCTCTCTCTTTCTCAGGCTGCGGCGTCTGGACACTCTTCCTCTGAGTCAGCCATGACATCAGCAACAGTAAAAAAACAGTTTTGAGTGATAAAGAGATGTAAATTATCAGGATTCTCATCTCTGCTGTCCATCATGAGTCTATAAGAGAACAGCACGTTTGCATGAGAAAGCTGCTCCGCCCAAACAAAAGCATTTAATGCCACCTTTTTTTATTTTGAGAGGAAAATTTCTTTCCGTGATTAGAAAACAAATGTTTAACTTGACCACATGTACGTTTGTAGCACCGAAAAGACTGAGTTGACAAGTGCTTGTTGCAACAGTTAATTACATTGTGGTCTTTTTTTTTTATCTTTTACCACTATTTTCTAACTAACTTTTCTTTAGCTTTTTGGTTGCGCCATAGTGTCAAGCTAAAATGCTTTGACTTTTAAAAAATGTGTTTCGCTATTTTTAAACACAAGAATGTGTCGTGTGTGAACAACTCCTTAGTCATCTAATATTTTTTATAACTTGAATACAGGTTGCTGATTCTCTATTACAGTAAATCTGTAATCCGTCATTTAAAGGGACAGTTCGCTCAAAAATGAAAATTCGGTCATTTACTCACCACCTCATGTCATTCAAAACCCCATTGCAATGAATGGGGATTTTAGCAGCTATCAAGCTTTACAAATTATGCAAAAGCTCTTTGAAAGTTTCATAAGAATGGTCCATATCACTTATATTCCAAGTCTTCTGAAGACATTTGATTGCTTTAGTCAAGAAAGTTTAACTGTTTTTTGATGGTGAACTATTCCTTTAAGTCATGATTGAACACATGCGTACTGGATTTACTGCGGTGACTTTTTCTCACTTTGTTCTGATTCCATGCTGGAATGAAGTTTATAAGATTAAAAATCCCTTGCTTGGGCATAGAAAAAAAAAAGAAATGTGTGAAAACACATCAGACTGTATCACAGCAACTACCACAACACTTATTCTGTTCTCTTATTACAAAATGGCTTTTGGAGGGCAGTAGGAATATAGTTATATGATTTTAAACCAGCAGCATGCAGTATTTATGATGAGGGCTCTCAACTATGTCAGACAAGTAATGGGATTCTAGTCATTTTACTGTAGGATTAAAACAGGGGGGCGGATTTTAACTGGGAAAAATGAATTGAGTATAGCAAGAGTATAGCCGTTTTTGATTTGTGCAGGCTCGACTGTTTATAGTGTAAGTGAAACCGCTCACATGTGTCCCGCTGCTGTCATACGCCGAGCTATCAGTCGAAAGCTTAGTTGAGTTCGGAAACACATGCCGTATCCCGTAACGAGTTACTGACGTGCTCCTTTGTGAGGTCTGAGGTGACGGCAGATTTTCACTTTGAAATCATTCGCCACATTACAAATCATGATTGGTTTAACTGAAACTGGGCAGTTGTTGTAAATTTTGTGTAGTGATTTAAAACTGTAGATCTTTTTTAGAGGTGTAGAAATTAAACCGGCAGTTGTTCCACTCTTGATTGTATTGCCTGCATTGTCATTTAACTTACTTCCATTAAATTCATCCCCTCCGTCACTGCTCATTCATTAATTCTCCCAAAAAGAAGTCCTACGACAGGTTTGACGTCATTGATGTCACATTCCACTGTAATTAAATTACATTGCTTAAACTTCACTGTTCCTCAGAGAAAACTATGCCTTCAGAATATTTGCAATACAGTGCATGAATCATATAGCCCAATTTTATGGTGCTTTATTTGATTTTATAAAATTATTTTGACTTCATTTATGTGTGTGTGTGTGTGTGTGTGTGTGTGTGTGTGTGTGTGTGTGTGTGTGTGTGTGTGTTTTCTTTTTTTTAATCTATTTTTGTGCACTGAAAAATATAATAGTATAATTGTTCGTATTTTTTGTAATTCAAGCACCTGATACTATACAAAGTTTGCAGAATCTTTAACAGGCTTCACAGAATCCTCTGAACTGAAGAGAGACAGGAGTGACATTTTTAGGTTGCTCATCTACAGGTTCAAACTTTTGTTTAGGGGGTCTATTAGAATTAGTTAAAGGGATACTCCACTTTAAAATGAAAATTCTGTCATCATATACTCACCCTCATGTTGTTTCAATCCTTTATGAATTTCTTTCTTCTGCTGAACAGAAAGGAAGATATTTAGAAGAATATCAGTAACCAGACAGTTTCTGGTCTCATTGACTTCCATAGTATATTTTTTTCCTTCTATGGAAGTCAATGAGACCAGAAACTACGGTGGCCGAGAGAGCTCAACGCGCTGCAACTGAAGAAAACACATGCAAATAGAAAAACACCTGCAAATTAAGAAAACATCTTCATCTGTTTCACAACACATGTGTGCTCCAAATACTCACAACACAACCAAATACAGAAACGCGCTGCAAAAGTTCACAACACAACCATATACAGAAACGCGCTGCAAATAGAACAAAACACAACGGAAATGTTTCCGGGGAACCCAATAAGTGACGGACCCGGCTGGGACGTGCTTACAGCTGTCTACTTTTATTATTATTTAATTTTTTTGCAAAACATACAGAGATGACACGTTTATGACATACAACTTTGTATACAATATACAAAATGTATTTACAATATGTTCAATGTCATAAGAATACTAAAAAGAACAATGAGCTGAAGACTAAAATAAATAAATAAATTAAAGATAGAGAAAAAGAACATGAGGGAAAGACATTAATCTATACATCAGTTACATTGTACACATTTTGTCATGTTATGTTAAAATAAGTTTCATAAGAAATGTTAGAATGCAGCTAGGGTCCAAATATGAGACGGCAAGTTTTAAAGTTGAGACACTCACATACAGATATAACGCATATTTTAAAAGCTGTGTTGTATAAAATGTATATTTATTTGCAACAGTTATGTTAACAGCAATAATACTATATTTCTGGTAAGAACAGCTATTCAGCTGATGGACACGTGCTGCGTTGTCATGGGAACATCCCAGGTGAAAATAATGAGGAAATTACGTTGTCTTTCGTTGCTCCCTTCATCAACATAATGGCACACAAGTGCCCCGCTCCCTCCAAAGTGCCCAATTCAAGGGCTCTGCCGTCTGCCCTTTTAAGAGAGTAGGGCATAGGTAAAACTCACGAGCAATAAGCACGTCCCAGCCGTCCGTCCGTCACTTATTGGGTTCCCCGGAAACATTTCCGTTGTGTTCTGTCCTATTTGCAGCGCGTTTCTGTATTTGTTTGTGTTGTGAACTTTTGCAGCGCGTTTCTGTATTTGGTTGTGTTGTGAGTATTTGGAGCACACATGTGTTGTGAAACTGATGAAGATGTTTTCTTAATTTGCGGGTGTTTTTTCTATTTGCATGTGTTTTCTTCAGTTGCAGCGCGTTGAGCTCTCTCGGCCACCGTAAGAAACTGTCTGGTTACTGACATTCTTCTAAATATCTTCCTTTCTGTTCAGCAGAAGAAAGAAATTCATACAGGTTTGAAACAACACGAGGGTGAGTATATGATGACAGAATTTTCATTTTAAAGTGGAGTATCCCTTTAACATAAAAAAAAAATCTTATAATTTTACATTGTTGCAGCACCTGTTTTGGTCCTCTGTCTGAACGATCTGTTTTATTTTCGGCTTCTTTAAAACCCGCCTTCCGAAAAGAACAGTATGCTCTGATTGGTCAGCCGGCCCCAGTCTGTTGTGATTGGTCTGCTGCTCGGAAATGTGATGCCCCATACCATAACGGGCAAGTTTTAGCTCCCAGTGCTGTAAACAGGCACTGTAAACTATTGTAACTGTGTTGTCGAGCCCGAGTTTAAGAAGAACAAGCTGATCGACACAAACCACCTTTGCATGCATGGCTTGAGCAGGATGTTGCAGTGGTCTTTTTTTTTTTTTTTAAACACTCTTATGTTTCAGATGGGATGTTCGAACTGTCATTTCTCCATATCGTGGTTAAAAACTGTATGACAATTAACACACTGACCTGCATTGAACTGCATGCTTTGAACTGCTATAAGTCAGTACTAAGAACATGGTGAGAACACCATAAAAGGTTTGTGGTTGTATTGCTGAGGAATACTGTTAAAAAATATTTTTAACACTGAATCTTAAGTTCCTCTGCCTTTCGAAGTCCATGTAATTGTTTTTTTCCTTGGCAGTGAAAAAAAAAAAACATTATTTCCTCGACATAGCAATAAACTCTACCTGGCATTATAACTACCTTTGTTTGAGGGCGAGCCAAAGTAGCCAGCAGGCGGCATTTAAGCAAATTCAGTTCAATTCAGTTCACAATTATTTGAATAGCACTTTTCACAATACATATAATTTAAAGCAGCTTTTTAGAAAATGCATGTTTCTATTAAGAGTAATCTATTATCAGAGGTGAGTGTGTCAAAGTAATGTCTATATGGCAGAAATGTACAGTTCTAAGACAGTTAGCTAACGTTAAAGCACATTAAAGCATTGATATTTTATATGGTGACGTAGCTACATTACGGAAATAATGGCAGGACTACAGATGAGTTGTTTAGGACAGGTGTTTTCTGTTGGAGCGATTAACTTCCTTTGGCATTGACTATATTAAAGCTATATTAAATGTAAAATTAAAAAAGCACCATATGTACCCTTCAATAGTCAATATAAGCACTGTACGAGCTACTTTTTTTTTTAAAGTGGAATTATTTAATTAAATTTTTTTCAGAACCTTGCTGTGGTCAAACAATAACAAACAGCTACAAATGAATTTACAAAAATATAAGTAACTCCTAGTTGCAGTAATGTACGTTTTTACATTTAAATGGCTAGAAAGCTGTTAGGCCCATATATCACGTCACATCACATCACCGGGGAGGTGATTGGGACAGCTAAATTTGTCTGCTCTAGGCCTGATTGGTTGGAAAGTGGAGCGGACATGTCATTCTGTCCTTAACCTGCCTCTGCTCCACTCAACAATCTTTGACTTAGTTCTATCAACATGATCCTTTGTGTGTATTTTAAATATAGCCTCTCAGAATGAAACTGCGGTATCATTGCATTATTCAACAAGGATCTGCGAGGCATGTTAAATGTGGCTCCTTTCAATGCCGGCTCTCATCACTTTACCTGTAGGCATTGACGTTATTCTGTTCACTGAAACATTAAAACATTGAATTTTTGTTTTAATGTGTTAACATTATCTTTTGGTCGAATTAGATTTTTCGAGTTAGTTGTTCCTCCAGGGCCTTTATAAAGTCTCAGCTGTAAATATTTAAATATGTACTTTTCAAGAAATGTTAAATATCTACAATAACTTACAGATGTAGAGGCTATTTATTATTTAGATGTTCTTTTGTTTATGCACTTTTCTGTATTGTGATATATTACGTGCATCTCCAAAGCCATTTTTTCATTTCAAGACTGTGGCTCGCTTACAGAAATTGAAGTGATGTGTTTATTATGCAGACAATATAATCCACAATTATGCATTGATTATTGTACTTCATAAATTGAACAAAGCAGGGGTAATTAGTCTCTGTCAGCATGAAAAGACAAAAGCAGATTGAAGTCACTTAATTGTAATTCGATAGTTCTTCATCAGAAGAAGAAAAAAGCAATATGTATTCATAATGAAGTAAAGATTCAATGCATTACACAAAAGCAAGCAGCTAAACTGCTTCATGTACTCTAAAAAGTTTAAAGCTGATGTATGTAAAATATTTTTTATATTTTCTCTTAGTCAGTTTAATATTCAAAGGTTGTCTATAAGTAATCCATTCGTAGCTTAGTTTTCCAAAATTGTATATTATTTATTATTTATTTATTTATTATTTATATTTATTTATTATTTCATTTTAAATTTTTTAGTGAGTTTTGACCGACCAATGGCAGACATGGAGTGTTCGTGGAAACCGGTTTAAAACAATCATTATTTTTGCAATTCCGTTTGGTGATGCTAGTAGTGCAGATTTGACACCCTTCAGCTTTAAGTTTACTTTCATCTGGATTTCTTTCTGTATTTCTTCATTTTGCATGGCAGAGACTTTAACTCTGTCAGATCAAAGGCAAGGAGAGATCATGTTAAAGGTGTATTTCTAGCCCATGTACATCTCTCTGGCAGCTTCAGCGGTCTCCTCAGTGATGGCTTTGGCACTGGCTTTATTTCGACATTATATACTGAGAATCTACCAAGACACGCTAGTGTTCATATTTCAATTTGATGGGGGGGCAAAAAATACAGGCGTAATCTGCCACACAAAGGCAATGTCATTACAGATGTGGCACATTATTCCAAAGTGGCGAGCCATGCGGCGGGTAGACGCAAGATAAGGCAAAGAGAAAATATCAAAAGTGGTGAGTGAGCACTAGAATTCGTCACGGACAGATAAAATGTTCAGCAGAAAATCTTGAGGATGTGCCAATGTTTCTTTTTTCGTTTGTTCTCTGTCTTCTCCTTTCTGTCTTTTAAGCTTTATCTGAGACACAATGAATGCGGCTATTTTATCTAAATAGACAAAAGTGTGGCAGCATCTAGATGTTTTCTGAAGGCTGACCTTGACGGTGGTGTTGCAGCCCTATCTGTGCCATGCTTCATCAGACCATTGGGTTATTTCTTCTGTTATATCATACGGTGGTGATGTAGATCTGAAGTAAATCTGCCAATATAACATGGAGAAGAGGGCGATCAATTCCACAATTCAAAGTTTACCCCCCACAGCCACACTAGATACTGGGCTGCATTTAATGTAATAACAGTTCAGTTTCGTTTAAATGTCACGCTCACACATCTAATCTGCTGGTTTATTAGTTCTCTTTTAAATTGACCTTACTTTGAGGTCACATGAGGCCTGACCCTTGTTTTTCCTGGCATTGCCAAACTTACAAAAATAATTCAGAAAATTTAGTTTAAAAAATGTGTTTCCTGAAAATCTGTCATTGGCCAGTCAAACAGATGGCCCCACCCCCAAAATCACGCCATTGGTTGAGCTGTTGTAATGTTGGGCTAGTCAGAAAAAAACAATGTTTAAAGGCCGGGACACACCAAGCCAACGGTTGGCCGTTGGGCCGTTTTTGAGCGGCCGTGTTTTTTTTTCTGACTAGCCCAACATTACAACAGCTCAACATTACAACAGCTCAACCAATGGCGTGATTTTGGGGGTGGGGCCATCTGTTTGACTGGCCAATGACAGATTTTCAGGAAACATTTTTTAAACTAATTTTTCTGGAATTATTTTTACGTCATCTTACCTGAGCATTCGAATGCACTAATATTTTTATAATAACATGAGTCGACTGGAATGATGAAATTGATCAGCGCGATTGATATTCAAAATGGTAAGCAAGCACTGCTTTGTTTACGGTCTGTATATCTACAGTACTAGTTTCGGTTTCCCTTTTTGAATGACGAAAATAGATTAGATGATGATAATAATTAGATTAAAAAATAGATATTATTGATACCTGCTTATATAGACAGATATTTACTTACTGTACGTGCACGCACATGCTAGTTGACAGTCGCCTTTAGTCCTTTTGGTGTGTTCAAGCGAAGCTTTTTGGCCGAGACGCAGTCAACGAGAGTTGACAACACAGTCAGCTTTCGTTGACGCTAGTTTTTTGATGTCGGCTTGGTGTGTTCCAGGCTTAAAAGTGCCACAGTATTTACAATTTTCAAGGGAGTCAACCTACAAATGGCTTAAATATAGTTTTCTTCATATATTATGCTGCAATACAATAGCATATTTTAACCAAAAAATGACACAATTCAGCTTTAAAGATAATCAAATCAAAGAAAAGTTTAAATTAACCACTCCGTGTACTAAAATCGGTTTTGAGACACTCCTGGTGGCTATTGTCCACAATAAAAGTGTTTTTTTTTTATGATTTGTTTTCTTAATCCTATCTCCCATGATTCCCCAGGTGGCACATTGGTGGTGTAATGGACACAGGAAGTGCAGGCTCAGCATGCTGAAATTCAGATAAGCACTCTATTAAAAACGGAGTCTTTAATTTATTGATCAATGAGGTGATGAGTTGGATGTGATGAAAGGGGGAAGGAGTGTGTGTGTGATATTTTAATCTCTGTCCCTCAGTTATTATTAGTCATGATGGAGTTCTGAAGCACATTCTATGAGGATCGACAAGTTAGGGCAAGCCAGAATCATCTAGTTTCTTTCTCTTTCGCGCACAAACAATTTCAGTTTAGGCTTAAAAAAACTGATTCAGCACTGGTTAATAGGATACAAAATAACTGCTCCCTATTTGCCTTTTCTGAAACTATTCCTCTCTGGTTTGTTTATATATCTCTACCTCAGTTTAATGCAATAGACAAGCAAAAAACATAGAAATGTGTTTCTTGTGCCATGTTTTTTAATAATAACTCAAAGTCTCTTGATTCATTTTTGCCAGTTCAGCGGTAGCTTAGTATTTGCAGGCCACACTGCAATGTTTTGCTTCTGACAATCGCATTTAAACAGGATTTGGGTCTGAATTATTATTCTCTGTGTAAACACAAAACAGAAGCCACTCCTTAACCTTGTTAATGCTAGCAATGGTTTGGTTTCTCAGCTGCAACAAAAAACATGTATGGCAACATTTTAGAGCGTGACGTTTGTTGATAGCTACTTTGATTAATGTCATTTCAGTGACAGAATTTAATTCATATGCCAATTTTAGTGACATGAGCTTAAAATTGACACCTGGTCATGTAATTTTTCCCATTGGTCTCATGCTAAAATCCTTTCGATTTATGATATTTTCATTTAATTCTTCAGGTTCCTTGAAGTCTTTGTCCAGGCCTAGGGGTGTTTATACCTGTTTGCATTTTATTAGATGCTTAACTTGAGATGTCGTTTCAGAAGCCGAATAAATGCACTTCCAATTGCAGGACCAGGTGTCTCAGACACATGTCCGTCCAGATAACTGACGGGAAGTTTAATGCAGTAACGGAAAAATAAACAAATGAATAAATCGGAGCGGAAAGCATCACAGCATGCCTGGACAAGGCCAGTGGGCTTCGGTCTATCTGAGAAGTGAAACTAACGAGGCCTGGCAAGTGGAGCTTCGTAACAAAGGCACGGATCCACATGCAAAGAGATAGAGGTCAGGCGAGGCCTCCGCCTTCTGGACTTTGCCTGTCCAGTTGTGACAGTTCATGCAAGCAGCTTTTACGTGAAGCAGAGACAGAAGCTACAACCGTTAATGTGTTTATTTTTTTTTAAATTTTTTCATAAAGGCAGCACATACACCCAAACATCACGTTCATGTGGATATTTAACATTTCATTATAAAACTATGGACATTAATAGTGAGCTGGTTCTGTTCACAGTTTCTACTCTTCCAGGCTGTTGGAATATGGAGACAGATGTTGGCTGATGGGGTCTGGCTTGCAGTTGACGCTCCAGTTAATCTCTAAGGTGTTCTGTGGGATACAGGTCAACAAAAGTAAACCTTTATACTTTACAGTAAGGTTCATTTTAAACATTAGTAAATACATTAAGTATCATAAGCTAACAATGAACAGTACATTTACATCATTATTGTTGCTAATTTATAAATATTCTACCATTCAAAAGGTTGGGGTTGCAAAGAGGTCTCTGATCATTACTCCAGTCTTCAGTCTCACAGGATTCTTCAGAAATCATTTTAATATGCTGATTTGCTGCTCATGAAACATTTCTTATTATTATCAATGTTGAAATCAGTTGTGCTGCTTAATATTTTTGTGGAAAACATTATACGTGCTTTTAGGATTCTTTGAGGAATAGAAAGAACAGCATTTATTCGAAATAGAAATCTTTTGTAACAATGTAAACGTTTGATCAGTTCAGTAGCCTGTATCCTGGCTGAACTATTATTAATAACTAGGCTATTGATTTCTCTGGGGGGAAAAATGACTGACGCCAAATTTTTTAAACAGTAGTGTACACTAATACATTTTTAGCATTTCAAGATCTACAAATTGACATGACTTAACCATGAACACTGGTGTACTAATTAATATATAATTTTTAAATGATTATATTTATATCTAATTAACGTTCATAAATGCTGAAAAGCAAAATGGTTGTTCATTGTTATTTTATGATACTTAATGCATTAAATAGTATCTAATTGAACCTTATTGTAAAGTGTTACAAGCATGTATTTGTGCATTCTCTTCCTTAAATGTGACCCTGGACCACAAAATGTTTTGATATATTTAAGGTAGGAAATTTACAAAATATCTTCATGGATCATGATCTTTACTTAATATCATAATGATTTTTGGCATAAACAAAAATCGATAATTTTGACCCATACAATGTTGCCACAAATATACCCGTGTGACTTATGACTGCATACTTTTTTTTTTTTTACATTTGCCTGTTAGAAATGGATGTAGCTGAAATGGCTAAACCTGATGATATAAGAGGGTGTCCATATATTTTTGGTCATGTAGTTTGCAAAAGTGTTGAGTATTCCTAATAGCTATTACAGCTCATCAATCATCAGCTTTGCAAGATTACTCACTGTTAATTACATAAAGGTAGAGATTTTCATATCATAAATAATGACCAGAATGGACATCAACATGTGCTTAACAGCTTGATGGTTGTTAGACTTCAGTTTTTTTGATGTTTCTGTAACACACAGCTGTGGTTGTTAGAGATATCCTACAGGCAACTGATGGAGTCAGAATTAGATCCTTTAATTTGGTAATGTAGAGTAACCAACATCTGGAAGTTTTATTTCACTGTGATTTCAGACTCTGAGGCCGTGAGAATGGATTTCATTCAGCCGCAAATCGGACAGATGCGATAACATTAGGTTAGACGAAATGTGTGTTAATTTTTGAAGACTGGCTTTTCCAAAGCAATTTAGATTTTCTGTGTTTGTTGATATTCTTTTAAATGTGACAACTCTGACATATGTTTCCACCACAGATGGATGAATGTGTTTTTTTTTCTTGCTCCCCCGAAATGGTTTCATTCAGACAGGTGCTTCCTGTTCTACCCTGACATGAAATTAAACACAAGTCCAGATGGGCTGCCTGTAGACCGTCCATAACCGCCGCACTGGGCATTTAATCAAAGCGCAGAAAAAGAGACGGCAGTAAACCGCTTGCTCATGAAAGAGAAATATGTGTCGCGCTAGTATGAGCCCACGTTTGGAAAGTCAACTTTCTCTGAACCCTACACGCTTTTTGCTTGGAGTTTGACACCAGACAATAAACAGAACTATCTGTGTGTTTGTCACTAATATGTGAATGTGTGTGCGGTGGTTCTCTGTGTGAATGTAAATGTTAGACTCTTTCTCTTGGGTTGGTCAGTTTATAATGTTTTTTAAAAGAAGTCTCTTATGCTCATCAAGCCTGCATTTTATTGATCAACTCAAAAACTGTGATATTGTGAAATATTATTATAATTTAAAATAATGGTTTGCTATTTTAATATACTTTCAAATATAATTTATTTCTGTGGTGCAAAGCTGAATTTTCAGCATCATTACTCCAGTCTTTAGTGTCACATGATCCTTCAGAAATAATCTAATATGCTGATTTGATACTGTTTTTATCCAAAACCATTGTTTTAAATTGTAATAATATTTCACATATACACAGTATATTGTTCGTTCCATGTTGCCGGTTTAATATCAATTGTAGACAATCACTTCTTTGATTATCTAAATCTAGCTAGTTAAATATTCAATATCAGCCAACCAAGCTATTGAATGATAACCAAAATATTGTGCATCCATAAATTTCACTTGTGGTCTTATGTTTAGATCCCACATATAAAAGCATATACTACTTGACAAAAAGCTCTTTTTGATTAAAGAACATGTATTTTTGTATTTGATGAACCAATCTTTTTCATTTCATGTTGTTTCAGAGTAAATTCAGCCTTTGATGTGACCGTTTTTGTGCTGGCTTTGCGTAACGGAGGCCTTCAGATTTCCTTGAACATCCAGTAGGATAATAAAGCTCCAAAAGGTCAGCCATGATTGATGCTTTGTTTGCCTCTGTCATTTTCGATTACTGGACTCTGATGCTCTCAAATGAAATTGTCATATTCAGTGATATATACAATTTCCTGCTTGAATGACATTTGCCCTGTTTGTTTTTGAACTGTGCAAAATTTAACCATTAACAGGGCGACCTGTTCCCTGCGCTCGTATATTTCTTCCTCCTAGTCATTAGTGATTATTTGTAAGCATTATCAATGTGCTAAAACACCTTGTGGTCTAGAATTACTGTCTTCTGACAGCTTGTCATTCGAATTTTTTAAAAGATGCTTTCCGTGTCACACATGCGAAAGACGAGAAACTTGCTTGTTTGCTTTTGTGCCGATGA
Organism: Abramis brama; assembly: GCF_963993115.1. Classification (NCBI taxonomy): domain Eukaryota; kingdom Metazoa; phylum Chordata; class Actinopteri; order Cypriniformes; family Leuciscidae; genus Abramis; species Abramis brama. Next base: position 18,679,260 of record NC_139986.1, on the reverse strand, counting down.
ATCGGTGTCGGAAATGAGGCATTGGGCTGTTTTGAGTTTGTTTTGTGTGTTTAAGCATGTGCGGTATCATTCATTTGAAAGCGAGAGGGGAAAAAAACCCAAGCACGCCGCAAATGCGAAGGTATTAGTCAGTCGGTTGCTTTGCTTTATGAGAGCAACTGAGGGATATATAGCTCAGCATGACTCTATTAAAAAAGAGACCTGTGCCATTTGTGAAAATAGAGGTCATATACGCTAAGGTCGTGTGATACCAGTAAAATCAAACTTTTTTAATAACCAGCTATAGATCATTTCCCCCCCTCATGTGAATCTTAAACCGTGAGGTCAGTTTAGCAATGCATTCGAAAAGCTGCAAAACGGCTTCAATGTTATATCAGATTTGGGGTGCACGTACAGTATTATCTTAGAGATTTCTAATCTGAATGACTGAGTGATCGGGATGAAGCGTTATATTTCTCCCCAAGTTTCTTGCTAACATATATTCTTTCTTTATGTCGCATATTACCTCTCTCTCTCTCTCTCTCTCTCTCTCTCTTTTAAAGATACGTGCAAGCGGTGGCTCTCCCTCCCGGCGCCTTGAGCTAGTATTTTTAGCCCTCATTTGTTTGAGGGGTTTTTAATCTGAGGACATTGAAAAGTTGTGCCCTCTGTGAAGTCGTCAATCATGCCAGGAAGAGAAGTGTGGGTTTGTGTGATTTGTTATCTGTTATTTCCCTCGCTGTGGAGAGAGTGTGTCTCAGTGCCATGCCTGTCCTTAAGGCCATCACTTACAGAGGACCACTGTCTGTCAAAAAGCACCTGCAACTTTAAGGGCTGCCTTTGTTGGCTCGGACAAATGAGGGTGACCTTTAACAATAAAATAGACACCCACCGAGAGGAATGAAACAGCAGTTTAAATTAAGAGCGCCAAGCGGTCATTTCAAACGCTTCCTGTTGAACCGCGCGCGGGGAGAACGGAAAAAGAGTTTGAAGTTTTGAAGTTGAACTTAATTATACAACACAATGTGGCCGGCGGCCGTCAATAATGAAATCTACCTGGTCAGATATATTGACGAATGAGAGGAATAAAACTTAATGTGTCCTGAGGCGCTCCGGAGAGCTATCAATTATGAATGCTATCGACAGGGCACATAGCAAAGAAGAAATGGAATTATTGCACTTAAAGGCCAGGATGAGTCCGTTCTTTTTTTTGTCTCCCTACAATGAATTACAAAAGGCTTCAAAAATCATTTATGAATATTCTAGAAGGGCACGCGGATGAGATAAGAAGTGACTAGGAGCTTTGATTCTCGCCTCAGATTAATGGCGACTTCAAAAAGGTTGCAGAGAGTGGCGTGGAGTGATGCTTATCGATTGTGGCCGTGTTGACAATATTTTGGCGCATTTCAAAGGCACAGTCCACTGGACTCGTCGCCAATGGTGTTTGGGGTCAACTTTATGGATTGATATAAATTAGTATGCATACTATAAGTAAACTGCAAGCATAATTTCTGACTCTCTTATGCATTTTTCTGTCAGAGGTACAAATGTGTTTTCTCTAGCAGTGGCTTGAGACAATTAGTTCAATATCATCTTAAATTAGTATCATTTTTGTGAATTTTTGTATTATACATTTTATGTCCTCCAAACTAATATTAGAAAACCATCATGTTTTTAGCCTCTGGGTAAATAAATAAACATCCATTGTAAAATATTTCAAATGGCTTTTTTTTAAATAATAAATTCATACATATTTAGGTTAAAGTTAAGTGGCGTCCTGCAGTAATGAGTTCATTTGCACTTTTTATTTTTCACAGAAATTAATAATTGATGCAGAATGAATTAGGATTTAAATCAGTATAAATGACTACAATAAATGAAATTGTTACATTAAATCAAGTTAATAGACGCAAAGATATTGTTATAATAACGTTTTACAGTGCAATAAAACCACACAGACACATTCAGGCAAGTGTTAACTGTGTTATGATGGTGGATTTTAACTGAAAGTTTAAACTGGGTTCTCAGGAAAAGATTATTTCTCCATAACTAGGTTGGGGGCAAGTTCTCACATGTTTTTAAATGTTATAAATGTATTATTTACAATATTTGTTGCTTGATATTTTTTTTCTCCGTTATTTGGTTTTGTATGATAGGTTGCTTAATTGCAGGTTCTATTAATAAGACTTCAAGACTTCAAGGTATGTGCCAATGCAGAATTTGGCTTTCAAAAATAAACCTAGAATGAGAAATATTCACTGAAGTATGAAAAAGTGTGACGACTAGCCCTAGTTTCCCCTGATCAAATAATAATTTTAAATACGTATAGTCGTACTGCTTCAAGTCAGTTTAAACAATGTGAACTGTTTTCTATTTAAAGATTATATTTCCATGTGTGGTTTAATCCATTTATTATTTCTTTGTGTGAGTACACCTCTGTAATTAAAGCCTCAGAGATGTTTACTGGTTGGCCAGCGATTAAGTTGAGCCTGAATGCTAGAACAATCTAGTGGAACAAATAAAGGGCTATTTATTGCCGTCTCTGTTTCTGCTTAACGGAGTGGAGGTAACAGCCTAGCAGGTCTCTGGTATGGACCCCGGACCGCTTCTACCCGTCTACCTCTACTTCTCCTCACTTTCTCCCTTTCCTTTTTACAGATACAAGATGAATTATTGAAAGCTTTAAGGTTTCGGAAATCCTCTGAATTTCAAGCACCTTTTCCATCTTTGTCAACTTCAGAGGCCCGTACTGGAGCAAGCTTGAATCTTTGTGTAACCTAACACTTTATTCTACCGATGTATGTGTGTGGATGTGTTAGTCAACCAGTAGAGCTGTTTGCTCCAAAGTTTAAAACCGCTAGTGAAAACTGCTTTTATTTGAATCTGTTTTGTTTTTTTTTCATGACAAATGATATTATCAGTATAACTTCAATTGAAAAATGTACATCTTTTGCTTTATTAATACAGCAGAACGGCTGCACAAGTTTGTGTAGAACCTGGTGATATTGTTTTCCGGCGTTATTTTAAGGATGAACGCATCTTGTGCATCATTGGAAGCAAAAATATCTGACCTTTAGTGACTTCATGGACAATGTCACAATTTGCTTACGTGATTAGTGATCTGGAAATAGTGCAGACTTTAATGTATTTCTTATTCGTTCGTTTTAAGCTTTCTGCTTCCAGGTTTAAATTAGATCTCGAATCCCAGATTTCCAATGCGGTCTCAAATTTTTGGACCCCGCTGTATGTGCAGCTGTGGCGCTGAGGTCTGAGAGAAATATAGTTTTAGTTGTGATGTGAAATGACAAATGTTCTGTTGGGATTCGGCACATTGCGCCCCAGCCAGAGAGTGAAGGTTTTAGAGGTGTGCTATGACGGCAGATTGGATGATACTACTTGGCACTGTAGAATATTTAAAGCAGAGAGTCTCAGCATGTGTGATAATGCTTTGCTCATCTGTAAGGCTCCATGCTCTCTGACTCTGCTCAGCACGTCTGCACGTGCTCAAATAATTGAAAATTCATGTATGGGGCGAGAGATATGTGCAGCACAGAGCTGAAGAAATATCATCAGTCTCTCAATCTTTTTTTATTTTTTTTCTATCGCTTTTACCCCCCCTCCCATCCCCCCACCTTGCTGCAAAGTCCTTTGTCTGCTCCGGCCTCAAGTGCACGAGTCTGGACGGATGGTAATCAGAGACGGAGTGGGTTAAAGGTTGAGTTTAATATAGCAAAATTAATTTACTTGATTCCTGGAGTCAGATTATAAATCTTACTTATGGTGAACTCCGCCCTTCTTTATCAGAGCCCGAGCTCATTTATCTATCCAATAAAACTGGCCACATGTGTAATAGTTCCCCCTCCGAATTTAATTTTCCCTGCGTGTTAATTGCGAAGAATGGTCCGAGCTGGGTCACTCAAAAAACAAATCAATAGCTCCAAAAGATATATTCAAATGTGACCCAGAAAAGCATTTTCCCATTTTGCCTATTGATTTTGTATGTTGCTTTTTCTCGTGTGAGATTATTTTGTGTAGAGTCACGGAACGCTATATAAGGATTAATGTGGAATACTCTTTAGAAAGCATTTGTGTGATTTCATTTTCTTTTCTGCAGTTCAGAGAGGGGTCACTGTTTGTCTTAATCTTCAGCTAAATTTGTTTTAATGCATTCTTATTGTGTGCATGATCATGGGCGCTTGCCAGATAATCTCTTTTAGTGTCATGTGCAAATATCATCAGTAAAAATGTCATTCTCTGACTAGGAGAAAAACTCAGGGGAATATTCACAAAGAATGAATGGCACCCGCTTATTGTGATGTTTATTTAGAGATGCTACGTTGTTTTAGTAGCCGATTTGCTGGAGGAAAAGAGTGGTGCAAAAGACTGGGAAGTTTGTATTTATGAGTTGTGAAGTCATAATTACGACATCAGGTGTGATCACTTTGGTCAGAGCAAGGTGAAGATTTACAACAAAATCTCAATGCAATTCATAACTATTTTACATTTTCACAAATTGGTGGCTAATTTGTATAAATTTGTATGTTTAGTGATGGGGTGGGGTTGCGGGCGGACAGTCATGCTTATTTTTATAATCGTACGTTTGTACAATTCACATCATACGAAGTCATACAGAATCCCCACCTCGTAACACAGTTACTTTTTCCCATGAGATCAAGTTGCGATGTACCTTTTCTACCAAAAATACCAAAAATGTTTAATACTTAATGAGAAATTATGGAATTTCAGGTGTTTTTGCTTTTATGTTTTTACTCAATATATTAAGGTGGATTAAGGTGGATCAAAACGGAATCTCTATATATTTTAGCCTATAGATTAATACAATATATTTTGTACATGCTATTTTTATTGTAAATGAACATTTAATTATTTCATTCATTTCAACAAATGTACCATTCAATGTCAATGTTCCATTGTGTCCGCCATGTTTTCTCGCTAACACGGCCCCAACTCGGAAACTCTGGGTTCAAATTTGTAATTACAACTTTGTGGTGCTGTTTGTGTGTGTTCAACTCGTAAATCTTTTTGACATGACTTGAACACATCATATGACCGCTCAAACCCCTCTCTGGAATACTTGATTCTGATTGGTCAGTCGTGACAATTGGTAGTCTAATATTTCCTAATATTCACTAATATTTGCCTAGGGCAGCACTGTATGCCAGACCGCTCATGCGAACACTGGCTTTACTTTCATGTTTCTCTTACCACACTGCAGACTCTCTCCCTCTTGTTTCATACACAACTGCCGTCATCGATTGTTGTGGAATATCATTAGAGGATCTCTGTATTAATAGTACTGTAATATATTTGTCTTTTTTTGGCTAGACCAGTTGTTTTGTATGTTGCAGTGGACTGTTATTTCCTTAGTGGAAGCTTTGAGATAATATAATGTACAGGAAAGATTCTAAAATTAATTTAAACTCAAATCCATGGTGAGTGGCCATGATCCATATGTGGGATCATTTACAATCAGCAGGCCGTTATCGCAAAATATTAATATTATAAGTCTTGTTTGCTCTGAAAATAAAGAAAAATACTTTACTTCGGCACATTTAATGACAGGTTACTTAAGATCAGCTGGTTTATCTCTGATTTAAACGATTTCTTGATTAGAATCTCACCTACAATACATTTGATGGATTAAAGCTACAAGCTACAGTCAGCAGTTGCCTTTTTGCGCATTTTGGTGTTAGTGGTTTTAGTGTGGCTAAAGAGCTGTGTCTAAGCCTGTATTGGTATTAAGGAGTGTGATTATCCATATGGGGAATCCCAGCATGCACTGCAAGGTGACCCACCTGTGTGCACCGGGCTTGACCACCTGGCTAAATTTTGCTGATGCATCCGGTGAGAAAAGCTTGTCCCTCGCAAAGCTCATTTGGCCATAGTGATAAGAGTGAAAGAGGATGGAAAGATTCCTTTCAAAATTCAGATTTCTCCGCTTTTGCTTGCATTGTCATCGCTAATGTTTGTCTTGAAGTAATAAAATGTGTGTTTTGTTTGCTTACCTTACAGCTAATGACGTTAACCTCACGCTCACACACATTCGGTCGGCACAGCTCTAACACACAAAAGAGAGGGGAATACTGAATACCTGAGCTACGGAGAGAATATGACTTCATGTTTCTCATAAAAAGGGAGGAGAAGAATCTTCCAGCCCAAAGCCTCTTGTGTATGTAGGATTACCATGATGGATAAGGTGATTACTGTATGGTTTGCCAGTTTCTTCCAGGCAAAGCCTGTGCGTAGACTGGAATAGGATTTCCTCATTCAAATTGTTGTCAGAAGTTCTCGCCTCTAACCCCGAACTCTGTTGAAGTTTGGAACATCTATCAGATTCACCCTCCAAAATGAGATTTCTACCAACTCGTTAATTTCGGGTGCAAGCGTGGCCTTTCCTTCAGACCTGCGGGCCACTTAGGTAGGGCCCTGTTATTCATTCCTTTTGAGTTAATTCATCTCGCTCTCCCTTTATGTACTTTTGCTATCGATAATTTCCCTGTCTTATTAAAGCTGCAAACAGAAAGTCAGCCATCCATGTCCATGTTTAGCCTCCCCAGATAAAGGGGAGAGTCCATCTGGATGCTTGTGAATATACATGGAGCTCTTCCATCTGGGCAGGCAGAGGATGGCCATGTATATTTGACTCCTTTCAATTGCAAATTGCGAGTGTATTCCTCTAGTGAGGTGTGTCACCTTGAAGAATGACTCCTGCCCCATTGGGACGGTGCCAAACAAGTCCTTCATTCAGAATGATAATCAGCCATAGCTCAAGAAATATCTCGCCCCTACCTTTAATGGTCTCCGCTGATTAGGTTTTAAAATGAAGGATCATTTTGTCCATTTATGTGATGGCAGAATTGGATGCTCTATTCAGTAGGCAAAAGAGAGGTCAAATAAATGTGCCTTTCTGTTTTTCTTTAGCCAAAAATGACTGTAAGAATTAGAAGATTAACTGTGATGTTGTTTAAAATTACAACAGCGTTCTGTTTTCAAGGTTAAATAGGGGAAAGTTATGAGAAAACATTTTCAGAGTACTTGTTGACCGTTAATATTGATTTACATTCATTGTAACAGCATTGTTTTTGTGTAAATCTGTATTTGCCATCGGATTGCTTTTGGTGTGTGTGTGTATGTGTTGCAGAGCATTTCTCTAGGTGACAGATTGAAGAAGAGCACTGTGGGTTGAATGATGGGGGGAACATGACGACGGGGAGCGTTTGCTGGATTCTCATTCGCGGACAGCCGCAACTGAGAAAATGAGGGTTGCAGCAGCAGCATTGCAGCAATATGAATGATACATTACATGATTGTCTTGGACTGAACCCCGAGAAGCATGCAGACTGCAGATGCTGACTTCCTCCTGTGGTGTCATTCTCCATTTTCAATCTCTGTGTGCTCTGGCGCTGTTCGAGTCAAATATTATAGAATGGCAGCAAAGAATATTTACTAATTCTCATGCTCTGATGGAGTGGAAGTGGGGGTTGAGGTTCATATCTGTTAGATTGAGAAAAGAAATGACTGAAGAAATTAACGTTGTTATTTGTCTTGTCAAATGTGTGTTTAAAATATCTTAAAACATTTTTAACTGGATAAAATATAGAGAAAGGTCCCTTTACAAAGACAATATACATTATAAACAAGGAAGCACACCAAATCTGGCAAGTTTTACATAATTCTTTACAAATAAATATATATGCATATACAATGAAATTAAACGATACATATATATGAAAAATATTTGCATAAATTCGTTTTTTTTTTTAATTCAACGTTACTCACACATGTATATATAATAATGGTGGCTTCATGCGAGTAATATAGTTTCCTATGTGTCTCTATATGGATTTCTGGGTTTTAGAGGGGAAAAAAAATCATCCCAGATAAACTGATCAAAAGTAATATCATATATCTCTATTTCAAATAAATGCTTCATCTTTCTATTCTTTAAATAATCATATGCACAGGTCCACAAAAAAATATTAAGCAGCACAACTGCTTTCCGCTCAGAATTTTTTCTTAAGAAACCAAATCAGCAAACTGGAATGAAGGATCATGTGACACTGAAGACTGGAGGAATGGAGGAACTTTGCCATAAATTACATTTTAAACTGTATTAAAACAAGAAAATATTATTGCTAATATTGCATTTTTGTCATATAAGAGACTCTTCTCTCAAAAACACACAAAAAAAAATCTTACTGACCCCTAGCTTTTGAACGATAGTGTAAGTGTGATTTGATTCGTTCATGTTGTCTACGTCAGAAAAAAATGGTGATGGTCAGACTATCTTGCAGTTGAAACCTAATAAAGTCACCAATCAGTAACAGTTTTATTTACTTGTCAGTGGCCAATATTACTTGCACTTGGTGCTGGCTTAATTTCTGTTTCCTCATATTCACTCTTGACTGAAAGAGATATGAACACATAAGTGCAGGAAACTAAAACGATATTGTCAGGAATGGAAGCAGGCCTGTGTTTGAAATGCATTTCAAAGGTCTAAAAAGGCCAAAAGTGAAAACCCTTCACCCCCGTACCCTTCACCCCCATGGTTAATTATTGAGGAGATGTCGAAAGGATACATGAGTGAGGAGCATTCAAGATTTCATCACTGTAACCTTTCATTGTAGTCTTCTCCTCTCGCATCGCCTTGTCACTGTGGCTAATAAAAAGCCAGGCCAGGGCTCTGAAAGCCAGGGCTGTAATGAATAGGCCTGATTAGTGAGCCTAACCACCCTTAACTTTACATACATTTTCATACAGTGTCAAACAGTGGTGTTGATTGGGAAAAAATCAGCAAATATTCCTTGCCTTAATTTTTTTTATAGCCGCACCGTAAATGTGCAGCTTTTTGGAAAACCTTTTATCTCAGACGTCGCCTTTTGATGTTTTATCCGAGATTTATTTTAGGGCGGCAAATACACACAATTAAACATAATTGTAAGGAACGTGCATTAGCAAAAAATGAACATGATCGACCTATCGCTCTTTGAGCGACTATAAGGGCGAATGTATGTTTGAAAATGTGAATACCGGTCTTGCTTTAGCTTGATACAGCAATTGATACAGCAACACCAGTACAGCATGCAGAAGTCAGCCTGGAAGCGGAGGAAAAAACAGTTTCAATTCTTGCTGATATAGAAGTATATTGTATTACTTAGAGTTTTTTTCCCCCCTCAATATTCTGCATGTGGATGCAGTCAGGTTAGGAATATGTAATATGCAATATTTTAACTGAATTCTAAGGGGAAAAAGTAAAAAAAAATCAGTGAAAAGTCAAAATTGCGAGATGTAAATTCAAAATTCTGTGGAAAAACAAGTGTATTCCGAGGTGTAAACTCTGAAAAGTCAGAATTGTGAGATGTCACAATTGCATTTTTTTATTATATTCTATTCCGTGGCGAAAATAAGCTTCCATATGCTGAATATTAAATCTTCCCAAAAAATAAACAATAGAAAATAGAAGCATTTTTTCAGCCCCCTTTTTTGTCATTTAAAAGACTCGCAAATATGCTGGTTCACAAGAAGGATTTTGTTGTTGTTGTAACCCGCATCCATCTCTTCCCCCATTTTTTTTTGTGTGTGTGATTGAAACCAATCCACCCCCCCTCTCTTCAGCCCCCAAGCCCACCACATCATGCTAAAAAGAATGACTGCCACAGACTGATGACTTTCAATATGCCTCCGTCTCCTGCACTACTGAGTGGGGGCAGGGAGGGTCAGCGGTAATTCATAACTGCTTTAAAATTGTGTGGAGCACTGGCAGCAGCTGTCAGGGTGGCTGTGCAGAGGGTCTGAGTATGTAAATGTGAAGATAGGGAGTTCTCCTCCACAGGCCTCCTTCATCCCGCATCAATCAGGGCTCCTGAATGCATCAGGGGTATTTTCATTATACCCTGTTATTTACTACATCAGGACAAATTACCCTGGCAGACCGGGCTGCCTTTTTCTGGGCAGCCTGATGCGGCCAACTGGGCCTCGGCGCTGGAATCTTATTGCAAACATTACGGGATAAATCTCGCGATTGAGCACATCAATCTCACTGCGGAGTGGACAGCGGCGGCCAGCGCGACTGAGATTGTTGTCCATGACTTTTCTGCATTTTTTAAGAAATATCGGAGCTTGTTCTCTCTCTTTTGGCCTCTTGTGCTTTTCCTCATCTTCCATTTCTACACCCTTTTTCTTTTCCAGAGGACATTTCCCATCCCAGTCTAGCAGTCTAATTGGGATATAAAATAGATCTCATCCCTGGTGTAGTGACAAGGGATTTTACATGTGGGGAGTTATGAGACTCAATCCAGACCTCCGTCCTGCCTTAACCAGTGCTAGTTTCTATGCTAATGTTCCTTCCATCACGATAGATTAAGCAAACACAAACATGAAATAAGGGCGGCTTTGAAAGTGGATGGCTTTCTCCTTCATTTGTAAGGTGTATATGGTGAGATCAAGTGCACCTGCTCTTTTTTTCAGTAAGGGCTCATTCGTTCATCTTTCTTAAACCCCTTCGCCTTTAATAAGAAGCTCAGTCACTGACCTGTCATACTCTCAAAGACAACTGCCTATCTCCATCTTCATCTGAGTCTAATCCAGCCCCCAGTTTGGTGCAGATAATACAATATTTGTAATTGAACATGACTGCGTCTGCTTATTTTTAATGGACAGTTTTCATCGTTACTGTTATAGGGATGCTCAATTTCAGTGGTTGTTTTAGAAGATTAGTTTGTTTAGGATTTGCAAATAAGCCCCTTTAGGTCTGAAATCTCAAAAAATCTTATGATTAACAAAATGTTAACTTCATAAAATTTCTTTTGCCTTACTGTTGCTATTTATTTTATGGATTTTTGATTGATTAATTTTTTTACAATGTGCTTTTGCTGGGTAACTGCTGTATTGGATAAGTCATGTTTCTGAAAAGTCTGTGCCTGCTTAAAGAAGGAGGTTAAAGCTTCAATAATATGCATTACCATTCTAAAGTCTAGGGTCAGTAAGATTTTTAATTTCTTTTTGGAAAGATGTCTCTTATGCTCACCAAGGCTGCACTTATTTAATCAAAAATACAGTAAAAACAGTAATATTGTGAAATATTGGTACAATTTAACATAATTGTTTTCTATTTTAATATATTTTAAAATGTCATTTATTCCTGAGTTGGCAAAGCTGAGTTTTCAACATTCATTACGCCAGTCTTCAGTGTCACATGATCCTTCAGAAATCATAATATGCTGATTTGTTGCTAAAGTAACATTTCTTATTATTATCAGTTTAAAACCTTTTACTGCTTAATATTTTTTGTGTAAACTGTGATACTTTTTTTCTGGATCCTTTGATGAAAGAATAGAAAGTTAAAAAGTAGCCCGGCATATATTTGAAAAAGACAAATTTTATAACTTGTCACTTTTAATCAATTTAATGGGTCTTTCTTATAAAAAAAAAAATACATTTGAACGTTAGGTTGAGGAACATATTAAAGAATTTGGAAAAAGGTTATTCTTGTTATTATTACATTTACATTGTGCTATCAAAAGAACACAAGTGCTTAACAGATTTGCTGACTACATGGTTAAAACATGGTTTTAAATGGTAATTATTTTATTTTTACTCATCTTTAGTGATGTACTAGTGCTGGTTTGTGGTGGACTACTGATCTTGGAGGTCATGTTTCCATTCCTCACACTCATATGCTGGTTCCTTCAATAATTCACATGGTGAGTAGAAGCACTGAATAAACATAAGATATAAAGTATATACTGCAGTGGATTTTCTGAGATGCGCTCTGATAAGTGAGATGAGTCTGATAATGAGACTCTTCAGCTCTGGGAACCTTTGGGAATATCAGATGTTATCAATCGATCAAATCAAAATTCAATAATATTAAATGTTTTTTGAGGTATAAAGCTTACAGCTGAATGTAAGTGCGTGATGTTTAAAAAATGAAAGTAAAATGGGTCTAAAACAAAGCAACACTGGACCCCATTTACTTTCATTGTATGGACAGAAAACACTGTGACATTTCTCAGAATATCTTCTTTTCTGTTTTTCTCTTCTTTTCCACAAGAAGTCAGTCAGTCAGTTTGTAACAACATGATGGTGAGCATATGGTGTCAGAATGTTCATTTTCAGATGAACTATCAGTTTAAAATGAAAAGTGAAAGATCTGCCAGTGCAGTAAGACAACATGCACTTATATTTAGATCACAAATCACCTTCCTCATAGCGTGCACGGATTTGTATCATGAGATATATTTTTTTTTATTCCTGCTGTGATTAGTGTTCAAACATCTGGCACTAATTGGCACTAAATTATATCCCCAGTATGAAATGAAGGGCAGAGATCACAGAGTCCGTGAAGCAGGTGTCTGAGCGATGAGCAGATATCACCGTCTCCACCAGCCAAGAAAGGAGAGGGGGGAGAACTCACTAAGACCCTCTTGGGGAAGGGGGGGGGGGGGGATGTCTAACGTGACATAATGAACACTGAAGATATGAGGAATACAGATGGTTGGAAAAATCAATACCAAATGCATTGGATTTACCACGGCACAGCGCTCTGTCATTAAACGTAAAGATTTGCTTTGCTTTGCTGTATGAACAGTATTATTGTGTCCAGAATATTTCACAACGTCCAAGCCAAGTGCATGTTTTTCTCCAGAATTATAGCTCATAATTACTCTCATTTTAAAGACCCAACCACACCAAGCATGTTAATAACTATATTAGCGTCCACACCAACAGACTATAACGGTCTGTTTATTCTAACTGCGTGCTACAGTTTTGTCATCTCATCTGCCACTTTAAATGCTCAAGCGTTTTAATGTCAGGTGGATTCTGATTGGCTGTTAATGTTTTAATCATTCATCAGCTGGAAAAAAATTGTTTTGAAAACGATTCCAATAATATAATTCCTTTTGTGCCATTGATGTTGTCGTTGTGTTGTGGCCTTCCCTATTCTCATAGAATTAGAATGATTTCTTCAGTGACTTTACAGTTATCGTTATATTTGTGGTGTGGACTTTATCCATTATAGTTATCGTCCTTGGTATGAATGTTTTTATTTTACGTATTTTCTCCAAGTGTTTGATTGGTTTCCTCTTAGGGCTACCCTAATTCTGACAAACGCAAGCAAAGTGTGTGTGAAATAACGCAAGAGTCTTCATCCCTCATGTCGGTTTGATTAAATCTGCCAGGTTTTGATGAATTGGGCCAAATTCATTAGCGTTGGGTGTGTGCAGCCCTGGGTCAGGGCCAGCTATTGCAACCAAGCGGGTGGAAGAGGCTCGGAGAAAGAGTTCAGAGGTCGTCAGGAAAAACTTTGCTACTTCTTAACTTAATAAATCCTGACAACCTAATCATGGGCCCGCCTTTGTGGGGTTAGCCTCCACAGATGGTGGAGCCGTTTAAAGAGATCTGGAGGGCCGAAGGATGAGAGAGAAGGTGCGATTGGAGCGTCTGGAGAGATCTCCAGGAAGAAAGAGGCCAGCGGGGAACGCCTTAACAGGAGGGAGGGAAGGGTGACACTGGCGGTGACCAGGGGGGAGTCTAAAGCACTTCCATCTCTTGCCATCTCCTGCAGCTTCTGATGGGAGAATATGATAAGGCCCCCGCCAGGATAATAGGCCCCGGCAAATGTCGGGGCCTGTGAAGAACACGAGGCCGGATCAAGTAGCTGAAGCTAACTTCAGGGAGAGAGCTGAAAGCCAGGAGCCGGGGCTCGCGGCTTGGCCGTGTAGGGGGCTCAGCGAAAGGGCGGGTGTGTGTATGTGACAAAGGCCATGGATGAAGGGGAGAGCCACCTACAAAGCCCAGGCTGTCTGGCAGGATTTGGGTGCCGTGTTCCTGGTAGAGATGATGCTCCCCTCTGATATCCTCGGGGAGATTATAGCAGGAGAGAGAAGATAAAAGAAATCTATAAACATGCAACTCCTCTTCTCAGCACCCGTACAAGCTTCTGCAGAGGACGTCTTGGAAGTATCTTCGGTATGACAGCTCGTGTCTCTTTTTCGTTCCACCTTTCCATCTTTCCACTGGCGGATCTTAATAATGGCCGCTCTGTGACACGGGTCCATGGCCTCTTCCGTTAGTGGCTCATTTGTTTCCCTCCTCCTTTGATGGCTCCGTTAAAATATCTTGTGGGAGTCTCGTTCCGTTTATAAGGTCTATTGATTCAACTCTTGCCACGATCTATTATGCTTTTGTCTTGCCTTAAGTGTCTCATCTGTACTATTCATGAACGCTCCACTATATATCAAACCCACGTTTGCTTTAGGACATAATAGATATGCTTCCATGTATTTATTTATTTTCAATCTGTAATTTATGTTCTCACAAGTCGGATCTGAAGAGATTAGAAAGTGCCGCGGTGTAAAAGACTCCACAAAGCAGCTCGTGGCCTGACCAGACTATTGAAGTTTCCCGCAGGGTCTTGACCAAAAGAAAGGATTTATAAGTGGTTTCTAAACACGTCTTGAATGTTACATTTTACTGAAGGCAACACATCACCAAAATATGTGTACACGCCACCGTTAATGATCAGGCCTCCTAATGTATTGAAGGAAAATTCCATGTTTCCCAAAAACTCCTCCAATGCACAGCCATGTATCATTTCAGTGCTATTCTCGAGGTGTCTGTGCAAAGACGATTTTTGAAAATTATAGTGCCGATTGAGGATTCCTTTATTTAATTTACAGTCCTATGGACCTGTAACCACCACTGTGCTGCAGTTTATTTGGAATGTAAGTTGAGGTCAAGTCAGTGGAAAACAACTTGATGGGTAATTGAGACTATTAATGTCTAAAGCAAATAGCTCTCTTGTACCGCCCCATAATATTCAAACCAAAATGGTTGTTTAAACGTCATGCTTTAAGTAAGCTAACAACATCCCTTTCTGTATTTTAATTATTGATAATTAAATGCAAATAAGCTGATATTTTTGTTTGTTATAGTGCATGCTTGATAAGAGACTCCATTATTAGTTGTGGTTCTGGGACAGGGCTGGAGTATGGATGACCTCGCTCAAAGCGCTTTTTTGAAGGCAAGGCTGAAGTTTTGAAGGAAAAGCTGAAGTCAGGTATGATCAAGGTATTGATTGCCTTGAAGAATCACCTCAGTCAAAATTATTAATGAACTAGCAACCAAAATCATTAATGAGGACAAAATACTGTGGAATAAACAGCATACTACTTCCCTCGAGCATTATTAATTGATCATGGGGTAGAAGCTGAGAGAAAATGAAGTGTTTGCATAGGGAAGAAAGAATGATTGTTTTAAAATGTGTGTGTATATATATGCAGTTTGAAATTGTGTCAGTACAGTACTGAAAAAAAAAAAAGCTTTGCCGTCACAGGAATACATTCCAAACAAATTTTAATACTATTTTACAATATTACTATTTTTTTTATTGTGCTGATTTAGACATTAAGAAATCTTAACGATCCCAAACTTTTGAACGGTCATTGATATATATGAACAAGAGTCAGTGATTAAAGATGGAATAAAAACAAAGTTTCCATTTTCATCGTAAAAGTCTGTTACAGTGGGTGTTAAGGGACTCTATATATCTATAGAAATCTTATATATTTGTATAGTGACCCTCTGGTTCTCCAGCATGAGCTCCATGCTGAGATCACGGCCTTTAAGGTGTCTGTGCACTGTCAATCCAGCCTTCATTAGCCCTCTCTCAGAGCCTTGCCTCCTCTCTCTCTCCCTCATCTTTGATCTCTTCATGCTCACTCACTTCTGAATCTGATGGATGGAATTATAGATAGAGAGATTCTGGCCATTCCGCATGGACCTTGACACAGTAGAGCCAAATGATGAGAGCGAGAAAGATAGAGTAAGAACGAACGAGAGCGAGTGAGATCACGGAATGCCTTAATCTGACTATTTCCCTATATTGCGTACCAGCGTTGGCCTTAAGCTCCATGGCACACTGTAGAAATGCTTTAGACTCCCTATAGATGAGGCAAAAGGAGAGCAGGTCTTTAAAATGGTAAATGGTAAATGGTCTTCAGACTTATCACCCTCTTCTTAACCCTTTCCATGCCATTGACAAGTTATCTCGTCTTTTATGAGAAAGCGATTCCCTGCCAAATATGAGTTTTTACGGCTTTCTGTGTTTTCACTGTTATTAGGTAGGGGGCGCTATTATGCATCTTCTGACAGAGTATTGAATCTCCTGATCAAAACAGGCAAAGAAGATGCAGAAACAAGCGATAGCATATGTAATCATATGCATATGTAAAATAACGCGATCATCAACATTAAACAGCATATAAATCAAAACTGCCTAACGTTACTGAATGAAATGTCGACCCAGGACGAGCTATAAGACCTTAGGGGGTGTTGATGGACTCGATCTACTCCATCTATGTTTTGATTATCGTTCTCAATCTGATCCAGATGTATTATTTGATACTGAAACATGATTTTCTCAGCTTTTAAAATGTTTAAAATGTTGCTTTTTTAATGAAACTTACCCATATTCAAGTGTTGATAAAAAAAGAATGCATGGAGCTAGAATAAAACTGTTTTTTTTTTTTTTTTTTTTTAAAGCAGAGGGTCTGTTCTTTCTTTTTAATATATTGCATGTTCAGATATTCATACAACAAAATATTCTGGGGGCCATGAAATTTTTGTGGAAATGATCAAAAATGCTGATGTGGAACAGCCAACTTTAAAAAAGAAAAGAAACACTGGCTGGGAAAGAGTTAAGCACTTTTGCCTCCTTGGACATTTCGAAAATAAACTCTATTATAATACATTAAGTTTATTTAATTAGTCTAATAATGGTATCACTAGATTATTTTGTCATTTGTAATTTGAATCAACAAATGTAATTTCTACCATGTCTTAAAGCGGCTTTTTTTTTTCTTCCAATGTGTGAACAGCTTGTAACGAAAACAATCAAATTTTTCAAAACAATCAAAAAACAAACGATTTTTTTACATTTTTATTGCTAAAGTAAGCGGGTTAAACTTTCTTCTGCATCCTATTCATTTGACAGCCACCAGTGTCGCTAATAAAAAGGGTTTCTGAATTCTTCATATAGCCTCTTTAAGTGTATTGTATTATGTGATGGAAACATCTTAAACATTTTTGGAATAAAATGGCTGACTGTTAAGGCTTATTTTATGGTTAGAATTTTATGTACCATTTTCACAATTTTTGCATACTTTTGTGGAATTGCAGCTTAATTGGAAATGATGCACCATACAAAATATTCTGATATTTACCTTCTTTTTTATGTTTTCTTTTCCAGTGTCAATGGTAAACTAGTACATTAACTTTTGAGTGGAGGAAAAAAAAAAACATTATTGGGGGAAATTGTTTGTGATGGAAATTATAACACAACTTTAATAATTTGTGTAAAACATTTCTTAATAATCTCAATTATTATGTTTAAAAGTATGATAAGCACAAAGTGTGCTTCAATTTTTTTTTCAATGTTTAGTGTGTAAAATACATTAAGAGTTTTAAAAAAAAGTCGATTTTGAAATTGTTTTTAATTGCACTGTTTGTTCACATTTGAAACTGATGATACTTTTATGATGGATTTTCTTATTCTAAAATTGCTGGGAAATGGTAAAAAGTAGCAAAAATAAATGATCCCATGACTGTTTTGATTTGATCTTCATATAACAAAACGTAAAAAAAAAAAATCTGTTTAATAAAAATCTATTTGTGAGACATAAAAGAGCTCATAGTTGAAGAAACACATGTAAGTGAATAGAAGTTGGGGCGTTAGACCTACTTCCTCTTGTTATTTTATTTAGTTACACAAGAGCAAATCATTCAGTATTTGTACGCAGTGGAATTGAAGAGTTCGGTTGCAAAACGCGATAAACGCCATTTTTTGACATTTGGATTTTATTATTGGAAATCACTGTTCAGATGTACCTTAATCTATGTGTGAATTGCTGCCATTAATAAGATTTAAAAATGTACATTTTAAGCCTACTACAAAATGTATTTTTTCACAAAACGCGATATCCGCCAGCCCAGTTTCTTTACAAAGTGCGATATAACGGTTAGGCTATAGAACGTTCAGGATGCTGCGCGAGCTCAGGATGTCAAGCGAGGAGAGAGTCACCGCCGGTGAAGTGCTCCGAGTTTGCTCAGTGATTTAACGATAATATCAAAACATAAAACATATATTTTTAAAAAGAGGATTCAATAGGCTAACTAAAAAACGTTTACCATTTAATTGTTTATACTGTAGGCGGCGAGCTGTCAGTCACGTAGGCTACGTCACTGATCAACAGCTGTCTGTCAGTCAGAGAATCAAAGCTTCAGAGTCAAGCTAACGTTATGGATCTGATCATACAGGTTTGGTTTTCAGCAGCGGTGTGGAAGGAGCCTCCACTCTTTCTGTAACAAGCTACAAGTCGTTTATCTATAACTAACTTAATCTTACTTATCTAAATTGTAACTAATCACAAATAGTCCGAAGCTGTTTAAGGATGGTTGAAACGATAAACATCCTGCAGTTTGTTTGCTCTGACAGCTCAGCTAGCCAGGCAGCGCAACGGTGTTTTTTTTTTTTTTTTTTTTTTAATGCCCACTGTCCCTATGTGAAGCACAAGCACACAGACGTCCGTACGTTGTTATCCGACCTTTTCATTCAGGGACTGCCCTGGATTACTGGCACACGCCATAGTCACATTATGTTTATTATGGCATTATGTTTTTGAATATTATGAATATTTACGATTAATTGATAAATTATTGTTAATTTTCCCACTGATGATCCAAAAGATTTCTTCAATGGTATTACAGTAGTAGAATATAGCCTATGGTGGATATATAGCGTTTTGCAAAAAAATAAAAAAAAATAAAAAATATGTTGTGTATGTTCTGGCCAAAACTAACTCAGAATCTTATTATTATTAATCAATCTTTGTATATACTATTCCATATATTTATGATGTATTTTTTTTTTAACCAATTTAAGATGTTTGACAATGTTAAGATAAATATGTTGCATTTTGGCATGGTTTTTGACTTATTTATGAACTATTTATGGACATAAAATTAAATAATAAATATCCTGGATTTGAAGAATATTGTGTCCCTGGCCTTCACTGAGCTCAAGTAATAGTTTAATGTACAAAAAATTGTGAATGAACTTGACTGTTGATGTCTTAAATAATAATGTCAAATAACCAACATTTCTCAAAATGGATATATCTCGTTTTGCAACGAAACTCTTCAATTGCAGTATTACTGAAAAAGAGCTGAAAATAAAGCGAGACCATGTGATGCTTTATTTTATGACCTTTCCCCATCTTGCCTGTGACTGGCATGACCCTGTCATAGGCTTTATAATGCATGCGATTCTATACATGGGAACGCCATAACATTACCATGGCCACTTTGCTTTCGCGTTAATACGGCACTCGGCCGTTTTTCTTGGTTTCGCTACCGGGCGCTCACAGTAATCAAAATGATTCAACAAATAAATTTGCCAATCAAAACAGACGGGCAGAGAAGCACTCTGCCTTATTTTAATGCATATCAATTTGATGGCTAGGAATGGTCGCTGCATATAGCAGCGAGAATGGAGATGTTTATGCCGAATCTGCTATTTTCATCTGTGTGATTTTGTCCTTGTGGTGCCAGTAATGGTTTGTGTGTGTGTGTGTGTGTGTGTGTGTGTGTGTGTTCCCACAGGGGTACATTCTGCTGTCGACCCTTCGCACTGAATCACACCTACATCTGAGACTTAAACGCGCTCAAAACTCGACTTTTCACCGCTCTGCCAACGCCGACTCCAGCTTTGGCCCATTCGCGGTATGATTTGCAGTGTTAATTTCATTCTTCTTTTAAGATATAACATATAAACTACATGACAAATATCCAGACATCACGTATCGAAGCAGCTGGGAAAGCAAAGCATCTCGGTATTTTGGTTAATATCCTCAGGAGATTGTTGAGATATTCCCCGATAAGGCAAATAACCGTGGATCAACTTTTGCCTGCCTGGCACAGTTTTTAAACGTAGCGTGCTGCATAAATATTTCACTGATTTGTTTATTTATTTACTCGAGCCGTTTTATTAGAAGGAATTTTTCTTGGAAATGCCACAGCTAATTTCCTGGCGTGGGGCGCGAGATCGAGAGGCCCAGGCAGAGTTATGGCGTACACAGTGCATTTGTGTGATGTGAGCCAACACATTAAACTCACAGGAGAAAACGGGCTCAGACAGAGAAGGAGAGAGAGAGAGAGAGAGAGAGAGAGAGAGAGCTAAAGTAGCTGTGTATATCTGCAGAGGAAATACCTTTTTTCCTCTTTCATTTGCCTTGCTCACCTGCAGCTGTTTTAAGCATGACACAGGCAGTGTATCTAAGGAAGAGATATGCGGCGCATTAAACATACAAATCAGCAGCAGACTCCGTAGCCTGAACCCGTCATCGCCTCCATATCTGATGCAAAATTAAAGCAGATATTTATACTGAAACCAACATTTCAGCATTAGTTTTCACTATTTTCCCTGAGCCCTTCTTTCTGTGTGTGTGTGTGTATGTTGAATACATATTCATTTCCCTTTTCTTATGTCAAGAAAAAACACCTTCAGCGATGTCAAACACACAGTGATCACAGGCTTTCCGTTTTGTTTTGTTTTCATTCTTTTTTTTCTTCTCCCATGAAAAGATCCTTCACATTTTTTTCAACAAATGTAATGTCATCTTTCTACAAAACACAGCACGCCCGTTTTTGAATCTGTCATATATCTTAAAAGTGCGCTCGTATTTTACGGCTCGCTCGCTTTTGTTTTTTAAAACAGAAGTCAATAGGTAACGTTCGAGGGGGAGCGTGTTTGTCAATTTGCCGTCATTCTTATTATTTGGTTTTGTGTTTGATCTTGAAATAGATGCGTCTTCACGAATTTGTCTGCAGTTCCTTACAGTGGCATTGTCTCACCAGAACACTGAAATGAAAGGTGCAAACTCAGCTTATGTAATTCATTCCTTCTCTTTTTCTTTCCAAATACAAAATAATGATTGGTAATGATGCGGCCAACTGGTGTGAGGTGGAGAATTGTTGGGGCGAAGTTAACTTAAAGTAGCAACATTACCAACTTTTCCAATAGCGTGACATATTTTAAAATATTTTTTCTAATAGTTGGGAGCACTATGTTGTTTTTATATCACATTATATCATGTAAACAGTTTTATAGTTGAGCAAACTGAGGTGTTAATCACAATTTCTAATTTAGTTCGGACAGCTTAAAAGAATCTGTTCAAAAAATGATTTCAGTCATGATCAATGATCAGTCCTTGCTTGTTGTGCTTCTAACTCCATCCATCCATCCATCCATCCATCCATCCATCCATCCATCCATCCATCCATCCATCCATCCATCCATCCATCCATCCATCCATCCATCCATCCATCCATCCATCCATCCATCCATCCAATCTACTTTATTTATTTATGAATGAATGAAATAGAACGATTGCTTTAGGTTTGAAAACGTTCTGGAAATGTTAGTTTATTATGGTTTAAAAAAAAGAAATCCTAAAAAAATGAATTGTTTCTTGTACGTTCTTTAAAAATAACCAAATATGAACTATTGAATGTGAACTAATGTACTAACATTAGGGGGAACATTCTTTGTCTACTGAGCAGATGCATAAATTCATGTTTTTGTTTCCATTATTATTTTGTGCAATTCTGTTATGTTTAAATGCATATCACCATCTTAAATAGCTTAAATGTAATTAGATATTTTTGTTGCAAGCTCATGTTAAACCTAACTTTATATAGGTGTAGCTTGACTGTAATTTAACTACACTGTTTAAAAAAAAAAAAAAAAAAAAAAAATATATATATATATATATATATATATATATATATATATATATATATATATAAATATATATAAATATATATATATATATATATATATATATATATATATATATATATATATATATATATATATTTATTTATTTATTTTCATGTAGTTATTTTATTTTAGTGTTACTTGCCATTTCTTTGTAATTATTATTTGTGAAACTTACTAGCAATTTTGGAGTAAACTTGGTTTCTACACCATTCTACACCACACTTTAAATAATGAGTACCAAAGTGTTTTTCCCAACAGCACATCAACATTTAATCATAAGCAAACTGAAATTGGTGCAATCTACAGAATGCACAGTCAGCAGGCTGCCATCAATAATTGTCACAAAAGATATGCACAACTTGGACATTTGTCACTTTTTTTATTGGATGGACATTGTGAAGATGAGACAGGAAATGATTGTGGAGAGAGAAGAAATGGGAATAGGATAAATGCCAGAATCTGTGAAAACCTGTGAAACGTGTCTTCTAGTGAGCATCATGGCTCAACATGAATGGAACTATCGCTAACCGAGGTCATGGCTCTGACATTACTAAATGACCCATATGGACTACTTTTACAAGACTTTTTTTTTTACCTTTTTAGAGCCTGGCGAGACAAAATCTGTCATTTGTCAACAGGTGGATGGAAAAAGCCTAGCATTTTTTCCCCGAAAGTGTATCATCAACACCATACCGAGAACAACTGAAAAGTAAACAAACAACCATAGCAATGAGCTTTGCATTTGCACTGTTTATTTCATGGAAAATGAAGAACAGGCAAAATTTTTGAATTTTGCTGCCTTTTTTTCTTTGTCAAGTATTTTGTATTTGTATAGTGCTTTTCACAATCCATTTTGTTTCTTTAGCTTTGCTGCTGGTCTGTTCATCAGATGTGTTCGTATGACACGTATTTCGTACATTTACAGGCAAAGCTTACCACAAAACATCCCAAATGTTTTGTAAAAAATAAAAACTTAATTTAACATGTTTCATGGGTCTTTAGCTAAATGTATCTTTTTTTTTAAATCATTTTAAATTTGGCCATCCATAGCATTTACAATACTGTTCAAAGGTGTGGGGTCTTTTTAATAAAGGAAATTACTACTTTTATTCAGCAGAGATTCATTAAATTGCTCAAATGTGACAGTAGAGACTTTGATACTGTTACAAAACAATTCTATTTCAAAGAAATGCTGTTCTTTTGAACTTTCTATTCATTAAAAATGCATCACTGTTTCCACACAAAATATTGCACAGCACAACTGTTTTCAATAGTGACATTATGAAGAAATAAGATGTTTTTTTGAGCAGCAAATAAGCATATTAGAATGATTTTTGAAGTATCATGTGACACTGAAGACTGGAGAAATGGCTGCTGAAAATTCAGCTTTATTAAGACAGGATTAAGTTATAATTTCATATCTATTAAAATGGAAAACGTTATTTAAATTGTAACAAATTACTGTTTTTACTGTATTTTGGATCAAATAAATTGGTCTTAGTGAGTGTTCTTAAAAAAAAAAAAAAATCCCTGACCCCAAACTTTTGAATTATGAATCTATGATTATATACTTTTGTGCCTGGATAAATTCGTTTGGACAGATGTTGGTAGCAAACTGTAAATGACTGGCCCTTTTTAAATATGTGGTCATGTGACAAAATTTAGTTTGCTAGGAGATGAGACAACTTACCGTTTTTCCTCCTGCTATACTACATACATTTTACAGGTGCTCACAGATGCTCTCTCGCTCTCTTTAGTGGCATGATTCTGCTTTTTTGTCCTTGCTTCTCCCAGTGCAGCTCTGGATTTTCGTTAAACCCCTGTGGCCTGAGGGTCAGATGCTGGGTTGTCTGGAAGGAGAGAAAGAGGGAGAGTAGAGAAAGGGGGAGAGAGAGAAGTAGTTTTTTTTGGAAAGAATACTCCACTACCAAAAGATCATCCATGAGGGAGTATATGCTCCACATCAACCAGCCAGGCCAACATGGAAACTCTAAGCCAGGGCTTCCCCATGTGTGATCCTTACTTGTAATTGCCCCTTCTCATGAATAGAGTTCATAAAGTCACAATTTTTTTTTTTACTCGCCCTCATGTTCTTTCTTCTGTGAAACACAAAAGGAGATGTTATGTCAGAGTGTCAGAGCTGCTGCTTACCATCATTCTATTGCATATTTCAACTTGCATTTTTTCAGACTTAAATATTAGTCTGTACACCACATTAAGGTATTTTATTCCTTTGAACCGTTAGAATGGACTACTTTTATGTTGAAAGCACTTCAGAATGTTTTTTTTTTTTTTTATAGAATATATTCTGTATATGTGACTAATATTTAAAGGGTTAGTTCACCCAATAATGGAAATTATCCCATAATTTACTCACCCTCAAGCCATAGGTGTATATGACTTTGTTCTTCCAGCCAAACACAATCAAGAGTTATATTGAAAAATATCCTGGCTCTTCCGAGCTTTATAATGGGATTGAATAGTACCTTCGAATTTGAAGCCCCAAAAAAGTGCATCCATCATAAAAGTAATCCATACGGCTCTAGGGGGTTAATTAAGACTTTCTGAAGCGAAGCGATGTGTTTTTGTAAGATAAATGTCCATATTTTTAACTTTATAAACTATAATCACTGGCTTCCGGTAACGGCCGTATGCGAGTCGAGTTCCTGACGCATGACGTATTGACGAAAGCGGACAAAACAAAACAAAACACCTGTCACGAATTAGAAGTCTAAAATGAGAAATGTCGGAAGATTTCGATATAGGAGAAGAGGAGCTTGAGTTTGTTGCCCAGCCCTATTTATTTGTGCCGCGAGAGGCAACTACTCTTGAAGAAAGAAGAAAGTCATACACGGATAAGAGTAAATTATGGGATAATTTTCATTTTTGGGTGAACTAACCCAACTAATATAAGATTTGTATGGACTACTTCTATGGGTCTTTAAAAAAAGCATTAAAGCTCATATAGTCCCTTCACTGTATGGAAAAGAAAACAGCTTATTTTGTGTTCAGTGAAAGAATGAAAATGTCATTAAAATGCCATAAGGGTTTATAAATGATTTCAGAGGTAGTAGCACCTTGTTTGGATCTGGTTTGGACTTCACCACCAACTGTTGTGATTTCAGCAGTTCTCCTACCATTCCCTGCCTGGCCATTTTTAAAACGAACACAGCCTGATCTCGGTATAAATTTCACCCCCCAAAAAGAGAGAAAAAAAAAAAAGCCAATCCTTGGCCAAAGGATGATATCGTATTCATGCACGGTGGGGTGCAGCTCCAATCATTAATCTCCGTCCAACATGTGAGAAATCCTAGAGATGAATAACCGGGCAGAGAGCGCGGCGTGACCTCTGCATTAGAACAATGGACCCTCATGTGCTTTCCAGCTTAGCAGACAGTCCGGAATTTCTGTTTGGAAGCAATAGCTACTGTCTATATAATATTTAAGGCCTATTCATGGAGTAACTGGCAAAGAATAAAAGGGCTTCCGCTGCTCGCATCTGCTGGAGAAGGATGTGGTCCTGTGCCTGCTCCTCCTCTCCTGCCTCTGTGCAAATAGCACAACATAGGAGACAGTTGTTTCTGGCTGCCCCTATGCCTGTCATGGCTGTCAGGAGAAATCCCATGAATTATGACTCTTCCAGATGTAAGAGATTTCTAAGTTGCCTTGAACAGCCTGCGGTTTGTGGTGAGAGACAGACGGAGAGAAAGAGAGGCAGAGAACGAGAGAGGAGTCCATACTTTGTCTCATTTGAAATGCTCATGGTCAATGTTTTTTCCTCTTTTAACTCATTTCATTTTCTCGCGTTCTTTTTTTTTTCTTCGGTCTGTTATACAAATCTACCATTTCGTACCACTTAAGCAAAGATGAAATGAACCATAGAGTTCAAAAGAAAGTGGAAAAACACAATGATAAAATCACTTTATATAGTTTCCTAAAATTCTGTTATGAGGGAAAATCTTTTTTGGGGATATTTTTGATTCAGAACATTTAGAAAATCAATTCATAAGCACATAAAATAGTTTTGTTTTATTTGCATTACACTAGGAACTCTATTAGACAGATGTTTAGAAGTTTTATGTGTTAAAAAATATTTTTCTGTATGTTATAATGCAATACAAAAGACAAGGAAAAACACGATGCAATTGGTTTATATTGTGTCCCACTATTATTTTATGACTAAAAGATACTTTTCCAACAGATTTTGTTGGATATATTTGGTTTTAAAAAATCCAGACAATTTATACCAAAAATCACATCAGTTTTAATTTAAATTATACAAAGTACGTCACCTTTCTTTCTTTCTTTCTTTTTCTTTCTTTTTCTTTCTTTCTTTTTCTTTCTTTCTTTCTTTCTTTCTTTCTTTCTTTCTTTCTTTCTTTCTTTCTTTCTTTCTTTCTTTCTTTCTTTCTTTCTTTCATCAATCCATTTAAGTGTCTTTTAAAACACACACGTACATGTTACTCATAACTTTGGCGTTTAGTCAGTGGTGCTCATTAAGACTTTGGGGAAGGACAGTTTATTTGAAATTATTAAAGCATTAGGTTCACTAATGTATCAGTTTAAAACAAAAATCAATAACTGAAACCTAATCTGAGTCTCGTTGGAAACTCTTCTGGCTGGATATTTTCCTCGCTCTGCTCTTAAATGGTAATGCAATTTGCCATCACTAAAACCTTCCCTATAATTGCTGATTGCCCTGGTCTGAGCTGAACTCACGTATTAGATATGTTCCAACTTATTCCCTTCCTCATGTCACATGCACACTTTGATCAGTGTAACCTCCTCAAGCACCTGGACATTATTATTATTTCTCATGTCAGCTGTCACACTAGTCATTGCTGTTCCACCTTACTTAGTCCACCTTAAACACTCTTAATGACGGGCTTAACATGGGTTTCCCCAAACCCTCGCCGCGCATCAGTGTCTGTGAGTCCTGCATGGAAATGAAATGAGCTAAATGAGCTTAATTTGGAGCTGGATGTATCTGTGTGGCTACTTCAACATCTGCTAGCGATTGCAGGGGATTCGTCTGATCAGGAGTCAGGCTACGAGAACCTGGAGGCATAATTGTTTTAATTCAGCAGTACGTTTACCGCATTGGGTGTTTATGTGTGCATTTGATTGTTTTGAGAGTTCAGTGGAGTTTATCTTTCACACATGACTCATGAACTTCCCAGACTAAGAACACTTAAAAGGGATAGCCTCCCCACCACACACACATTTTTTATTTTTTTATTTTATCATCTCATCTTTTAGTTTTGATTATGTAATTTCAAGTCCACACTGTAAAAAAGTTGCTGCCTTTAGTACAATCAACCTGGATATTTAAGTCATTTCAACTTAAATTACATTAAACAGACTTAAAATGAGTTAAATCTTGTTTAATTGCTTAATTATAATCTATTGCTTAACTTATCATTTTAATGAGTTAAAGCAATGTAAAAACATGTTGTCATAGCTTCTAATCATATCTTTTTTTTTTTTTTACAGTGCATATGATTCTTTTTTTGTTGCGTGGAACGCCAAAGAATATTCTGCCTGTTGTTTCCCACTGTGTTCTTTTAGTATCATTTATATACAAATTATACATTTTTTGAATTAGCTTTTTTATTTTTCATTTTAGTTTAAGTTTTAGTCATATTGTTATGTGCGTTTGTCATTTTTAAGTTTTTAATTTAGCTTTTAAATTTCAGTTTTTGTAATTTTAGTACTTTTACTAAAGTTTTTCATCTACTGTTTATTATTTTATTTCAGCATTTAACTAAAAATGAAAATGGGGGCTGGGTCAGTCAAGCTTCACAATTTTGTGAAAAATTGCTATAAAACATCATAAAAATAACACGACTCATGTGCTATATTCATGAAAAGTCATAATTTTTTAGTATGAGGAACAGATTAAAAAAATATATTATTAAAACTATCCCTTTAAAGCTGCCTTTGCTGGAAGGCAATAAAGTGTTTGAAGAAAAATAAAATGGGAGACAAAACAGTAGGAGAGATGGAGAAAAATGTCATATGTGAACATGTTTTATGGACCCATCTACATTAAGCTCATTTGATCTGTGCTTTATGTACACTGTAAAAAAATATATGATCAAAAAGTTATGACAACGTATGTTTTTACATTGCTTTAGCTCATCAAAATAAGTTAAGCAATTTTCTACTTTTTTTTAATAAGTTATACAAGATTCAAGTCAGCTTAATGTAATTTAAGTTGAAATCACTTAAACATCCAAGTTGATTGTACTTAAAAATTTAAGGCAGCAACTTATTTTATTTTTTTACAGTGAATCAAACCCTCTTCACCTTACAGGTGCCACTTCCACTTTGCTGTTTTGTCATAGCACTTTTTCATTACAAGCAGGTTTCTTAGATTTTTCTCAGAAGTGTTTAATGTATTTATCAGCAACATGTCCTGAAGCAGTGGAAGTAAATCTTTGTTTTATGTGAATTAAAGAAGCACTGACTGATGCACAGTCCTGTTTCGCTGGATCTCAAAATCTGGCACGCCCTTGAAAAACTCTACTAAATCAACAGGATTGTGCACCGGTTCAGACGAGGAAATGATTCTGACGCTCAGAAAATTCAGCGCCATTAGCATTCCGATGGCGGCATTAACTTTAAGGCACAATCTGCACTGCTTTCAAGTTGAAATGGGAACCCTGAACTGAAAAGCAGACAGTTTTGTGTAGCATTAGTGGCAGACAGCTCACACTTCTCCTCTGGTCTTTCCTTTAGATACATCTGCGCTTTCTCCACCTCATATATGGCAAAAAAAAGCTCTGAAATATGTCAGTATTTACAAGGTGACAAAAAATGACATTGACTTGTAGCCAGAGCATGTGCTTTTGTATTGTTAGAGACTTCCTAAAAGGACTTTTGGGAAATATATGAGGAAATGCGGCAAGATAAACCGTCTTCTCTTGTTTCTGGGATGTAGTCGGGATGTATGCATATAGAAGGTGAGGCATTTGTTTTTGTAAATGACTAGACGAAATTGAAGACACACAATTCTGAGACTGTGCAAAATCAATTGCACATTTTTTCAAGACTAAATTGTTTACCATGTCCTGGCGGTGGTCCTCCTTAACTGAGCTTTCTTTATTCCACAGTTAATTACAATCTGGTATAATGAGAGATTTGACTTCATGGCAACACTTAAGGCTTTCTTTGAACTATTTTCTCCTCTTTTGTATCCTGTTACCCTGCATTTCAGATCTGTTAATGAGTCTGAACACAATTAGCCCACCATTTTGACATCTTAATTGCTGCTATTTGATCCGGGAGATCGGGTTCCCTCACAGATGCAGCACTTAGCTTGATCTTATAGATTATTGCACCCGGAAGGTTCTTCCCTTAAATGTAGCTAACAGGTTGAGAATTAATGAATCTTCAGCCTTATCCTACCATGTCTTTTCACTTCTAGTCTCTCGCTGACACACATTGAATGTTTTGCTGAAATTTCTGGCATTTTTGGGGGGTTTTTCCCACTCTTCTTTGGCACCGTCAGTGTTTTGCTTTGTTGTCATGGTGCTGAGCCATCACAGTTGTCTTGGCAACATGTGTCAGTTTTCATGGAGAGCATATAAATGTCATGCAAAAAAGAGACGATTTGCGAATCAAAGTCTCTGCTGCCAGGAGTTTGTATCGGATGGTATCCGCACTGCCATGTTCAGCACGAGTTTCAACAACCACCATAAATAGCTCAACACGCGCACGCTCACACACGCACACACACACACACCTGTCCTGGAAGTGTCACAGTTATCAAGTATTATTACAGCAAATTATCTTTGTGCTGCTGCTTCTATACTGATGATTATAAGTAGGATTTATTATGATTATTATTATATAATATTATATAACACTGACCCTGGACTTAGCTCAATGGCCTGGCCATTTTTAGACCAGGTGTCAGTCCACTTTTGATTCACACTATATTGTTTCCTGGAACCAAGAGCACCTGTTGGGTTTCAATTTTATGGGGACATAATGATTTTTATTCTGTACAAACTGTAAATTCTATCCCCTAAACACAACCCTCACAGAAAACTTTCTGCACTTTTAGATTTTGTCCCCATAACGTAGAGTATACATGAACCACAATATTGTTACTGTTAAAATTATTTTTATTTTTATTCTTTTTAAGTAACTGGTTCTTACTACTAATTTCTACTAATTCTTATTTGATCCTTTTTTTTAATTCTTTACATTAATAAAATGATTTGTTTGTTATATTATAAATATACTATTTTATATAATGGCTTCAGAATTGAATAAATATTAATAATAATAAATTGATCTTTTAATCAATCTTTACTTTTTATTGTTTATTTTAATAAGTTGTTTATTATATTATAAATATATTAAATAACTGCTTGTAAAATAATTCAAAATCGAATAATGTCAATAACAATACATTTATTTAGAAAATTTGTCTGCAGTAGTAATATTTTAATTAATATTTATTATTCCTATCAACAAATTAACTTTTTCTTGTACAAAACCAGCAGGCCTCACATCTAGTTTGGCTTAATAACTAGTTTACTTTTAAAGTAACAACCATTGCTTTGAAATTTCAGAAGGGATGTGGCACAGTTTGGCACCCAACCATGATGTAAGTAATTATTTTCAGACCGAAGCAAAGATTCATCGAGCATGTCCGTCTGCCGCCTCCACTAAAGCACCGAACATGTAAATATCGGGGACCTCGTGTACTTCCTTTCTTCTTTCGCCACAAGTCCAGTGTGGAAACTTTTCGATTTTGCATAGTTTAATGCTTTTCGGTTTGTCTCCAATTTACAAAGTGAATCTGAATTTATTATAAAGTAAATTGAAGTTTTTCATCTAAAATGCCACGGGGTCTGTTGTGTGTGTGTGTGTGTGTGTGTGTGTGTGTGTGTGTGTGATAGCTTGACTTATTGATTATGGAGCACGGTGTGCCCAATTTCAAAGAGAAGAGTAGCAGTCGCCATGTAACTTCAGAGAATTCATTTGACTCGCTAAGGCCCTTCATGAGAAACATATGTCTGTATACTACTTCAGGTAATAAGATCTGCCTCCACTTGTAATGAAAGGACCCTGTACCATCCACACACACACAAACACCACCGTAAAAGTGCTCCCCCAAACAAAAAGAAAGGGGGAAGCAATTTCTATTTTTGCTCTTAGCTTCTCAGTGGAATGAAATCTTGAGAATTTTCCTGGATCTGCCGCTGTTCTCTCTCCTCTAATAGTATGTGTGTTTGTGTTCGGCTTGGCCTGAGAGACAGTCAACTGTCAGCGTTGTGCAGATTTCTATCCGATGTGTCGGGATGAGGTACAGTGTATCAGAGAAACACTTGTGCTAATTTATCAGCACATGGTGCTGATTGACATTCCGTCTGCCCCCGAGGCTTGTGGGAAATCAGAGAGAGAGAGAGAGAGAGGGATTGAGAGGCAAAGCGTGAGAGAAAAAGAAGCCGATGATGGTGGGAAAAGAAAGGATGAGTTTGCATGTGGACACCCTCGGGAGGCTGGTTATGTTTTTTTTTTTTTTTTCACTCTCAATTCAAGGACAACTGGGCCACGATCGTCTTACAAGGTCCGATTGAGTTTCTGCACCGGTTCAAAAGTGGCATCTTTTATTTTCGATGGAGTGTTGTGTTCATAACAAGTGTTGATTGTGTTGCATATTTGTGTGTGGTATGCTAACTCATAAATTGCTATTATATTATCTAGATGATGCTTTCAAACAGAGTTTATTAATCATGCTGAAAAAAACAAAAAAAACATAATCCTGGTTTTCTGGTGTTGACAGGTTTGTTATGTTGATTTTTGGTTCATTTTAGACCAGGTCTCAGTCCACTTTCAATTTACGCTATTGTTTCCTGGAACCGCGACCACAATATTATATTAATTATTATTATAATAGTTATGAATATATTATTACATTTATTATATTAGTGTGTTTTTACAATACAAAAGTATTCCAGTAACACTTTACAATAATGTTTATTTGGATATCATTAGTTAACTACATTAGATAACATTGACTAACGATGAACAAAACTTCTACATCATTTATTAATCTTACTTAATGTTATTTTTGCATTTACATTTTTTAGATCGTCATTTCTGTTAACATTATTTAATGCGCTGTGAACTAACATGAACAGTTGTATTTTTATTAACTAACAAAGGATGAATAAATGCTGTAAAAAATGTATTACTTATTGTTAGTTAATGTTATGCTTTAATGTGTTACCATTATTCCTTTAAATGATTGTTTGATTCTTATGTAATTCTTCTTTTATTTTTTTTATATGTGTAAATAATTGGTGTATTATATTTAAATCTAATTAAAATCTAAATTATAATTATTTTTTTTAAATTAACTGAATATTTGAAAATAACGTTGCAGTAATATCTTTATTATAATATCTTCGACTGAGGATATAATACATTTTTTGCATGAAGCTGAAATAACACTAGAGTCTCTGTGTGATTTCTTTATACATCCCTCATTCTGTCATCTCCATACAACTCGAATAAACTCGCCACCCTTACATTTGCTGGGTAACAGCCAATAAGTTTTAGAATTACACAAATGTGACAAAAAAAGTGAGCCTAACAAAACTTTGAATAGGAATAGACTTGAATGTGAAACTGAAGTTTAATATGTGAAATGCTTCAGTGGTTATGTAGATGCAGTAGTCGCTGTCTGTGAGTGTGTTTGTGTGTGTGAATGTGTGAAAGTAAGGCAGTGGAGCTTGATACACTCTGTGTTTAGAGGTCGAGGTGACAGAATGGCAACCTACTCTGTCATGCTCTCTCCCCCTCTGATTTCTCTGCTCGCTCTCTCTCTCTCTCTCTCTCTCTCTGCTTTGGCCTGTAGAAGAGATGCTGGTGAAAGATATAAACCCTGTTTTTTGTATGTGCATATCTCTCCTCACCCGTCCCCGCATTTCAAATGTGAGAGGGACACACACCAGCCTGCTCTGTGACAGCCAACCCATAGTGTTTCACCTTTAAAAAACAAAACAATACAATAAACATAACTAGAAAGAGCGCAAACGGCCTCGTGTCTGAGGAGAACGAAATGGAACTTTCTAAATTGGTGAGTAAAACTTTCTTTAATCTGTAGATTTTTATAACAGCTTTCTGAATCCGGAAAGTGAGTCTCATCATTTATTTGAACTGGTCGTCTTTTATCTGAATTTTCTAGGTGAAGAGATGTGACGATATTTTTTTTTTTTTTTGGAACAAAACAACAAATACACAAAGGCAGGCGTATAGAAAGAGAAGGGAGAGAGTGTGTACAGGTAAAATATCTGCAAATGAGGTAACATGTTGTGACAGCTGAGCGAATCGTGAATAGATGTTAGACGCAAGACTCTGTGTCCTAAAAGGGTGACGACTCCGCTTCATTTGGGTTTCCCACCCTGTATGATAACGCAGAGTGGGATTAAAAAACTGTGCAGGTGAGGCCGTGTGCAATAGCGCTCCCTGTCACTGCGCCCCCTTATTAAGATAAATATTGCGATGGGGGGATTTTCAGCAGCGGCTGGAAAAAGGGACAGACGCATTTATCTTCCCTCTGTTGGTGTTTTGGGTTTGTTGGGGAAATAGGTTTAAGCCCCTTTAACTCACCCCCAATGTATGGAAATGTATGTGCATTTTTAAAGCAGGGGGGCTAAATTTATTTCCTCCTACACATCCAAGAAGGAACTGATAGACCCGCAGATGGCATGATAGATGGACATGTACATATAGAGACAAACAGACAGCAACCCACATACATCCCCTATAGAGCCCCCTGCCTTCCCTCAGTATCCCTATCAACCTTTAACATATTCCATAGTTTTACATAATTCTGATGCTCTGTGCCTCAGAGATAAAGAGTATAAAGGCCTGCATATATATATATATATATATATATATATATATATATATATATATATATATATATATATATATATATATATATATATATATATATATATATGCATGCTTATTTTCATTATATATATGTATATATGTGTGTGTGTGTATATATATATATATATGTATAATGACAATAAGCATTTCTTCAAGTGTGGACAAAGGTCCTATTTTAAGTGTGTGATGGTTTATTTTTTCTTTATAAATAAGAAATGAGTAGGGAAATCATTAGAATGCTAATGATTTGTGGAAAGTTAATTTGGGATTTGTAATTAAAATCCATTCAACCATTAGGGAAATTCAGAGATCAAACATGTATATTTGATTTTATGCAGATATTGGCATAAATTGCAAATATTGTTTACCGGCTGAAACCAGAAATATGTTTCCAGTGAATTAATAGGGAATTTTTGAGATAGTAATATTGCATTAACATCCAAAATTAACAATTTGAAATCATAGTAGTTCTGTTTTATGTGATAATGTGCTGAAGGATCGCTTTAAAATGGTCAAATCAATTCTGCCTTTATTCATTCAAAGCTGTTGTCTTAAAAAAATGTTTTTGAGAAATGGCATGTTTTTGAATATGCTTTTTGAAAAAAGCAGGATCAAAAAGCTAATATTTTCTTCCTTGCATGTTCTCGCGTTTATTCCAGACACATCTAGAATAAACTAGTTTAATTTAATATTTTTGCTTGGGGTGGGAAATATTTTCTGTTTTTATTTTTATTTTTTATAATTTTTTGCCCCGGTTGTTTTTCATTTCCAGGCATACTGATTCTGGTTGTGAGTCACAGCTAGCCAATTGTCTGTCCTCCATTTCCATTCAAGTAAGACACATGATGTTGATCCATCAACAGTACGGCCGACAGAAGACATTTGGGATCTTTTTTGCCCTCCGTCAGCAGGATGCGTAAAAAAATAAATAAATAAAAATCACCTTTTCTCCATTTAGGCGAAGGAGAAATTTGCAACACGGCAGAACCCCCTTCTATAACCAAATGTAATGCTTGGGATGTATTTTCATAAGGTGCGCACGTGACTTAATCCCTTTACCAAATGTTTATAGGCCGGTTGGCGGAGTGGAGGTTTTGTGGGTGAACTAGCATCACAGCGCTCAAAGGTCCTAGGAAATGACCTGCAGTCAGCCAATTGAGGATATCCTTGAACTTGACTGAGGCAGAGAGAGGGAGGGAAATGACAGGGCTGGAAGAAAACAAAGACGACCGGGCCGATACCCACAGCCTCAGCATCAGCCTCCCTGCGCAGGGTCGGGGTGAGTCCCGCGGGAAACGACCATAGGCTGGGGAATCTCGTTGGTTTAATCAGGCGGTGGGAGGGAGGGTGGGGGGGTGGCTATGTAAGGCCTCCTGACCAAAACACACCCACCCGTCCGGACCAGACCAGCCGAGCCGAATTTGCTTTTAATAGCCGCAGAAAAAGACAGTCAGAACAGCGGCTAATTGCCCATATAAGAAAACCAAAGGTTTGTTGCAAATTGGCAGAAAAGCATCTGCCCTGAATTTGATAGGATCCCCTTAGTCACACTTGTATCCATTATTAAAAAAAGCCAGAATAAGTACAAAATGAGGCCAAAATATGTTTGTAATTGTGACTGAGTTTAGCTACCACCCACGTTTCTTAATACAACTACCCAGCAGATTCAAGATAAACAAGTTCAGCAAACATATCAAATTCTTTGTATTTTATTGTTGCTGAAGCCTCATGTATTTTAATACTGGTAAAGTCCCGGCTGGATTCCAATTAAAAACAGGTTTTCCTCTGCCCTGAGGGAGAACGGCTAATTATTCTGTTGTGGCGGAGGGGGGTATATTAGCTGTACACAGCTAATATACAGTACGCTTTCATCTTTTGTGTTCTTTATTCAATTTTAATAGTGTTAGCACAAAATAATTGCTTAATTAGAGTAAGTGGGTAGAGACAGAATGGGGATGCTGCTGTCTCTGAGGAGAAACCTGGAACTGTGGAACAGGCTCTGTGGATTTAATACAGCCCAGGCCTGACACTAACCTTGAGAATGTGGAACGCTCTTTTGTCTTTCTTCTTGGGATGGTGGGATCTGGTTGTGTTGTGTGCATTATATTTAAGTAAATATAAGTTTGATATTTCAGTTAACATTCTAAACATGTTCTGTGTTCTTCTGAAGAAAGAAGCTATTCATATTTGCAGCGACATGAGGATGAGTAAACAATGACAGAATTCTCATTTTTAGGTGAACTGGAATTCCTTTTGGAGCCACAGAAAGACAACAACATTCTTCAGCCCTAAAACATTTGCCCTATTATAAATGAACGCTTGCAGATATGAAGGTAAGCTTAAAAACAGACCATCTGAGATGCCACAACAGAATAATTGTCTGACCGGCCAATTGAGTGTTATACAATATGTAATATATGGGTATTTTGTACAGCCTCCAGCCACCAAGATGTTTTCAATTTAGCATGGCTCTACGATCATGATATCACTTTCTCTGAGCTGTTCCAGATCAGGATGGCCACAGCCATCCGAGGTGATCACCTCGTCCAACTCAAAGGCTTTCTTGAGGAAGAGTAATTCCACAGTTGCTGAGGTACTGAAAAAGCAATCTGCAAAAATACCCCAGGGTCATGTCTTTGGTCGGATGATTTGTGTGAAATGTCATATATTAAATATAAGTTCGACATTGAGCCACACACTGTAAAAAGTGCTGTTTCCCCCCAGCCGCGTTTTAGGTCAAAGCAAATGGTCACAAAGGAGACAGAACTCTTCTACCGTCACACACACGCACTCCATCTTTCCAATCTTAGAACGGGTGGAGGCCAAAAATGACACGCAGCTGCATTTCATTTGCAAATGCGAGCAAAACTTTTTCTCTCATTTGCTGTTACTTCCCATTCCCCCCCCCCCAAGAATTCACAATTCACTCCAATTGATGTTCTTGCTTTCTTTTCCTGCACCTCTGTCTTATCTGGTGTGGGTTTCATCTGCCATGCAATAAGAAAAGGACAAAGCTTGTAACTAATTCATAAAGTCCAGCCGTCTCCTGAGAGGTGCCGGAAAGAGAACGCTGTCTCTGGGGATGTCAGAAAGTCAGTCAAGCCAGCAATCCTGCTGTCCATTCGACTCCATGAGATATGACAGAAGAGCTACAAAGCATGTCGTTCTCAAGGAGGACAATTGATGTTTTCCTTTTTTTCCTCCCCTTCCTTTTTTCTGTCTATCTGTTGTTTGTTTTCTGACTTTTTTTCTGGAAAGTTTCCTCTCGAGGCAATCGTGAAAAAGCGTTTAGATGGTTCTCAGCTCTTGCCGTACTATACTTCAGAAAACAATGTGGAAATCTATTTGCCTAACACTGAATAATAACATGCAGGATATGAGCTAGCATGCTTTTCATACTTGAACCATATTTTGTATTTGTTTGTACATGCATAAATATAAATAAGTGTCTTGCCCTCAGAGCCTTGTGTAGGCCTTTCTAATATCAATTCATTGACATGCATTTGTCTTAAACAAACAAACAGAAGTCCTTTTTTTTTTTTTTTTTTGCTCTTCTATGCCACTTTTCTTTGGTCTCGTAAAGCAGATTTACTGATTCATCAATTTAACCCTGAAGGTGTTATTTCACATGTGTCTATAGTATTGCAATGAAGCTTTGAACACATGCAAAGTATAAACTGTAGGGAAAGGTCAGGATGGTTGTAATATGTTTTACTTTAATATCTGTAACTCAGTGTTGTTTTTAGTGGTGTGTATCTCAAACTTTGATGTTACCATATTTATCTGCTACAGATGTTATATTGTTTCAAAATTTTACAACTTAAACTGTGTAAATGATTGTCAAGATAAAAAGCACTTTTGTTACGAACTACTTCACTATATATATATATATATATATATATATATATATATATATATATATATATATAGCCTATATATAATATAAGTTTGGGGTGTTGACTTTTTAATTGGATGATCTTATAGGTAGTTTCTGAAGGGCAGTGCTAAATAAAAAACTAAATATGAAAATGCATTTTTGTCATGATTTGAGCGTTTAGAAACCAAATTTGAGATGGTTGTCAGATTTCATTTATGATTTTAAATATGAAATTTAATTGTTAGCTTGGTGAACAGCTTTGGAGAATTTTATGTTTCCCCATTCAAAGAGATATGAGCTGCACTTGCATGACTGAAATAGCTGACCGAGAGGTGTTTCAAAGATGGCCGCTGAGTGAAATGACTTGCCTTAAAAGGGACTTTGCTTTAACAATCAAGGGACTCATGAACAACTATCACAAAACATATAAGCATTTGTTGATCATCCAGTTTACAACAAACAGTTTTGTCATTTAATTCAATTAAAAGACAGAAGTGAATTGTTACTTTTTTGCCTCAAAATGTTTTTGTTTTTTTACCTATAGACTTTGACTGTTGCCTATGATTTCATCAAAGATTACATCCCTGTACCTAAGTGGTTAAAGTGATGGTCTTACCCATGCTACAGCAATCCCTGGTCTCCCCTATATATGTGCACCCACACATGCTGTAAAACTTCAAAGCAGAACTCAAACTATATTACCAGACTAGTTGATGTAGGCAAAGAACAGCATATTGTTCAATTGTGTATGGGAAGAGATGAAACCCATCTTGAGTAATTTGTTTTAAATTGTAATGCTCTCAACTAGTCTTTAATCTTTCATTAGGGCTGTGCAATGTCTACATTCATATGAGCTAAATCAATCGCTGCCTTGAGGACTTTGATGAGTGTGTTTTGCTGGATTTTGATCCTCCTTTATACATTTATGAGCATTTTGAGGATGGGGAAAACAGAAATATGAGGCACCAGAGGCATGTGTGATGTGGGCACATCCAAGAATCCATAATGGATCAGACAAGAAGCTCATTATGAAGATTTGCCTAGGGTCAGCCTCTCGGTAGCACAGGATGGTGAATCTTGAACAATGGAGGTCTTAAAAGGGAGAAGGATCAAAGGCCCCAAACAGGCCATCACAATCCAATTGAAATGTTTTCTGGGCATCATGAGGAGGTAATGGCTGGACGCGCAGCAAAAAAAAAGAAAAAAAAGTGGTGGCCATTTTGAATGTGGCCCAAATTACAGTGTGTTGAAGAGTGGATGGAAAATTCACATGACAGACTTCTGCACTTCTCAGCTGTGCATTATGTTGGGTCTGAAGCCAGTCATTATAGACGCCCAAATGCATTTCACACACCTCGGTTGTAAGCCTAAAGCATATTTTCTGTTTGGGTTTTAGTCACAAAGATTTGTATATAATGGATATAATTTCAATATTTTGATATAACATGTCCAATAAATTCTTTGGACTTTTTTTTGTTTCCTCCAGTCCAAGTAATGTGTCATCCGGCTTCTACCTGCATTCAGTGGCCGTTCTCCTGTTTCCTGTCCAGTGTCGGTTTGTGCGAGTGCTTTAGATCAGGTCACCGGATGATGAGGAGGTCGTCCTGCCCCCTTCAGCCCCAGGTACGTGTCCACCTCTCACACCAATGATGAATATGTGCTTATGTATATAGACAGCATGTCGCCCATGTGCAACATCAATCTGTACAATGGCATGTTGGAACTGGACAGGTACCAGAAGTGTGCCTATGACATGCGTCAAAGAAAAGTGTATATCTGACCTTGTTTCAGCTGCTGTCAAAGTAGCCTAAAAAGTCAACAGAACCAAACATACTATTTCTGTTCTCATTTATTCACCCACATATCATTCCAAATCTGGATTACTTTTTTTCTTACAGGAGAATTTTGTAATAATGTCTTTCTTTTCCATGCAAACACAGTGACTAGTGACTGAAGCATTCAAACTTTAGAAATAATAAACACTATAATATACAATTAAAGGTAAGGTAGGCATACACACTTTGTTATTCTGGTTAAAACTCTCTTCACATCCTGGTAGCAATCAATGATAAAAGTGGTCTAAATATTAAACAAATTTATATCGACTGTGGAAATCTCAGGATCGGTCCGAATGCAATGATACGATGCCCTACCTGCCTGTCAATATGTGATATACATATGTCATATATATATATATATCCGTTCCTCCGCTCACCCTGCTCGCTCAGACATCACACGTCATCAGTATGTTCCGTAAGGCTATGCAAAGATGTAGACAGTCACCGAGTGCTTCAAACAAACAGCAGTTCCTTTTATGAACCAAAACAACGAGCTTATGCTGCGTTCACTTCATGACGTAACCGCGATTTAGAGACGGCAGCCCGTGAAGTTCTACCTGGAGTTGTTCACGTCCTCAGACTCTGATTTATGCGTTTCTATGTCAACACTATCAATGCGAAATGAATCTGCAGCAGTCAGATGGTACAAGTAAGAGCTCTGCAAGTTGTTTACGTTCATTATTATTGTAATGTTATGTGCTTTGAGACATGAGCTAATTTAATTCCGTCTCTTATGAAGCTTTGCTGAATCAAATCATGTGTTTTGAAGGAGGTGTGACTTTGAAGACGTTCTGAAGGGAGGGTGGGATCTAATGCTTTTAAAGCTAGCTTGCTATTGCTAGCCTCTCTGAAATTGCCTACACTACTTTTAAGGTAGTCCATACAAATTTCAAGACATTTGAAGTCATACGATAGCTTTGTGTAAGAAACAGACTGAAATTTAAGCTGTTGTTTACTGATAATCGTCCCTTCCAGTGAGCTGTGACAGGATCATTGAGTCACTTAATTTAATTAATCATTCAAAGTGGATTTGCAAACGGGATCAAGTGATTCATTGAAAAGACCTGATTCAAAATAATGTTTTGTTTATAAACTGGACATCAGGTTTTTTCCCCCCTTAATGTCTTAAAATGTCTCCTGTTTTATGGATTTGGAAGACTTGGAATATATCTCATAAGATGCATGGCCTGCATTCATGATTTTATGGTACTTTAATGCTGCTTTTGCATCCTTCTCAAAGCTTAAAAGCTCTAACCGCAATTCATTGTGATTCCATGGAAAAGAGCAACCAGGACATTATTCGTAATTCTTTCTGTGTTTCGTGCGCAAAGAAAGTCATATTATTTGGAATGCCATGAGAGTGAGCAAAGATGACAGAATTTTTATTGTGAGTGAACTAATCCTTCAAACTCAATTGTTCAGGATCCATCTAGTCCAAATGGGTGAGAGGAAATGGCCAAAATGCGGTGAGAGAGTCTCTAAATAGCAGCGTCTCGTATGCCGTTCTCTGTTCTTACATGCTATTTTGTACAAGTACGTTCGTTCAGTGCGTCTGAGAAAGACTGAGACAATTTCATCCTACTATTATTTCTACAATTCCATTTTTCATGAAGCACTATGACTGCTGAATTTGACTCTTTCATATTCATATATATATATATATATATATATATATATATATATATATATATATATTTATTTATTTATTTATTTATTTATTTATTTATTTATTTGGGTAATGTCATGATTAGATGTAATAATAATAAAAAACTTTTCTCTACGAAAATAATTTTTGAGGTAGTTAGACATTGTCTCTTGTGTGGGGGTTTTGTGAAAACTGGGTTTATGAAGGACAAACAATAGCATTTAAAGGTCCCATTAAAGGAAAATATAAATATGATGACACTAATTTCTCATGGATAATGTCCTATTTTGCCAAACAACCTCAAAATTAGAGTAATTTTAAGAGCGGCACAGCAAGCGAACTGTCGGTTAGTTCATGGCCATTCTAGAAATATTAAATTGTCATTAAGGCAGCACAGATGAAATTGGATCGTTTGTCATGTGTGTGTGAAGCGCACACCTTGCGATATCATTTATTTAGTCTTTTTTTGAGGGCGTCTGTTAAGGCACTACACATTCAACAGCTCTGTGACCCTGCGATGGAGCGAGAGGAAGAGAGAAAAAGAAACGCACTCAGTCATGCCTCCTGTGAAGTGTTGTCCCTCTTTATAGCGCTTCTGAGCACATTGATTTTACTATAGTTTGGCATTACCTGCGGTAACTAATGCGCAGGGGTCTACCCTTCGGGAGCAGCTGGACTTTGTGCATTAATTCGGAGCCCCTGTTTGAGTACGCCGCGGCATACGCTGTCTTTTGTCTATTATCCTTCTCGTCTGTTATTCCCAAATATTGACATCGGCCGTTTTTATTAGCGCTAACCGTTTGCTAGCCTCCCAGCCTCATGCACGGCTCTATTTCCTGCTATTGATTGGCTTCTTCAAGCCAGCAGGTAACTGTCCTCTCAGGCTGTCCTGAGGAATCACTTCCAATGACTTTATACGCACAATTTACACGGGGCGCTTTAAAGAGAATATTATCCTCAAACCAAATCGTTGCCCCCTCCTTCCCCCGACCAGGTCAATATCCCACAATGCTGTGTTTTGTGCCCTGTCATGTGCTTGTTATTAAAAGCAACAGAAATCGACATTTCAGCAATATGTCTCTCATAAAATGATGGTGGCGTAGACAGCCTGTACCTCTTACATGTTATTATAACAGAGCACTGTTGTGGTCTGTTTACATAAGACATTGCTGTGTGTACGTGTGCAAAAGGATTGTTCGTGATGTGCTAAATATAATCCGAACAAGGTTCCCAAAGTAATCCGTGAGCAAAAAATGTTCCGTGGCGTGGAATGTTTTCGATTATGCTCAATCAGGCAACAGACAACAAAGAAACTTTCATTTTAAGAATATGAAGTGAAAATAGAAGGCAGAAAACATTTCGGCTGGCACAGTATAACGTTTAACATACCAAATATGGCATTTGCGTTTGTTTTTTTTCTTCTTCTTCTGTTTGGGGTTTGAAATGGTTCACATTAAAATGTTCAAAGAATTTTTTTTCTTCTGACAAAGGTCAAAAGTATAACATAATTATACAGCATAACAGAGCTTTAGGAAACACACCGCCTTCAGCAACAG
Source organism: Abramis brama (assembly GCF_963993115.1). Lineage (NCBI taxonomy): Eukaryota > Metazoa > Chordata > Actinopteri > Cypriniformes > Leuciscidae > Abramis > Abramis brama. The sequence goes on along the minus strand of NC_139986.1, from coordinate 18,636,581 downwards.
CAAAGCTGTGCAGTTTTCTCTTTCTTTTTTGGGGGCCAAAGCAGTTTTTATGGAAAAAATAAATGTATATCTTGTTAAATGGACGTCAAATAAGCAGCTGAGAGTTTGTTTAATTTACTCAGCTTTCATTAACCCTGTAATTTGGGTTTGTTTGAGCTGCCTCCTGAAGAGAGTTCTGCTTACAAGTGAGTCAGCCAGTGCAAAACACACAAGCCCACCTGTGTGGACCAGCCTTCGCCTTACACGACGACTAAATGCTGTAGTTCAACCAGCTTAAATACCTCTCAGTCTATGGCGAATCTAAAATCAACCCGTGTGACATGACCGAAATGAGCGGAAAAACCGCAAACGAGGACGACTAAGGACGACTTGTAATTCACGAATGCCAGTGATAACTGTCGTACGCTTGGCTGGACTACCTTAAGAGATTTTTTTGCTAAAAAATATTTGCTCTAGTGCTCATAAACAACTTTCTTATTTCTTGCTTTCCTCTGAGCTGAAATGTAGACTGTCACAAAAGGTGCATTCATTGAAAAAAAAAAAGAGAAGTATCCCCTCACCCGGATCCTCGGTGGCAGGAGATGAGCTGCTCGCTTCCAGAATTAAATTATTTTTAAATGCAGCTTATACATTTTACATGACCTGTGCTTCCTATTCCTCTCTCTCCTTCTCTCTCTCTCTCTCTCTCTCGCTCTCTCTCGCTCTCTTATTTTTTTCTCTTTTGAAGAGCCCAAATGGGGGAGTCAGGATATGAACCCCAGGAATCACAGACTTGCTGAAAGTTAGCCTCTCCGGCCTTCTCAAACGGCGTTCCTGCCGGAGCCCACCTGAGAACCCCTGACCTGCTGATTTACCCCCAGTAAAACCTGTCCTGATCCGCCTCCCCCGTTCTTGAAAGGACTCTGCGTTGCCCTGCAGAAAAGACAGGACTGCCAGTCGACGCTGCAGACACACAAAAGCAGGTGTGGTAGGCGAACGGCTTGTGTGTTTGTGTTCGAATACTGCGGTTTGCTTTCTGTGCCGTTTCTGTTTGTCTGGGTTTCTCAGTCCCTGTACCGTGAGGGTGTGTGTATGTGAGTGTCTCTCTCTCTCTCTCTCTCTCTCTCTCTCTCTCTCTCTCTCTCCGTACAGTCTCCCACCGAGTGTGTGTGTGTGTGTGTCTGGGGTTTAATGCCAGCAGGATAAAAAGGAGGCTTTGCAGACTAAGGTTTGATGTGCTGTTTGTCTTGGTTTGCCTCTCGCTGAGTGTTGTGGGGTGGTTCTTTTGGATTTATCTGCCTTTCCTCTGTTCCCTCCTGTCGAGGAAAGGCAGAGCAGACGGAATACGGTCCCGGGACATTTAATCTTTAGGGAATTTCATGGCAGTTAGTGCTTGTCATCGATGAAGTCAGATGTAAAATACTGGTGCAGTTCTGTATTGGTCGTTTGGGTGTTCAGACATATCCAAGGCCAAAGTTTTACCTGTTTCCGAACGGTGTGCGATTAACACAACCCGCTTGGGCTCTTGTGGGAGACTTGAAGCTAAAGATTCTAAGGCTTTTGTGCCTTGTATCTGTTATGTTTATTCAGACCATATGTGTTCGCGTGCGTGGGTGAGTGTTGTTTACATGTGCATTCATTGTGCGCGGGTGTATGTGTGGACGTACGGATGTGCACGGTGGAATTTCTGCAGAAATTTCCTCAGGTCTCTTTATGCCTTGTTTTTTATTGCCATTGAATGTCAGGGAAGTAATCAAACCCATCAGGTCAGTCAGGTCTCAGTCCACTGACAGGCGTACAGTCGGAGGCATTCATTTCAAGAGCGCAGCTGCTTCCACAGTCTGACACGACTGTGTTAGTCCAAACCCTACGTCTTTAAAGCCTTGTCCAAACATATTTTAATGTGGTGCGTATATTTTTAGGCTAGGTCGGACTATGTGACGTTATGAAGTTTATGATCTGACAGATGGCTTTTTTATTTTTTATTTGTCTAAATGCATCTTACAGGACATGTATTAAATAAATGAATCAACAATAAACAAAGATGTTAAAATGAAAGCACACACACACACACACACAAAAAAAAAAAAAATTACCAGTGGCTTTTCAAATCCATACAACATGCAAAATGCAAAAAAAATCATTTGTTAAATAGAATAATCCCCCCGCCCTTCAGAGATAACTCTTAGGCCTTCATAAGTGAGCTTTAATATTTTGACAAGCTGTTCAATCAGATGTTTTAAGAACATTAAATGTGGCAGGCTGTCTGTTCTCCAGGTTTCTGTGAAATGGTGTGTTTTCTGTCTTTCGTGACCCATTTTCCTTTGTTCTGTGTACGAACGTAACCAAGACACACGTAAGCCCTCTTGAATGATGTCGAGAAGGATTAGACCAGGACCGGGCCTTGACAGACATGCTCATGGAACAGTAAAAGTCGCCTATTCGACAAAACGACTTCCTTTTCCACCGCTGCATTCTTACAAAGAATTACAATAATATAAAACATATGTATTAGTCCAAAATACTGTCCATGCGTGTTGTAGGTTGTAACCTACTTTTTTGCAGACATAAATAGCTATTATAGCTAATTTTCTAAACTAGAATGCCATTTTCCAGGTGTCAAGATTTATATTATTTGTATTTATTTTTTTGCGTATTGTGTAGGCCCAATGCAAATAGATGTATTTATATCTCTCATATTCTTGGACATTTTAATAGATTGATTAAAAAACACTTGACTGGTTGATACGTCATGATTTTTTCTAGTCTTATGAAACATGTATATAAAAATGCAACTTTATAAAATGCAGCAAGCATCCTCCATAAAAATACTTATGTTTTGGGTCTCAGACATGAATACAATAATTGTTCATATGCCATGATAATCTGATTGATCAGATACACTCCTTCCAATCGTTTAAAAAAATAATAATTCTACAGCAACATCACTATTTTGGATAATTGTAATAGTGGATAATCTGCTTACTGGGTTTTATTTGGTCTGAGGAACATATTAAATTATTTGAATGAAATTAAGTTAATTTTTGGAGTTATTGTTTTTACACCTACATCACTGGGGTCTCTGAGACCTCATACATACCAACAGTAAAATTCAGACTCAATTTAGCTGAACATGAGGGATATGTGTACATGTAAATTTCATTCGCGGGTGTGCATGCATGCATGCAAAAATGCATGCGTGTGCGTTCATGTAAGCATTTAAGTGTATATGTGTGATGTAAATGATGCACCCCAATCCCCACAGACATTAGGCTTTCTCTCCACCTCTCTGCATCCTCTCATATCTCTCTCTCTCTCTCTCTCTCTCTCTCTCTCTCAGAGACACAATCTGCACCACAAGCTCTGTTCTGAGCCTGAGCAGGTTGCTGTCAGTTTAAAAATGACTGTAATAAAAGTGACCATGAAGATGGATTTTGTGATTTTGCGTTTCTAATCAGTCATCTGTGAAGAGGACTTTTGCTTTGATTCAGCAGTGCCCTGACAGGTCAGATTGATAGTGCACAGGGGATAAAAAAGAGGAGGAGGAGGAGAAGGAGAAGAAGAAGGTTATTAACTGTCTTCCCATTAAAGTTGGGGATCTGGGTCTGTGGCCAGTGAGACAGGCGTGATTTAAGCGGAAACCTCTCTCAGGTGAGAGGAGAGGGAGTCTCATTGTCCAGTCTCACTCCTCACACTTCTGCACCAGCAGATTAGACTCAAATGATCTCCTCTGCAGCCCTGGCTGTGTGAGAGAAACCCCTCGCAGTGCACGTATGACTGCTTGCATGCATATGGAGTATGAATGCAATCTTATGGCCGATGAGCAGGGTGATACAAAACCGACACTCGCTATTTAAATGTCTTTTCTGTTATTCAGTGCATTAATGTACTTAAAATAAATATATTTTTTGACATAAAAAGGGAACTGTTCAAAAAGATGAATTATTTTATAATTTAGTAATTTTATCGCTTAACTTATAACTCTCATTCACTCTGCAAGCTAGGTGCAACTCGGCTAATAAATGCGCTGCAAGACAAATTATTCTAAAAACATGCGCATGAAAGACAGCACTGGCAGGAGAGACATATCGCAAATGAATTCAAATCGCACAATGTGTTTTGTGCATCTGACATATCATAGGAAGAAATCAAAGCACAGAAATTGCTCGCTTTAGAAACCCCAGCGATGGGCTGTCAGCACCTCCTCAACATCAGCGCTTTCAAACAAAGCTCACGGACGGGCGCTTACCTTATGCATGACAATCCATCGACTCCCTTTAACCAATCCACAATCACCTTCATACACCTCCAGCGTGAAGAGGAGACACGCAGATTTTATTAACCCCCCTCCACCCCTTTTTCCAAGTGTCCTTAGTGCTGCCACTAGTGAAATATCAGTGCAAACAGACTCCAGCCTTTTTCTGAGACACCAAGGAATCGTTCTCAGCTGTCTGGCCCACGGGTGCATTTTAAATGTGAAAAAGCCTGAGATTCTCGTCTGTGGGATTCAGAGCCGCCAGCTGACTGTCCACAAACCAGCATCGCTACACACGATCCTGCCATAACTACCTTACATAGCAAAGATTTGCCAGGAAATATATAAACATACAAATAATTTGGTTATTTGATGGTTTTTTTCCTGATGGGACAAGCTTCAGGCCTGGTAAATAAGATATTATAGGCTATAAGTCAATCAGCAAACCTAACTGATTATTGTAATCAATAAGCAATCTGTCTGACTAATCAGTTTATCTGACACTTAGACATATGCACATATGCATATGCAATATTTTCACTGACCTGTTTTTGTATTATTATTTTTTAAATGCGTTTGAATCGCTGTCCTCTCGCTTAATAATTTGATGTTGATCTTAGGTGTATTTATATGAGAATACAAAAAAATTGTGAAAAGAGCCATTTAGCCTCTAATGTGTGATGCGTCCTGACATTTTGTTTTTGACTGAGTGCGTTTAATTTGAGGGTGTGATATGGATGTTACACAACAATCAAAAACATTGGATTCAGTTGTGTCTGACTATTCAAACGAGTCGGTGTTTTGACCGATTAGTTAATTTGTTTGGCTAATTGGAATGTAATTCATTTAAGAATGCTGTGTTTATAGGATTAATTATGCAGATCCACACAAAACATTTAATACACGCATTCTCTGATCTTTCCCCAAGATGAAAATATCACATACAAATATCAATAATTGTTGCATGCGGCTTGATGCTTTAATTATTTCAATTTATTTTGTGCCTCTTGACGACATCATTTTGTATTTTGTTTAAAAATGCAAGGAGTAAAAGTAATTTTACATCATGCTCGTTCCCCAAAATGTACAGTAACTGATAAAAGTGTAGTCAGTAATATTTTATTTCCCACGCGCAATGTACACACTATTCTATAATGAAACGATAGATAGCGAGTTTTTCCTGTTTCTTATAGGCAAAATCCAAGCCGCTTGACCAAGTTGACTGTTATCATCCAGTTTGGCTGATGGGTTTAGAATCTGTCATGTTGCCATGGTTTTGCTCTCTTGCCTTTCCTGTGCTGACCAATGGTAACCAGGTAATCCGCTAAATAGAATGCACCACTACGTATGGGGGGGAGAGGGCAGCTTCTAACCCCCCGGGAGAGGCACAAGAAAACATCTAGCCATGTTAAAGACTCATTTGAACAGGGAAAGCTGGAGATGCAATTATCTAGCACACAAAAAGACAAATAATTTAATAAAGTTCATAGGAAGAAAAGCACAGTTTCTTCTCTGCTTTAGAGCATTAGCCATAACCCAGTGAAATATACACTCTCCTGAACAGGGGCGATGGCTTGAACTGATATGTGTTCTGAATGATTCTGGTTTTAGTGTGTGTTTAAGTGCAGCCCGCTCAGTAGGTGTTCTGGTCATGGGGGCTTAAACCCATGTAGGAGGGTCTCGGTATCTTTTCAGCTACAAACAGCAGGCTCATTTGTACTTGTAGTTAATTAGCTGATTATTGATTGTTTCATTGATTGTAATGATTTTGCATGCTCCATCATCTTTATTAGCAATCCTCAGTTTAAAACAAAATAATAGCAAAATACTTAATTTAAATAAATGTGAATAATAATAATAATCAACAATAATAATTGCTAAACAGTAAGACATTTTAAATGATCAGTTACACTGTCAATTATTTATTTGTTTGTTTTACACCAAAAATGATATACTTATTCAAATGATTTGGTTAATTAATAAGCAAAACAGGCAGCTATACATTCAGCAGATGGAGAGTCTCTGGCTTTAGGATAGATGGCCAGAGATGCAACTCCTGGCCGTTTGTCTATTAAAGAGGGATCAACAATGAAAACCTCCGCACCATGAGGAGCAAAGGGCCAAGTGGGAGGGGGCAGTGGGGGTGAATGGACTCAAAGAGAGGACCAAGTGTGTCTCTGAGAGTGTAGTTTAGTGTACATTTCCCGATGAGATCGACCAGCCAACTGAAGTCACTTTTCAAACAACCATTTTCCCCTCTCAAACGTCTCGCTAAATAGTCCACAGTCACTCTCATTGATTTTCTTTATCAAATAAACAGAATGGCACCGCGTGCCTGGCCGCCTCCCTCATCCGTGATCCCGGGACGCATGCAGCAGCTGGGAGCTCGTGTGAATTTACCACATTAAAACATAGAATTATCATATTGATGGATGTCATTAAAACTCTGTAGTTTCAGTCCTGCAGCCTGTAAATCAATTAATTATTTGATATCTTTATTTAATACTGAAATATAATGCGAAAATATTCCAATTTATTTTTTTAACACTTAAGCCTTTTATTTGCAATACACATTGCATTGTTAGCAAATGTCATTGTTCTGTTTCTGTAAAAGTGTTTTTTTTTCTAATATATAATAAATATAGTTCCATCGCTTATTAATGCCCTCACTGCTCTCTGCTACTTCATTTTGTTTCTCATGAAAGGTGAAAGTCGTGTCTGATACCAGTCTCATGTCGTATATGGATTTTCGTTTATATAATCGATCGAAATGTCCCAATACATTGATCGAAAGTCCAGTGTTTTACAAACAAGCATTTGTGAATCTCGATTTTACGTTGGAAGTGATTTTGCCACGACGTTGTTCACAGATTGTTCACGCAATCTTGCATTTGTTTGTATTAAACATAAAAGCAAATTAATAAAAAACATAATAATAAATCAATCCTATACGAATGCACGAAAGCATTGTGCCGTGCACTTCTTATTCGGTTAGTAGCAAGAACGTTCTAATTGTTCAAATCATTCTGAATGACATGTCGTTGCGGTATATGAAATTAAAGTTAGATAAGTCCGCATTGAGGGAGGCTGCACCCAATCCCCAACTTATTTCCCATTTTGTGTTCCAGCATCACCGCGCGCCGCTCTTTTCAATGACAATGTGCCAAATCTAGGCATTTTCAAAAGAGTTTCCATATGCTATAAGCAGAGCATCAGAGAGACAGAGGACACCGGGATGCCCTTTTATACCAAAGGTACAAGCGATTTATTTTCTTTTTGCTGGCGTTTATAAACAAGAGATGGGAATATATAATACTAAAAGGAATAGGCTATAATGTTTTAAACAGACTGCACTTGAAATATGTCGGTTTAGTGTAAATTTCATTATTAAAAGAGAAAAGAGAGCTGATCATATACAGATGGCGGAGATTTTTTTTTTTTTTTTTTTTTAATTTGTAGTGGATGTTAAGCTTTTTGTTTTTATGAGAGAACTGTGAGATTCCACTGTGGGACAGTTTTGAAACGATTTGTTTTTTTGGGGAAATCATATATCTTTTGGATTTTATACATTTTTGTTGTGGTAGTTATTAATAGGTTACTTTTGTGGCTTTGTTGTTGTTGTTTACTCAGTGTGAATACTTTGCCATGTCGACTTTGCCAAATATAATGTCACGAAAAGTAATTTTTATAGCTAATCAGTTAGATATTTTCGTTATGATAACGCATGTTTGGCTACTTTTGTTATAGCCTATTGCACGGAGATTTTCCCGTCTTCCACAAATAGTGAAAACTTTCTTGAAGTGTGTGTGAGAGAGAATTGAGCATTTTTGAAGGAACTTAATTCTCTGTTAGCGAAGCATTTTGGAAAGTGCTTTATGCGGCTACAAAGGGTCAGTTACTGTCAAAACCTGACCTCTCAGACCCCAGAGGGCGCCAGGCGGTTTGGACAAACCTTTCGTTTGTGGGGCAGGACAAACATTCACTCCTTCAGTAGCCTACGACTAAAGAACAGAAAAAGAAACCCTGGAGTCATTGTTAGACATCGTACATTTAAGAAAGACAATTATAAGAAATCACAGGTCGCGAATGGTATGATGATTGCTTTATTGACATTTCACTTAAATCAATATTCATGCAGTTTTTGATAGCATTTCAGAATGTCATAAAAAGCGAACAAAGCTTTTGATATTGTTTGCATATCCATATAGCTGAAAATGAAGAAAATACATTGAAATAAGACAATAAACAAATAGGCGAATCACCGATGATAAATGCTAGTCATTGTACATTACACGCTAGCTTTTACCAAACAACAAAAAAAATAAAGAAAAGAAAAATCTCAATAGGCTACTTGTAGCCTACATCACAAAAACATACCGCAACAAAATGCCAATCTTTAATTAATTTAAGATTAATAATACGCTAATAAAGCGATTTTCGTCAGATAGCCTGAGAGAAAGAAGAGCAGAAAGTACGAGGGTGGACACGAGCATATGAAAGTGCTAAAGCACTGTCAGCCACGCAGCTTCCACTTTTTACAGCCTAAAACAGTTCAAAAGACAGCAAACTCTTATAAAAACGCTAAATGTATCCGTCAAAGTATACTTGCATAAGAGGTGAGACCTTTAAATCAATAGTTTTAAAGTCCTCCGCGATGAGCAGCAGAAATACAGTCGTCAGTGGCAAATAAATAACCTTTACTCCGCCGCATTTTCTTTGCGTTTAAATGAAGGAAAAATCTGAAGCTCTCCGTGTCCTATTGCAAGCTCGTCTCGGGCTTGTTTCTGTTCTCTCTCGTTCATCCTGCCGAAACACCACTTGGGTCTGGCAGGCACGAGTCCCCCGAGGACTAGAAACAGTGGATCAGGGGTGAAGAAGTAACGCCTCTGTTGACCACCTCTCGCCCATCCACAGACCCACAGTAGACATGCCAATCCAAGGGCTCGTGTTTTACTGCAAACACAGCTCTGGTATTGGGTATAGCATCCTTATCGTGCGTTCCGGAAACAGAGCCTCGCTCAATTCAACCCCTTCGATTTTTTCATAAAGGAGAGCCGATCTTTTGATTTTCTTCACGATTAACATCTTGTAGGGTCTTCTTTCAATGGCGACATTTTAGGAGATCCAAACTAGCTAATCAATCGGAGCATTTAGTAGCCTATGCGAGTATGAATATGAGCTTAAACGCCTGATGAGTCAAATAAAAGGATGTAAAGTTCATAAGCCATAAAGGCTCTTTTACAGGCTACTGTGAGCTTTAGTTCCGAGGCCCATTTACTGCCAAGTAGCCTACTTTGAAGATTTATTTTGAACACTGTCTTACTGATAAATATTCTGCAAATTTAAAGGCTATCGAATTTACCGTTTCGTATGTTTTGTTTGCTAAGTGTCATCAAGTGCCTTAATATCTTTTATAAAAGTAAAATAATATTCGCATGCTGCACGTTCTCTTACAATACAATAGCCTATAATAACTGAAAATCATTATAGCCTATACAACTGGGGCGATGTGTCCATTTAATCTGATCAGCTATTGTAGCCTTCATTTTACGTGTCAAGCGGATCCTTAATCAGCGATAGAGTATTCATGTTATGTTTTTTTTCTTCATTTATTTACATTGCATTTCATTCTTTCTTTGAAGACTAAATAGCCTAGGCTACTGTAGCTAAATAACAAAAATGTCAATTTCAGTTGTATTGTTCTTAAGTCATTTTTTAACATTACATTTTGAAATATTTGGATTTACACTTTAAACTATTCCATACATTGAAGACAGATGTTATTGCAACAATAGTGTCCAAATGCATGTCTGCCGATTAAAATCTGTAAATGTTAATGCATCGAAGTGTAAGGGGAGATTAATTATTTCTATCTCTCTCGAAAAAAAAATAAAATATTGAGGAAGCATTGCTGCTACACATGATATTTAGGCCGACTGCATTAAAAACAAAATCTGAAATTGCCATATTTTTTTAATAACAGCAGACTTACATTTTAAGAGTGCCATGTCTTTAATATTTCTAAATTTATTTTATTTTTATTTATTTTTAAAATATACGGCTTTGATCACAGGTATGACTAAAAAAGAAAGAAAAAAAGAAACATGTCCTATTGTCCCACCAAATATTCCAGGCCGTTACAGGACGTCTTGCCCACCGAAAACAGATTTCCCCCCTATTAGATCATTTTAGGAATCTGGCTCGTACAGCCCTTCGGCTCTCCAAGTTGAAACAGCGCGTCATTTGCAATGTGGAGACTGTTGATCACCTCACTAATTACGTCTCTCTCTTTCTGCCTCGCGCGCTCTCTCTCTCCCTCCCTCGCGCGCTCACTCCCCCTCTCTCTCTCATTCCCAGAGTGCATATCGAGAATAGACACACAAAGACATGCGCACTCAACTTAATCAGCCATTTTTTTAAACAGGGCTAAAACGATAATAATTAGCAGAATAAAGACATATCGGATTTTCATTTCCTTACCTCCTTTCCCTTACCCCTCCACAACCGAAACTGCTAGGCAGTCGTCGACACATCTTTTACACAACCGGACCCAAAGGATCGACTCTTACTGTAGTATTTACGTTTTTTCCAATAAAGTTGGAGGATTACTGTTACATTTTTTTCTTTTTTATCCTTTTTTGTTACCTACTTGCGGTACCATTGGATGTGATTTTTTTCAGAAAAAGCAAATATCAAGAGAAGAAGCGGAGGGAACCGCGGGGGAAGAAAGTAAGTTTTTTTTTTTCCCTTCAACTTTTATTGAGTAGTTGGTGTTAAATTTAGGTCGAGTATTGATTTTCTTTCGCGACTAGTCTTGCCGAATATGCGCTATTCCGCTGTCGGATTACGGCTTTATGTGATATAATTTCGACAAATGTCAGCCTAAATATTTTTCTCTCAGTTTATAAAACAGTCGTTTTGCCGAACTGTCAGGAGATGTTGCCCAACCGTATCTACCATACACCTTTTCCGACTCCTTTTCGTTTCTTTTGCAAGGAACCCTTTACAAATGTTATGTTTAGCTCTATTTGATAGCGTTCTTCGCTGATACAGAGTAAAAGTGGACAGATTTGGACGCTCGCGGCTGTTGTGTTCGCCTCAGGAGTTGGACTCGCCTCGTCACAGCAAACGCTAAACAGCAGGGCTTCCTTACATTTGACCAAATTATCATTCGTATATCTCAAACAACATAAGTCGTACATTTTTAATAACATCTGTTCGAAAAGACAACGTGTCGTTACGGGCAAACATATCCTGTAGTAGTAAGAAACGCGAAGGCTACGTTTTGACACGACGTCGCGAGGCGCCTCCGGACCGGTGTTTTCAGTCATGCATCTTGAGATAAAATCAAAAGCGGCACAGTTCACCTCTGATAACTAAAAGATGCTTCTTCGTACATTTCTGTTACCTGTAACGTATAAAACAGTCCCTCCGGTTGATGGTAAACGATAGGAGGGATTGAACTCTAACAGCAGCCGAGGGTCTCTTCTGCAATATCCCGGACTCCTTCGTGTCTGTGGCAGACGTAAAAAAACGGAATAAAAAGGACCGAAAGCATTCCTATTTTCATCAGAAAGCCCATTCCGTGTTTAAACTACTTCTGTCTTCTGTCTTGCCCGTAAGTTTCCTTTTCTTCTCCCTTCATTCTCTTTACGTTTTTCCTGAGATAATTGTCCCCGAGTTTATAGTAAGGTCGGTAGATTCTTAAAGTTCAGAGTTTTCGTTTTTTGTGGTAAAACGTTAACATTGGCATTGAAGACCGTGGCATGTGTGTGAGCGCTTTGCTTTTGGGTTAATGGTGAGTGTGAGACAGAGTCTTGGCTCCGATTGGAACGCGACAGTGACAAGGGCATCGATCGCTTCCATTGAGAGCACAGAAAAAACACAGGCAGTGGGGAGGCAGAGCACAGAGCCGCGGTGTGTATCGCTGTGTGTCTGCGCTCTCTGCTCTCTAAAACACCAGATTTTCACTGCCCGGATCACCGTATTTGTAGGATTTTCACGTTGTTTTGGGTGTACTCTTTACTGTTGGCAGCATGTTTGCTTGTTTGTGTATTAATTGAGCTGCGTTTGATTTTTCTTCATTAGACATTGAGGATTTGTACGCTTTTTTTGTTGTTGTTGCATTAATACAATCATTTATGGATACCTGGATTTATTTGCAAATTGGATTTGAACCGGACATCTGTGCATCTTTTTTATTGGATTGTTTTTTTATATGGCCTATATATCGTTTTTAAAAAATTAATTTAGTAATAATTCAGTAATAACAGCAACAACAACATTATTATTATTATTATTATTATATGCATATGTATATGTCTTGCATGTAGAGGTAGTGCTTTCTTTTTTTTGTATTAAACCTTTAAATTTTTAGCTTGAATTATTTGTATTTATATTAATGAATAAAATGCTTTTTTCATTCAGCAGTTCTGTTGCTGTGTGACAACAACAGTTAGATGTAAAACATTTATTCCAAAAACGCTTTCTCTGAGACCTGCAGATACGCAAGGCATCTGGATCTAATAAGCGTGCTTTGATTCATTTTCAGATGTGTTTTGTGTTTTTGTGTCCACATAATTTCATACAGGGTACAGATTGATTCGAAGCAGCTCGGAAAATCGTGAAGCCAACGCGAGGAGCCTTTAATAACTCTTGAGACATGTTCTGCAGTAAGATTGGCTGAGGCTTCTCCTAGGGTCGACAATGTGTCATTTCCATGAAGCCAAATTGCCCACTGCCTATATGATATTAATGTGCAAATCAATATTTCAGGGATTAAATTTCCCTTCTTCATTTTTTATGGTTTCTACCTCAATAAGTCTCAAGTCTAATAGAAGAGGCTGGATGATTTAAAATCCGCCTCTGCGGAGTGGCTTGCTACAAGCCTATCACAGCGTTCTGCTGTTCAGTACCGAAACTCCTATGGCAACGCGCAGGGCTTGACTGCCACTGCTTTGTGACATTAAGACACCCAATTTGGCTAAAAGGCTGAGAGATGACTGCGTGTTCGGTTGAATGCTAATACGTGGTTATCCCAGCACTGATAGTTGTAAAAGAGAAGCCCCGTTTAAACACACACTCGCTGATGTTTGCATACACATGCATTCAGACACACACACACACATACAATATATGCACAAATTTGACAGCATCCATCTTTAAAAATCCCACGACCAACCATCATCACTAGTATCAGTTTCTCCCCAAAACGCCGCAATATAAAAAAAAAATTCAGTAAAGGCCTTGTTCGAGAAATAGACAGGGAAATACAGTTTCTATTTTCAAATGTGGTGATATGAACCATTTAAAGCATCATGGAGCACGGCTTATTTCATTGCAGTTGTGGAAATTCATTGTTGGTCAGAAGAAGCAGGATTTTTTTTTTTTTTTTTTTTTTTTCTTTAACCCTGACATTATAATAGTCCTCTGAGCTTTCTGCTGTCTATCATTAGGTGTTTGTTTTTTATTCATCTCGCACCATCTGGGCTACGCTTCACGGAGCGGCATGAATTTCATATGTGATAGAATATTTTTTTTATTTTTTTATTTGGTCTCATTTTAAACCTTTGAACAGACCAATTTAATTTCGCCGGCACAGAAGGAAAAAATGTACATGGTGGAGGACAAAGACCTTTTTAATCTGGCTGCGACTGTATGGTTTCCTTTAAGATTCCCTGTCTGTTATGATTTCAAAAGCTGAATGTCATTGTGATAAGATATTGTCCTTTTTTTTTTTTTCGCTGTCATTTTTTGAATACATCTTAAAAGTGTCTCTACTCAAGACTTAAATTTTATAACCAGAACGATTTATTTTAGCTCTGTTTATTAGGTTCTCATTTGTTAGTGGTAGTTGTGGTTTCCCAAGCACATTAACCATTTAATAAACTCCAGTGTGTGTGTGCACTCTTCATAGATAGCATTGTGAAAACATTTCACATTGTTTTAAGAGGAACTATAGGGCTTTTGTTGTGGGCCCAGTTGAATTTGGTTCGGAGGATGCAGTACTTGCCCCGGTCCGCAGAGCAGTGGGTGGAAAGCTGAGAAGTCAGGAGCTGGCTTAATGTATTAAGGGGGGCCTTTTAGTGTCAGCCCCGAGGCATTTCTGAGGCAGAAAGAGCCTCCCCTGCTTAGAGGCTTTCTGAAGGGTTAAACACTTGGATGGGGTTCAAGCTCCATAGCGCCTAGGGAAAGTGCATTTGAATATGTACAAGTTTCATGTAATTAGGACTTAATTTTATTAACATATGCAAATTGTTAACTCTGAGGTTTGTTCAGCTGGTGGAGATCATCTGAGCACAAACGGCTCATTGTTCCTGGGGCAAATAATGGATTTGGAGTCGGACGGTGGCAACGCATAACCAGCTATCTAATTTAAGTCGTACCATGGCGAAATTTCATTAGTAGCCATGGAGATGGGTTAATTGTGCTGACTAATGGCCCTGACTATGGCGGTGGCCCCCCAAAAAAACAGCAAAAAGCACGACGGCTTACTTAATCTGCCTCACGATAACACTTGTTTAGACACGTTTCTCTCATGTGGGTATTTGCATATGCAAATCCGGGGTCTTCCTGATCTCATTCGTCATGTCGGGCTGTCAAACACACAGAAAGACAATGAAAGCGAGAGCGAAGGCTGTTGCTGATCTCACCACAGAATGGCCAGCATTATTCAGGCCGACAACATTCTTTCATAATTTGTTTCTGATTAATAGACCAAGACTGAGGCTCGTTCTGTTCGGGGCTTTTTGCAAAGAGAAGGTCAGGTCAGAAAGAGTTTCCACAGCAACTAAAGATCTATTCTTTTCCCTTTGGCTAATTAAATCACATTCTTAAGGCCTCTCCACTTTTTTGAGGAGAACGAAGGAGCGGAAAAAAATACTGTCTCAGATAATCTCTAGTTTCCTTCAGCTATAGTTGGGGGAAGCCTTGTGCAGTGCTAGTTCTCCTGAAGTAATCCTGTTTTTTGACAGAAATGTAAACTGATATAATTGCTTTTCAGGAAAGGGAATGCAGGGTTTGTACAAGTGTAAAAAGCATCGGAAAAGGATTAGCATTTTTTTGCATAATGCACAGCGGCTTTGAATAGGGCACTGAATGGTTGACTGAGTGACTTAGATGAAAGCAAGATGGAAACGGTGCCTTCTCGTCCTTTCTTTCCAGGCCCCGCTTGTCCCCAAAGATGTTTGTCGAGGACTTGAGACAACAGGCGCAGGCTTCATATTCCTGAAGCCTCCCAAGATGCCTGCAGATTTTGTCATCATGTGAAGTAATATGTATGATAATGGTCTCTCTCTCAACTGGTAAATAGCAGCCCGTATGCTTTATTCAGTAGCGTTCAGGCACAACAGCAGAGCTAGCGAGTTGATTCTGCAGAGAGGGATTTCTTCCTCCAGTGTCCTCAATTTCAACAGAAAAGGTTTTGATTGTACGATAGATATGTGTGTACTTAATTTTTACACTCTTCAATATAAACAAGAATGAGAACCCAAGGAATATGTTTGGAATCCTTTTGATATTCAGAGAAAAACATTCCAAGCGTGAATTTTTATGTGTGCATGTGCGTGTGCGTGTGTTAAAAATAAAACGATTAACGCAGCATTCATATATTATAGATGAAGCGTTTTGGAGGACGGCCTGATTCTAGCGCTGGTATTTGTGTTTGGGGGAAGGTGCCGGTGTGACGTGAGCACCACTTCCGTGATTTCAGCGTCACTGACATCGCGATCTATTAAATGAACGCGAGCTGTTGCCAGAGACATTTTCCCTGTGTTTTGTTGTGTTCTGTGAAGCCTTGATCATCTTTCACTGACCTTTTATAGACTAGAGCTGTCCTTTCATATGCAAATGATTAAGGGAAAGGAATTGTAGCCAGGATAAGTGCTCACAGGTTATCACGAACAAAACTATTATTCTTCTATTCTCTTCTGTCTCTTATTCCAACCGTTCCAGGGGTGAAAAGCAAGTAGCTTTGAGTCGATTGTGAAAGGTGGCTATGTCAGTCTTTTTAACTCTGGCGCTAAAGAAAAGGATACACCATAGATGACGGTTCACGTCTGTGCATTTCAAACAAAGCTCTCAGTTAGACAAGTCATGCTTTAGTGTCTGCTTGAATCAGGCGTGTACTGACAAGCTCAACCAGATGTTGATGTGGGCCCGGTTGCCAAGTGAAACTTGTATGCTGTGGATTGTGTCCCCCTTTCCGCCCCCACCGGCCCTCGAGATGTGCTCTCCTTACTCCACAGCTTGGATGTTAAAAACGTCTCTTCCTCTTCCGCGACTTGCACTCCATTCCCCCCCGATGTGTGAGAACACTGACTGATGAGGACATGGACATTTCAAACAATCGTAAGGGTTGTTATGAGAAGGACGTGTTATCGTGAGGAAATGTAATTTTTGTCCTCATTGAGAACTTTCATTTTTGAGCGCAGTTATCTAAATGTTTTTGTTGCTCTTGGTCCTTTGCCAGTCAGGATTACATTACTTTTACTGTCAGCTTGCGTCTCATCGGAGAAGGGGATTTTTCCCCTTCGTATTCTCAGGCCTTCCTTGGTTTTTTGTGACGCCTTCTCTACAGGATATTAAAAGGGGGGGGGGGAAGAAAACCAACTAAAGACACATTTAGGCATCTCATTGGAAAAAAAGCAGTCATGTATGGAAATGAACAGAAAAGACCAAAATATTGTATATAAAATCCAGAGAGTCGCATTTTGACATACGTTTTCGAGTACATATGTAGTCATCGTCGCTGAGGCTATTAGCAGCTAAAGGCCAAAAGGTCCCCTCAATATGATATTTTTTCACCATGTGATGTGTAAAAATAAGCTAACCTTCTCTGTGAGGATTTAAGTTTTAGGATAGGTTAGAGGATTTAAAAATATTTAAATTTATTGTAATATTACGTATACATATTAGCATTTGACATTACAAAGCAGTAATACCATTTTCATACCATGCAATAAGAAAATCTCATGAGAATATTTATGTCTCTGTAGATCACAGCATCGCTAACAGCAACCGAGTGTGCATTAAAGGTAACCTCTTCATTGACAAAGTATCATGCAGAGGGATTGCCATATAGCCACAGCTATTGTGAAGCACTTTATTTCATGTCCAAGTACAGTTATACGGTCAAAGGTTGAGCTTAACAGTCTCGTCTTGTTGCTGTTTCTCCCTCCATATGTGCTGTAGATAAAACTTTATGTGAGCTTCATTTAGACAGATGTACACTCAAAAATCGTATGCACCCTCATTGCCGATCTCAGCTGGATAACAAGCCCATTATTAGTCGTCAAGAGAGGGATGAGACCATAATTGAATATGTATGACCGGTAGTGCCTTATGTAAACAGATAAATGAGAGCCTGCCCTCATGAATATTCATGCTGCTTGGTTCATCTGGCCCTATGATGAGGATATTAACACGGCTGGTCCACCTTTGTGTATATGTGTTGTGTATTAGGGATGCTAACGATTAGTTGACGATCGATTAATTGTCAATAATAATTTAATCATTAAAACTTATTGATGGTCCATTAAGCAAGGTCATCATTAGAGTGTGTAGTTTTGAGGCGCATGGTTCATGTGCAAAACGTGCCGCAGACACGCTAGGAAAAACTAAGCGAGCGCGCCGTAGTTATATTCTAAATGTATTTATGTCTTCAAGCCATGCAATGGATTATGTAGGCTAGCCGTTTATTTCGAAACATAATTAACCAAGGGTCCAAAGTTATTTTACTGAACAGAAGATCTACTTGTATAAACGGCACGATAAAAGTATATAGAATAAGCAACAAGTAATAAGATCCTGGTTGAGAATTGATCTTCCAGCACTGTTTCAGCTGTGCTCTCCTAATCTATGGTGCATGGTAAATCAAGACCTGTCAATCTAAACCAGTGTCCGATCGGTCTCTACACATCGTCCCTACCCACTTTACCCACCCCACCACACTCAAGATCCAGTTTCCGTTGGTTGAACTCTCAAATGATGTTGAAAAACACTGCATCATGATCGCGATGCGCTCTGATCCCAGAAGTCCTGTAGCTTTAGCCAAGCAGCGTATCGTGTCACTTTGTGATCTACGCATCGTCTTATGTTTTTTGTTATGTTGTTTTTGGGCTCGCTCGAGACCACCTGCTCTAAATAAAGATATGTGATCTACTATGGTTCACTAATGTTTCGTGAAGTAAATTTTTTTTTGGTATAGTTTGGTCTCTAACTGAAACAAATATGCTTGCTGGTTGAGACCTTTTCAACGAAATATGACACAAGTCTATCTGTTATGTGCAGTGATTTTACAAATCACATTTTCATGTAAAGCAGTTTAATTTTTCACGCTATGAAAAGGAGCACTTCTAATATGTCAGGAGATTTAAAAGCACTTGCTAAGTGATGGTCATATTCCCTATATTCACTGTAAAGCCAAGCTTTAAAGCGACACCTATTTTGTGTTGGTTAAGTATCGTGATAACTTGGTAGCACCCCTCGCTTTGGATTTAAGAGGTTAATGATTAATCGATTAATTGATCGTTAATTTAAACAATGCTTGATTATGGGAATTTATGTATATTGACATCCCTAATGTGTATGAAGAAAAGGAGCAGTTTTGCAGACATGACATTGGCCCACTGTTTGCATTTGTCCAGGGGCTGAGCAGGAGAAGTCCCCGGAGAAGAATTTGGTTAATGCTAGACTTCTCATATCCTGTCTCGCTCTGGTCTGGCATGTGCGCTGGAATCATCTTTAATTATTTGCTTTAAAGGGGGTTAGACTTTCCATCAGTCCAGATGAGTGGCACGGACTGAAGGCTGGTTTTGTGTGGGCGCTCGAAGTCCCAGCGTGGTCACCGTCTTTTTAGAACGAGATTGAATGTGCGGTTCGTGGAGCTCACGTTAGAGAATCGTGGTCATGAAATGAAAAGAACAAAGTATCACATTGAGCCGAGAGAAAAAAGATAATGGTGTCGTCTGTATTTTGGGCTTTTGAAGAAACAACGATTTTCTGCCTCACCTTGTCCTCATTTTCGGAAGATTTCTTTTAGCTTTATATGGAGACAATAGGGTGACCGGCGTGCCCATAACCATATAAGTTATGGGCAATCAAAGAAAGTGTAATAAAAAAGACCTATGGAAAGTGTATGAAAAAAACATTAAGGAAAATTGAGATCCTTTGGGGTGTTTCATATAAAATCAAATCAGAGGCCTTTGCGAAGATCAAGCGATGCATACGAATGGCGAACCGGAGGGCTGTTAAATCTGACGATGGATGGGGCTAGAAGAATATTTGAGAAAGCACAGATTATTTTCCATTTAATGCCTGCGAGTCTGTGAGATTTGTTGAAACAAATGTATATGTGCCATTTCATGTGCTCGCATCTTGGCTTTGCATTTCAAAACACTCCCTCACCGCAGCTTTATGCTTATTACTGCATGGCATTTGATAGCAAAACAAATCATTCTTCCCCCTGACTATTACCATTCTGAGCTGTAGGTATAATGTGTTTTCTTTGCTTTAATTAGTTGGCGGTTATGCTGATCCAGAGCTTGTTTTCTCTTCTAGGTTGTCGTTGACCTTAAAATACCCCCAGTGTCTTGTTGAGGCCTTAGCGATCTGAAAAGCATAACACAATGTGGCCTTCCCCACTGCAGCGCGCTGATAATGTTACAGCTGGGCCAAAGCGGCCCATATAGGCTTTCAAATGGCATAAGTGGCAATAACCACAGACTCTTTTAATGTTTCTCTTCATTAGCACTGCTCACGGATATTTTTTCGGTCTCTTGCCCTTTTCATCTGAGAAAGAAACAATTTTCTGCTCTCTTATATCATGCCATTAAATTTCTTTTTTTTTTTAATGAGTCAAAAAAAGGATTAATCATTTTACTATGTGCGTCATTTTGTCTGGTGATTGTAGGAAGCAGACGGAGCGACGTGACTGAAAGATTCGTCGAAATTAACTTTGAAAATTGAATCGGTAGTTTGCGTGACATTCCGTTTATTTGATAATGGAATATTGTGGCCCTAATTTCAACTCATTCTAATTACATCTGACAGTTGTTTGTTTGGATTGAAATCCAATTAAAGTGTACACTTTTCAAGCGGTTCCTTCTTAAAGAAATAATGACCCCATGATGGCTCTGAAAATAAATGTTTTTTTTTTTGTGGGCATACAAGGGTAAACTCGCAACAGCTGTCAGAACAGAGTTTGTTTAAAAAGCAAATGCCTTTGGTCTAAAGTTCATTTGGAGAGCTCTCTAATTAAATATAGGCCCGAACCTTAAGTTAATTAGTAATTCTCTGGCTCCAGAAATTAGAGAGATCTGGAGCACAATCTCTCGTGCTGCCATATAAAGGCATTAAGGCCTGTATGGGAGAACTTAGTTAGCAGTAATTCATGCTTTAATAGATTGTTTGACATGTTTTGTGAAATTCCTGCATGAAGAACACTCGGGTTAGCACATAGCTAGCGGCTCTGGAATGCATGCAGGGATACCTGGCCTGTGATTATGTTTATAATACTAGATAATTACAGGACCGGCAGGCTGGATGCTCCGTCTTTACTGAGCAGCTTGAACTTTAAACTTTTATTGTTTCTCGGGGAAAATGACAGCACAGAAAGGTCAGAATCTGTGAATGAAAAACGGGCTCTTGTTCCAAATGGCGTCTGCTTACTGCTCCCGGCCCACGTGATAGCGTGTCAAAACATTCTCCTGGTTAAAGTTAGTTAACAGAGGCGACCGTAGGAGTATAACACCTGTCCAACAGGCTTAACATGGTATATATTTAAATGGCTTGTTAAACTGTGAATTTGCCCCCTCCTATGAGTTGAAATATGTGGCCTGTTTTTAACTTTGTGTGTGTTTGGTTCTCACCTCTGTCTTTGCAATATGTAGCATGTATTTACGTGAGCATCACTCATTCCGTCAACGGGATAGACTTTTCTTAAAATTCTGCTTTATTTATTTTTATGTATTGGAAGGGGGCAGTGCTTTCAAACAGATGTGCGCAAAACTACGATTTATGTAACTGGTAAGCGCTTTCATATTGTATGTATTGTACTCCACAAGAACATGTTTGACCAGTAGATTAATATTTATTTAGCACAGGGAAATCAAGGGATTAGTCAGTCATCATTTTAACTCTAATCCTGCTCTGCAAAAACTAGACAAAGAGGGTGATTACTAAACATGGACTGACAAAGCTACAATTAGATTCTCTGCTTTTCTTGTCGAGATTGGGGGGGAAAACACTCGCACACAACACGCACACAAAGGGATAAAGCTCTGAACCTTTTTCTCCCTCCTGCAAAGAGGAAAAAAAAAAAAGCAGAAAGCAAACATATTCATCACTCGTGCTTGCGCGGACAGCAGAAAGATCACGAGATGAATTCGCATCAAGCCTGTGAATCAGAGAAAACAACTCTAATTTTAGTCAGTGCCTCCTTTGAGAAATGTTCTTTTCTAGTGAGTCGGTGTGTGTTTAGTCATATTCTCTGTCAGTGCCTGTGCACGTTTGTATTTGTTTGTGTGTCATTACTATAAAGAGAAAACAGCATATCTGCTTTACTAATTAAGCTATAAGACTCACCAGGGGAAACGCACTGATTTGCATGTGGCTTATTTCTCTTAGCAAAATACGTCTGATGGGTCTCAGGTGGGCAAACGTGCGTGGTTGTCTCTGCGATGCTCACTAAGTTAACTGTCAAAGTTAACTTTGCAAAGCTGAAGCAAGAGAGAAAGAGGTGGGGTTAAAGGGATGATCTGCCGTCACGTGGACACGGGCACCAGAGAAGATGTGAAACCAGATGTGGGGTGAAAAAAAGGCTAAAGAGGAAGACTAGTGGGGAACCTGCCAGCATACGTTCCCCTTTCCCCTCCTTCTCTTTTTCTCAGTTGAAAAAGAATGTTAATGATTTTTTTCACCCCCCTGCGCTCCTCCAGAGACACAGCCTCATTGTTTGTCGTGAGGACCTTTTCTTTCAAACTTAATTACCTTCTCCCCTTTTTTCTGTGACTTGGACTGAAAGTTTGCACTGTGTCGGGAGAGGTCGTCACACATTCTTTTTACGCTCCTTTTCATTAATCCGGGGTGTGCAGGCATTTTCTCTCCGTGTTGGGACGGTAGGGGAGGGTAATGGAAGAGCCTCGGAATGATCCGCAGGAAGCTTAAAGCCGGTTAATGCAGTATAATAGTCTGGACATAGACTGGCCTTTGTTTGTGCGGTTCATTTCGAATCAAGCGTAATTAACTCCAGAGTGTTTCCAGATTGCCAGCGAGGAGAAATTGCAGCCTTCTCTGCTTTGAATTGAGAAAAGACATTAGCTATGTAGATTATGTTTCCCTTTGATAGCGGCCTCTCCTGTTAAAAGTTTTCGAATGGGCGAGGGAGTCGTATAAACCCGGGCAGTCCTTTTTGTTCCCCTCGTTTAAAGGGTCTTTTTGAAGAAATCTTGAATGTATAACTCTCAAGTCATGTGATGATGTTTTAATGTAATAACTTTTTTTTCTTTTTTTTTACTTCTCACACTTAAAACTTGTTTTGTTCCTCAAATTGTTTGACTCTTTTGTGAAACGCCAGCAACAGAAAGGTAATTTGTACAACAGCTAAATAGACATCTTTTTGCTGATGTGGATTTGCCACACCCGACAGTAATGATATGTTGTGTATTGAAAATGAGGCCCTTAAATGTGGTTATGGCACAGGGGAGATATCCTGCTTCTACTGTTACACCTCTGGGCATCGACAGGGTCGGGAAAAGCCTTTGTGAAAAAAGGGTCATGCAAAACCGTTTTCCCCCCCCCTCACTCCTCTCCCCTTTGCAATTCTTTCTCTCTCTTTTTTTGGACTTAAACAAGAAAGAATTAAGCCTCCCGGTGTCCTTGGAGGCTAGAGAAGCTCTTGATGTTTGGATAATACCACTTTGATGGATTTTTCATCAGTTCTTTCTGCATGGCAACAAATAAACAAGTATAATTAGACTTGTGAAGGCCCATTCATGGCTTTGTTAGGATTAGATATATGTGCAGTTTGCATGCTGTGACTCTCCTTTGTCTTTCCCTAACTCACTATGACATTTTGATAGAGGATTTAGTGTTGAGAAAAACCCCAGCAGAGGCTGGGGTGACCTTTCTTAAATCGGATATAATTCGAAGGCGTTTTACCTATTTTTCCAGTTTTTTTCTTTCACGCTCATACTGCAGTTCCACTTGAGTAACGCACGACACATGTGCACGCTAACGTTTAACGTTTGTCTACGACTCCAAAAAAAAGAGAGAAAAAGGACGACCTGAAAAACTATTTAGGGAAGAAAGGGTGAGTGAAATCCTTTTTCTTTGGGAGGCGGGTGGGTTGGATCAGGGGAGTCTTAGCACTCGGGTAAACCTAGCATTCCTACTCCATTATTCCTGTCTCTTGATCAGATCACATTCTTTTTAATCACTTCACAGGCAGCGTCTCCACAGAGCACCGAGAAAGAAGCTGAGACAGTCTTAATTAAAAAAACAGAGGTAGAAACACTGTTTGCCATCTTTTTCTTCTAATGGGAACGGGAGCCATTTCCATGCAACGAGATCTGTCCTTATTGTTTTGAGAGAGCGCTCTTTTGGTTCCAAGAAAAAGAGCTTAGTATTTGTTTTTTTTTCTTTTTTCTTTTTGTAGCCTTTGCTTTTTAGACCGAATAGAAGGGAGGGAAAGCAAGAAGAGAGAAAAATAGTTTCACAGTTAAGTTACAACACGTTGGAGGAATTGTAGAACGGTGTATAGAAAAAGGTGTTAACGGTGAAAAGCAGTCAAAAAGAACATAGAGCCCCTTTTAATAGCAAAGTACGTACTTAAGACTACTTTCTGTCTTTTGGATGGAAAAGAGAGTGTGTTAACTATTGAGATTTTCTTTTCTGTAGCTGGTTTGAAGAAAGATGCCTGCATGTGATTCTTTTAAAGTCGTTCTTGTCAGGCATATTGAGCACTTGAGAACGTCTGGATAATATTCAGTAACTTGCTGTAGCAAACAGTGATTTATTTATTTATTTATTGTGAGAACAAATTGATGGGCCAGTTAAGTTACCAGGCGGATTGTCAATGCAACGTCTTCTGATGCGAAATATCAATATGAAAGCTAGAGGTGCTCTCAGCATCCCCGGATACTTGCTTTGTATCAAAACATGCGCAGCTCTGAGCTGTTTAGCTCTTTTGTGCCTTGCTTTATAATTCATAGCCATGTAATGATTCACATGCATAGCCAAAAATGTAGAGACACAGGCAAATCCAGAGGATGCATCTCTCTCAGCACTTCAAGTGTTAAGATATGCATAATTCATCTCAAACTGCGCGTTTTATGTCCGGACCCGCATTAAGCGATGTTGTGTGCTACGGATTGGAAGGAAAGCAACAAACACACATAGTTGCACACAAAATCTCTGCATAAATTCAGTTTTTCTGCCAGCTGAAAGAAAGAAAAAAGAGAATGAGGAAACCAGGTGTGTAATTACAGCTTCCATATTGTATTTGATACCTTTTAAAGTCTGAATTCAACAGAAACAAATCACAGGCAGCCTCTGACAAGGTAGACACATGAGGGAGAGTGTGTGTTTTGTGAAGGTTGCTTGTTTTATGATGTGCAGTGGGTTTTGTTAACGTCGCTGGAATGTTGTGTGCGGCTCACACACTCACCCAGCGCCCACAGGCCCTGGAGGCACAGCTGCTGGCTCTGTGATCTTACACCGGGAGATGCAGAAATTATCACAGGAGAACACTGTAATCTAGCCC
This sequence comes from Abramis brama, assembly GCF_963993115.1. Lineage (NCBI taxonomy): Eukaryota > Metazoa > Chordata > Actinopteri > Cypriniformes > Leuciscidae > Abramis > Abramis brama. The sequence goes on along the minus strand of NC_139986.1, from coordinate 18,611,586 downwards.
TCTCTTCCCTGCCAAACGTGTGTTTTTGGAGACGTATTCCTCTCGGCTTACATAAATGACCCCCACTGCACACATACATAGACACACCTTTTTCTTTTCTTGTGTGAAGCTAATTTTAATAGGTGCTAATTTTGCACTAATTGCTGCACAGTTTTGCTCTCAGGGCATTTGGGAGCAATCTCAGGTCTTTATTTTCACAGCAGTGCATTGTGCAGATCACCCTCACCGTCTTATTTATTATACAATTTAATGTTCATTTCATTAATGTGATTGGTTATCTGCATTATTTTTTATTTCTGTTTCCTTGTGGTAGCTGATGAGATTATACTTGATTTAAATAGTAAAAATATTTCAATTCTGGGTGCAATATTCATATTATATCCTCAACATATTTAGCCAAGGCATATTATAAATTAATCCCCAAATTGCGCTGTATCAAAATAGGTATCTACAAAAAAAAAGAAACAAAAAAAAAGAAAGAAAATATTTTCACACAGCTAGGTGGAGAGGGCATGGCTGTAATTGTTGTTTTATTTTGCATCATCTTTCAAAAAAGAAAAAAAAGTGCTTTTCCAAATTGCCTCGTGTTCATTAAGCTATTATCAGATTTCCTATATTCTTGAGAATGATTAGAAAATAAAGCCTGGCACAGGAGACAGTGCTGCCGTTTTAAAATTCTTAGACTGTCTTGAGTGTATTTCATTTTAATTGAAAGCACTTCTGCACACACTGATATCACCCTGAAAATTTGGAGCAGCTGGGTTTCTCTTCGCTCTCCGGGCCTCATTCGCAGAGCCTGGGCATGGTAGGCACATACTCTTTGGATCCAACTCCATTCAGCGTCCAAACTTATGTGCCGAGTCCAAGTCTTTGAATCTGCATTGCGAGCCTTGAGAATAAATTGTCTGTGGTCCAAGAAAAAAAAAAATGATTGAAGGGTTTTCATCAGCAAGGTGCACGTATGATTTGTGAAAGCCAGGAGAGACCCTGATTGAGGCAGTGACAGTTGGGAGATGGGCAGCCATCCAGGATAGATAACATCACAATGGTATTTCAAATGGTGTGCTTTATGTGCTTGGGTTTTTGTGAGCTGCCACGGATGAAAAATGAAAAACAAAAAAGTGAAAAGAAATTGCGAGACGGCCCTCCCGGGGTGACTGGACTGGGTGTGGTAAATATTAATTTGAGTTTGGGGTGATTGTCAGAGAGGCAAAAGCGTGGGTTAGAATTTGGATGGCTGCTTACTCAGGGCTTGTTAGATACCTGCTGGGGGATCTCTCTGAGGGAAGATTTGGAGTAAGCTGATTTACTGAATAACATAGGAACCAAAGAGATACCGCCTCTCTCTGCCAAAGTGGTCATGATTTGAATGTGGTGGTTCATCCCCCTTTTCTTTGCTTATTGTAATTATGTTGCAGTGATAAAGGGGGCTCACAGAAACTTTTGTGTGGGAGTGGATTGATTTTAAGGGGAGTGCTGCACTGGTTATTGAAAAAGTCTCATACTTAAACCTTTTTTATAACTATTGAAATCTCTTGATAACTTTTGCTAAAATCTGCTAAGTGTGTGTCTGTGCATTTTTAAAATTATACAGCTTTTTTTCTAGATAGATCTCTGCTGCTCATTTTTGAGCTAATTCACGAGTAATTGCAGAGCAGGAATGTTCTCTGTATTATCAAGGACAGCACTTGCTGAAGATCAGGTACGCCATCATTATACACATTCTAATATGCCTTTGCTCTCTTTTGTTTTTTTATTTATACAGGTCCCTGACAGGCTGGATGAAATGAGATCCCCATGTAGCGATTACCATGGAAACTTGTGACTCCCCTTCTCTCTCAAGGCAGGAAAATGGGCAGCAGATATCAAAGCTACGTGAGACGACACATCTTGATAATGAGGTGCCAGAGAAAGTCCCTGGGATGGAGCCTGACAAGGAAAACAGCCCTGCGGATGACAACCTGAGGAAGGAGGAGAGCCGTCGAGAGACTGCATCAGGATTGAACGTGGAGAATGCGATAGGCGTGGCCACTAAAGAGATCCCCTGCAACGAATGTGCCACTTCCTTCTCTAGTTTACAAAAATACATGGAGCACCACTGCCCGAACGCTCGCCTTCCCCTTCTGAAGGACGAGAACGAGAGCGAGGTCAGTGACCTTGAGGACAGCGATGTAGAGAACCTGACAGGAGAGATAGTTTACCAGCCAGATGGCTCAGCTTTTATTCTTGAGGACTCCAAAGAAGGTGGCCAGGATGCCCAGTCAGGGGTCAAAAGCCTCTTCTCCCCAGCACTGTTTTCAAACTCCCAAACTGCTGCTGGGGACAAGACTGAGCAGTCGGCCACAGCCCCCATGTCCTTTTATCCACAAGTGATCAATACCTTTCACATCGCTTCATCCCTCGGGAAACCATTTATGGCCGATCAGGCTTTCCCAAATACCTCAGCATTAGCAGGAGATGGTCCTGTGTTGCACAGTTTCCGTGTCTACGATCTCCGACACAAGAGTGATAAAGACTATCTTACCATTGATGGTGCAGCCAAAAACTCCTGTGTGTCCAAAGATGTTCCAAACAATGTGGACTTGTCTAAATTTGATGGTTGCATTAGTGATGGGAAAAGGAAACCTATTCTGATGTGTTTCTTGTGCAAGTTGTCTTTTGGTTATAGTAGGTCATTTGTAACCCATGCTGTGCATGATCATCGGATGACCCTCAATGAGCAGGAGCAAAAGCTCCTTAGTAATAAATATGTCTCTGCCATCATACAGGGCATTGGTAAAGACAAAGAACCTCTTATAAGCTTTCTGGAACCAAAAAAAAACAATTCTGTGTTACCACATTTTTCTACTGCAAACTTCATGGGCCCTGATCCAGGCATTCACAGCCTGTGGAACACCATTCACATGGATAACGGTGATTCCCTGCAGGCTGGTTTCGCCTTCCTGAAAGGAAGTGCCAGTTTGGCATCTTCTGCAGACCAGTCGCCCAGGAGTGCCCAGATGCCAAAGGCTGAACTGAACCTCGGGGTTGCGGCCACCTCGGCACTCAAGTCCCCCATCTGCTCCGCGTTTCTCCAGCGCTCGTCACCAGGGGCTGGGTGCAGGGATCAGGAGAGCAACTGTGAACGGCAGAAGAACGTTAGCACTTTGCATGCGAATGGTGAGCTCCCCATCAAATGCGAGCCCAGAGATGTGGCTGATGCTGAGGAGGACGAAGACATGTATTCGAACGAGCTCGACGATGATGGTGTTTGTGAACTTGGAGATAGTACCAGTAGCAAAGATTTCCCTCTCTTAAACCAAAGCATTTCTCCTTTTTCGTCCAGTGTGCTAAAATTTAGTGAAAGGGGTACTACTTCCTCTGTGACTTTTGCCAATGACCTAGAGAAGACAAAGCAAGCTGCTGCCAGCTTGGACTACAGCAATGACTCTACGAGTGGAGGCTGCGACTCCAACAGCGGCAGGGATGGCAGTCCACCATCTCTTCCTCTTGACCTGATGCGACGAGACGACGAGAGCCCAGGCCCACTGCACCAGCATGCTGCCACGCCCAGCACCCCTGGCCCAGGAGAGGGCTCTCCTGGAAGTGGAATTGAATGCCCCAAATGCGACACTGTCTTAGGTTCGTCCCGTTCACTTGGTGGTCACATGACTATGATGCACTCACGGAACTCCTGCAAGACGCTGAAATGCCCCAAATGCAATTGGCACTACAAATACCAGCAGACCCTGGATGCTCACATGAAGGAGAAACACCCAGAGTCTGGAGGCTCTTGTGCCTATTGCCGCACGGGCCAGCCTCATCCTCGACTAGCCCGGGGCGAGAGCTATACCTGTGGCTACAAACCTTTCCGCTGCGAGGTGTGCAACTACTCCACAACCACCAAAGGCAACCTTAGCATACACATGCAGTCAGACAAGCACCTCAACAATGTGCAGACGCTGCAGAACGGAGGAACGGAAGCCATCTACAACCACCCTGCTCCTGTGTCAAACGCCGGCTTGAGCGGATGTGGCACACCCTCGCCCTCCAAGCCCAAACAGAAGCCCACGTGGCGATGTGAGGTCTGCGACTATGAGACCAACGTGGCTCGCAACTTGCGCATTCATATGACAAGTGAGAAACACATGCACAACATGATGCTTCTTCAGCAGAACATGAAGCAGATCCAGCACAACCTGCATCTAGGCTTGGCGCCAGCTGAGGCGGAGCTCTACCAGTACTACCTGGCCCAGAACATCGGCCTCACTGGGATGAAACTGGATAACCCTTCAGACCCACAGATGATGATCAACCCCTTCCAGCTTGACCCTAACACTGCCGCAGCTCTGGCTCCTGGTCACGGTAAGTAGTTTTCCCTTGGATATGCTTGTCACTCACTTTCTTTTGTTCTCTCTTTCCTTCACTGACTCTGGTCTTATTACTCCTGTCATTATTGTATCCTGCTCTCAGTCTGTTCTGTGATTTGAGCTGCCATGTGAGAATCTGCTGCTTCATTTTTTTAAGCTTAGTCCTTTGCTCCAAACAGAAAAACCTCATCTTAACACGGACTGTAGGGAACAGATTGCACACAACACTAGCAGTAGCAGTTTTTGTTCTTTCACTTTGTCGATGAAGACCAAACACAGCATTTCTGAATCTGTTTCTGTAAGCCTGTGTATTCATCTCATGGATCTTTACCTCCATACTTAGTATAGACTGACACATACACTAGCCTGTCAAGAAATATTGTTTCCACGGAGTACTTTTATCTAGCAACTCAGAAACTCTCTGTCTGACAAAATGCTATATTTGTACCTTGTCTTGATCTTGTGTAATTATTAAATTCAAAGCTTTTTTACCAGGGGGTTGAGGGTAAGGAAAATGATCCAGTTTGCTTCTAAAAGTGCAGAGATCAAAGACTAAATTACAATTAGATGTAAGCTGATCTGTTTTTTATTATTTAAATGTTTAGGACTACCATTGAAGCTGGCTCATTTTATATTGATCAGTTTCATGTCTTTAAAGAGAGAGAGAGAGAAACGTGCCTGAGTACAAACTCAGGAATGCCTGGTAGGAGTAATTAAAGCTATCTGATGAGGGAGTTTAGAACTTGAAAGGGATGATTGTAATTGATCCTGATTCAATCCTATTATAGCTTTTTATAGTTAAGGCTTTATAAAAGCCATACTCCTTACTGGGGCTTTATTTTATCAAATCCCTTTGTATGGGTGCCCTACACCAGTCTCTCAGCTCTTTTTTAAATTTCATTTAATAAAAAAAACCCTTTTCTTTTTCTCTCCTCCCTGTGACTGTGCCCCACCTCTTCCCTTCTCCATCTCTCTCTTGCTCCCTCTCTCTCTTGCTCCCTCTCTCTCTTGCTCTCTCTCTCTCTCTCTCTCTCTCTCTCTCTCTCTCTCTCTCTCTCTCTCTCTCTCTCTCTCTCTCTCTCTCTCCCCCCGCAGTAAATAATGAGCTGCCTGCGGAGTTGCGTCTTGTGAGTGGTCAGCTAATGGGTGATGACCTGTCCGTCCTCTCTGCTGGGGAGCTGTCACCTTGCATCAACGACCCGCTGCTGAAACTCTTCCAGTGTGCGGTGTGCAACAAATTCAGCTCTGACAGCCTGGAGGCCCTCAGCGGGCACGTGGCGGCAGAGAGATCGCTTCCGGAAGAGGAGTGGAGAGCCGTGATGGGAGACGTCTACCAGTGCAAGCTGTGCAACTACAACACGCAGCTCAAGGCCAATTTCCAGCTACACTGCAAGACCGACAAGCACATGCAGAAGTATCAGCTGGTGGCCCACATCAAGGAAGGTGGCAAAGCCAACCAGTGGCGTCTCAAGTGCATTGCCATCGGCAACCCCGTGCACCTGAAGTGCAATGCCTGTGACTACTACAGCAACAGTGTGGAGAAGCTGAGACTGCATGCAACCAACCAGAGGCACGAAGCGGCGCTGAAGGTCTACAAGGTCAGTTATGTTTACTTTGTGTTGAACTGTGTCATGACACACTGTCCTAGTTCTGTATGTTCTCTGTGTCACATAGGTTAATATTTACTTTGTTTTATTTAACTTGTATTGCATTATACGTATTTTGTCACTGCACTTGACGGCGGACCGTTAATTCAGTGGTCATGGTCAAAAGAACACAAAAGGTGCACAGTTGTTTTCTAGCACCTTGTTTTTTTATGATGTCAAATGTCATTAGTCCAGCTGTAAATTTGATTTGGCCTTCCATGCTCACCCTTTTCCCAGTTTCCTCTGCTCTCTTTCCTGTAAAGACAGGAATATGCCAGTCAGCCTGTTTACATGATGCATTTCAGAAATCAAACCTAATTGAATTTATGCCTGAAATATCAATATGTTTAACAGTTGGCCAATACTATAGCACTTCACTGAATTTTCACCTCTGTAAAAAGCTGCCCCATCAGCCAGCGTATAACAGCTGACGAATTTTGAACGTGTGACCGTGTGTTTGTCCACATGCATGCATAAGAAAGGGAAAATGTCAAGATTCGTTTTTTAGATCTTCCTGCTTTATACCAGTTATTTGACATGTACAAATCACGTTTTAATGTACCTTCTTTTTTTGATTTGCGGGTCATAATTTACAGCTTTGTGCCAGGCCTAAGGCAGATAACTGATCCACAGCGGTGGGGGTTGAACAGAGGCCACTGCAGCCTCATCCTGTTCTTAAGTGCATTTGGGTGTTGACTTACTGGACTTGTGTGATTGCCTGAAACAATAATACTAACATCCTGAAATCATAGACCAGCATCACATCCCAGACACATTAGTGGACTCCTCTGGATAAACTGTATTAACTTAATGAGGATCTATTGACCAGCATTAGTCACTTTTGACTTGTGTGCTCGTAAGCCGTACTGGGCTGTATATTTAGAAAAGTGAATTTAGCAGCTGACAATGGCTAGACTACATAAGAAATTGGCAGCCTTGTGATGATAGCAATAATGCGAACAATTAATTTCTTTGACCCAATTACGCATATGGTCATCCAAAAAGGGCTTTTTAAGAGGAAGGTACAACTACTGTCACTTTCACACCGAGAACCTCCTGAAAAAGATTTAGGTCAGAACCAAATGCTCAAAAGGCCTTCCGAGAATAACAAATGGTCTGGTTTTCCTTTTTTTATTTTTTATAACAGAAATGAGACTTTGAGCTGCTTCGTGTTATTAATGTATTCAGACAATGTTAGAAATACAGAGCAAGTAACTAAACAACAAAGGGCAAATCCTCCAATGGGTGAAGTCAGCATGAGGCAAATAAAGGGCTGAAAGAATCGCATGTGGTATTTGGAGGCCTGGCATTAAAGACACAGTCCATGGGAATGTTTTGAAATCCTCAGCAGTTTAGAAAGGGGTGGGGGGGTCAGGGGGTTTGGCTAATTCTCTAAGCAAATAAAAAGGCTCCATGGCAACAGAGAGCATTTGGGATCACATCGAAAGACAAATAGATTGGAGATTAGAAAAAGAGAAAGGCATAGCTTAGCTATGATCTTAGTAAGTCTCGCAGTAGATTTGTTTCTTCACGTGCATGTGTAGTTGGGTCACTGCCTGATTATTGACATGATTGTTTGCTTTCATTCTGAAATATCTAATTAGAGTTTACCTGATTTATTTATTTTTTTTTTTTTTTGGCACTAACACTTACACTTTCTTTTCTAGAACAGCACAGGGCTATGCAGAATATGTAGAATTAAAATGGTCCCTATCTTTTGGGTTTAATCCTAAACCAGCACAACAGTGGTGTTTTTCCTTTTGAAGCTTTGAAATTAGTGATGTAGTCTAACAGAGGGACATATAATCTAATGTAAGCTGTAGTTCGTATAGTTTTTATTAAAAGTTGAAATACTTGCTGAGAAACAAAATATTAACACTCAAATGGATTTCTACTCGTTTGAGTTTTATTGGCTCACATTTTAAGAAATATTAGAACAGGTGATGGGGGCTGAATTTTGATGGAGAGAGAAGGGTGTCCATTTGACACAGAGGGGGTGAGGGGGTTCGCTCTGGCTCTCTCATCTCCTCGCGCCCCCACCTTTACCCAGAGAGAGGGAAATCTGTTCTACAGATGCGGATTCTAATGCTTTTGGCAGAAACCGGACCGTTTCGCTCTTGTATATTTGGTAGTAAATGTTGGGAAAAAAGAAAAAGAGGTTTCTTTATTTGACTAGAAAAACACCTCGTCTTTTATGTTCAAAGGTGAAAGGGTAGCGCACTAAAGAACAAAGTATTGATGACCTTTCCATATGAGCCCCGGAACATAAAGTATCATTATGGCCCAAAATGATTGAGGATACAAACAAAAAGCATATTCAGTATTTTTATTGCAGCTTTGTACCTACATTTTTTTTTTTTTTTTTTTAAAGTAGAGTTCAGATTTTCCAGACATTAAAAAAAGACCTAAATTACATTAGCAGTGCAATGTTTCCTTTTTGTGAAAGACTACGGCTTCTCATAGGTGGTTTTAAAGCTCCCAAGTCCACACCTAAAACCGCCTTGGATTTTCTTTTTTTTTACTATTATGACGTAATTCAGCTATTAAAATAAATACGATAGCCTACATATTCTTGATCTGTTAGTGTTTTGCTGTAGCCTAAAGTAATGATATATTATCGTTATACAATTTTCGTTAATAAGCACTCAAATAAACGCAGATGTAGTCGAGTGTAAATCTGTCAAGGCCATTCAAAGGCGGTGTAACGCTTGATTAAGAAACGGTGAGAAATGTGTGTTGCTCCAAAGAGCCGATTTGCGCTGGGCACTTGGGTCATTTGAAGCCAAGAATGTTCATGGTCAGTATGTTGGAAGCGGGGGGAAAGGCATATACGACCCACACCTGTTCACCAGGTGGTCCTCGCTGTGCTCTTCTCTTCTATCTCCCACTCTGACTCTCATTTTTCCTCCCCCTCTGTTTGCATTCCCTTCTCTCTCTGTACTTCTCCTCTCTGGAGGCTAGTGTGCAGCACATAAGGATGTCCAGCGTGTATCCCCAAGTTGCGCGTCAGGGGCTATGGACTACTTAATTACAGCAGCCACCCCCCTCCCAGAGCATCCGTCATCAGTCAAGCAGAATTTTTTGTCTGTCTGGAGTGCAAGGCACCATTTCCATATTTGTATTTTCCTCCTCTTTTTTTTTCCTTCCTTGTCTCCTTTCTCCCCGTTTTGAGCCACAGGGGCCGTAGCACACATAATGCGCCTCTTTCTGGCGGAGGCAGGCGGGGAGATGGAGCTGCAGCGACTGGCTTTCCGTGGCCTTGTCCCCAGGGAGAGGCAGATAGCCCATCTCATTATCCATGATACGGATGGCAACACCATTGGTCGGGGCAGGGAAATGAGAGGGGAAATTAAAAGAGGGGAGCAGAGAAAAGAGGGAGGAGGAGAGAATGCGAGAGTGAGGAGACTGGAATTTCAGATTTATCAAAAGACTTTTCCCAACCCTTTTTTTATGTTTTTCCCCTTTTATTCTCATCCAGAAGGTCAGTATTTCCTCCTCATTTTCCCCTTTTTTTTCTCTCACTCTTTTCCTCTATCTTTCTATACCAAGATGGCTGCCGGTTGGTGGGCACATTATATTACAGCACATTCATTACTGAAGGTCAGCCTCACTCCTTCTCATTTGAAAATCAAATGCCCCATATATATGCAGCTCAAATTATTGTCTGTCATTTCCCCCGATCTGATGGTAAAATGGACAGGAGATTGAGTTGAGGGTATTTGCATAAAAAGCCATTGTGCTATAGAAGAACGAGGAGGATCTATTTTGCATGACCCTTCATATAGCATCATCATCATTGTTGTTGTCCCTTGAAAATACACATTGTATTTTATTTTGGGGCTTTTTTCCAATTTTTTTAAAAATAAATACAGGCCGGATTCAAACCGGATTCTCCAACGTGGGCACCAAAAAATGTAATTCTGACAATTATTCATTCTCGTATCATTTCAGACCTGTATGACTGACTTCTGCAGAACATAGAAAATATTTTGAATAATGTATTAACTGTTTTTGTCCATAAAATGAAAGTAAATAGCATTGGACCCCAATGACTTTTGAAAACAACATCCTTCAAAAAATACCTTCAAAATATCTTCTTTTGTGCTCCGCAAATTATCTTCTTTTGTGTCCTGTTAAAATTTTGGGTGATTTATTGCTTACAACCACCCTGAAGTGCATCAAAATATGTTGTTTTCAATAGATTTGGTTGGTTTAACCGTGTTTGTTGCATTTATTCTCATGCTATCTGTAAAATTAGACACTACCTCTTAGAAAGCATCCAAACCTGGGAGGAGATGAGAGAGAATGGCCAAAAAAGAAAAGCGGATGTGGCCCAGTCTCAGCTGTTTGCCAATAAGAGCTGGTCCCCACAGTGGCATAGGACTTTTTGAACAGGTCCAAACGACCTTATGCAAGCCTGCGCTTTACTTTCCGAATGCAAACAAAACCACAGGCTCACAAACGCGTCCGTTTATCCACTTACTCTCTGCAGGCATAAAAGTATGTCAGCACTCTCTCTGCCTCCCGCTCTGACCCAACAGCGAGGCCAGATTATTCAGACGCTCTCGTCTTTCACCTGCACGCGGATTACAATGGGAATCTTTCAGGGGAGGGCGCGAGGGGGAGGGGGTATAATTAAAGCATACAGACAGACGAGTGTGGGTGCAAACACAAAGCCCAGGCTTCAGCTAGGCCCTGCTGTCATTAATCCTCATAGATATTAATAGGTATTTCTCCCATCATGCCCTCCCCGCTCATAAGCAGATGGTCATCTCCACACCGGCCCCACAGGACTAACGTTTGCTGACGGACAACTTAAAGCATTGTGATAAAGTGTGGCGCCCCAGACACCCCTCTCTGTTTGGTTATTTCCTGTTTTGCTGTTTTCTTTTCTTTCTATCTTGTGAGATGGGTGGGGGGCCGCCATATGAGGATGCTCTGATATTAATAACCAGATGTGATCTTCCTGTTGGCCCTGGGTCAGAGAGGCCGGCCAGGTCAGCCCATTTGTCTCTGTGCAGGCACTGTGAAGGCTATTGAGTCTGACAGGTATGGGAACCATAGCAGGGGAAATAAGACTTACCGAGCCCTGAAGGGGAGCGTGGCACTCCCAGGAACAAAGAGTGGCAGGAGTTTGTCATTTTTACCCCTTTCCTTTCTTTTTCTCATTCTTTTCTTTTTTTTTTCTTCCTCTCTTTTTCACTCCCCTCTCCACCCCTCCATTTCTCGTGGGATTTGGGCCCAGCTTAACAAAGGATGACTCACAGTTCTCTGATAAGGCCAGCCGTGGAAGGACTTGAATTGCAATAATATGATATTCTTGGTGAAATAGCTGGCTGAAGGTAATTAGCTTTGTTTTAACTCTCCAGACACAGACGGAGAGCAAACATATGACTTTGTCTGGAAAGCATTATTGAACAATAAATGTATGCCTGAACGTCACACGTTCCCCTGAGGTCTCCCCTGTAACTCAGCTGAGATTTTTCTTTCAGTGTTAACCTTTATTCTCCCAGTTATTTTAAGTAGCTACACGCAAGGCTGCATGTTTAAAAAAAGAAGAATCATCCCAAAGATTATTAGGTCGGTCCACAATTAATGGCAAAGAGAGAGAGAGTTTGCAGAAAAGATTGGAATTAAGATCAATATTGACGTGTGTCGTTTAATAAGAGCCAGGCCCAGAACGGATGCCCGAGTGAAGCAGCAGTCATGGGTGGCAGTTTTTGCTCACATTAACAGACCTGAATGCAAGAAAGCATTCCTCAAGTAATTGATTTTAAACATTAGGTGCTCACTGAATAGATAAGTAGAGTGTGATATTCGATTACAGAGCAAAGAACTCATTTAACCTCCTGTTCTTTCCTGGCCAGGATTTCCAACACAATACGATTTACCTCCCCTTAGGTTCAGCAGGATTAGACTGCTACTAGTAATCCTTAATGCTTTGAAATAGATCTGATAGAAGTCCCCCTCACTTGTTTGGGATTACACCCATGATTTTTTTCCACATTTAGTTAAATTAACCCGTTGAATTATCATTTTTATAATTGTTAAAAGCATTTCCGTGAGATCCAGATGGCCTTTTTGTTTAATGCAGTGAACTTTAATTACAATTTTTCCAACATTCGAATGCTCACCTTAGGTGATGCTTTACTGCATGATCACATGTCTGCATGTCACCAAGCCTAATGGTTCACCCAAATATGCAATGTATTTGAAAAGAAGGCTGCCTAGTTTTTGTGATTCTCCGGAGAACAAAGGCAAACATTTCAGTAATCTTCAAAGTGGCCAGTGGTATGTCGAGTGGACCATGGAATGCAAGCTATGGCTAGGGCTTTTCAGCGAAAAAACAATGGCTTTCCTTTTATGGGTTGTAACTGCATAAACTGTGGTTGAGACATTAGCTCTATCAGTTGTATCGACTTACAATACCGCAGTTTGAATTGATGTGTTTATGTGCATTAGAAGGACTAGAACATTTATATTTGTCTGTATGTATTTAACATTCTTAATATATCCCTGCCGGCTCTTGATGTGTGGGTTAGTGGGTGGGTAAGGTGTTATTTACTTAGACTCTTTTGATACAGCACAGGTTAAAAGCGTTCACCCCTACAGGCTCGACTCTTGAAGATCTTCGTAGGCAATATGCAAAGCGTTCGGCTAAGAAGTGCTCCCATTGAGGAGTGAGAGCAGCAAAGCAAGAGGCAGGGCTCTTTAAACAAGCTCCTCTCCATGATCCCTCTGCTCTCTTCCTCCCTCCCTCTTCCCCTCCCTCTTATAATAGGATGCAAATCAGGGACCCTCCTCTATGTTGTTGTGGAAGGGGAGAAGGCAGATGGAACATGAAAGGGTTTAATGTTTAAAAGTATGAATAGGGAAAGCACGCAGCGGTGAGTCGGGGCTCATTCCGCTCTTATCAGATTCACAAGGTGGGAGATTGTCTCAGCGTTGCATGGGCTCTTTTTAAAGGAAAGATTTCAGCCCGTATACCATGCATCATAATTAGTCGGAATGCCACAGTCTCGTACTGTACTGGCTGAGGGTCACACGCATGGATCATCCTTTCCTGTGCTTCCCACCTGAGACTATGAGCTCATAACTCTTTGTTTGCATTAAAACATGTGCTGAGATGTGAGGGGATGGTATGATACAAGATCTGCAAAATAAATATATATATATATATATATATATATATATATATATATATATATATATATATATATATATATATATATATATATATATATATAATTTTTTTCTGCTGTACATTATTCATAATTTTCAAACAACCTTGAAACGGTGTAATACTCAGAATATTTTAATGTAGTTAAAACGTTTCAACATTTTTTGTAATAGTATTTTCTGTGTTTGAAGGCAAAGCTTACTATCAGTATTAGCTGAGCCACTGGCACAGTTTAACGTAAAACATGACACATTTTTCTTTATTTTCAAATAATTCAATGGTTTTATACATTTGACATTTGACCAGCATTTACTTTTTATATAAATGAATGCAATGTATAAATATATAAAACCATATCAATTATTTGATTAAAGATTATCCATTAATTATTAAATGTGTTATATAATTATAATAATAATTATTATTACCGGTATTATTATTGTTGTTGTTGTTATTATTATTATTGTCTCAAACGTCTTGAGAACCTGATTTTAGACTTACTACTATGCTCAATTGTAGAAAACCAATGTTTTGTGATAGTGTGGCATGAAGATGATGGTGGAGCCTCTGGTCTTTTTCACCTTCTGATGGAGACAGGCAAAGCTTTTAAGGGTAATGGTAAGGTCAGTGGATTTAATGGGAGAGAAGTGTCCAGGCGACAGATTTTAAATCACCATAATATAAATACACCTCCATTTTCATAGGGAGTTTGCTTTCTTTTAAGGCAATTTGAGGAGTAGACGAACACTCGTGTCTGTCTTAGTGGTGGGAAGGATTAGAGGAGTGAAGATTAAGGACTAGTTCTTAATCTTCCATATCAACTACAGAGGTGAGAGGTGATATGCAAATGGAATTTTCAAATGCTGCTGCTTCATATTTAAGTCCAGTGATTCTATTATATAGACGAGGTTAATTTATCTGGTTACCAATCAGCAACAACAGGATTTCATCACCAGGGATTCTGGCTTTGTTTCTAAAACTACCTAGACAGCATTTAGGGCATTATAAATGTTTAATCCTGTCTACATAGACAACAAACTGTTGAAAACATTCAAAATGTTTGTTTTAACATTTAAACATGCCTATTATGCTCCAAAAAATGTTAACAATCACAGTTCAAAAGGTTTCCAAAATATTGTCTAGGCACCTCTGTGTTTTTCTATCTTTTATGTGATATTTAGATAAGCAAAGATCTACATTACAGTAGGCTCCTTTAAAATATGACCTTCAACAGAGTCAGAGAGTCCAGTGGACCAGTGGGAAGAGCATGTGAATTTGGAATACCATTGCATGAACCCTGTAGTGTCTTAAGTTTTCGTTCATTTCCTTCTGTCATAAGAACATTATTGCAGGCCCAATGATATATGCCAGATCAACAACATTAGCACCACATGGAAATATTTTTCTCCACGTTTCCCTCTTCATCTGTTTACCGTTCGGCGAGAAACGTATGAAGCCATGGAATGATTGGTTCCCAAAGACTTTTGCACTGTTTGCTTTAATAGTGATTCGACAGGAATTGGCGCTTACAGCGATCAATGAAATATTACGTTGCGGATCAATCCACATATTAAAATGCTGGTAAAACACACACACTCAGACTTCGACATGATTAATGTGAATGTAAATATACATGAGAGAAAAAGCAATATTTCCAAAGAAACACACAGAAGTTCTCTTAAGACTTTCCGCAAACCGGCTGTCAATTCGTAGATTTATGTGTTTTTGGTGGATTTCTGTTTAGACCATGCTTGGCTGGCCAACATTTACATTAACTATTCCAAAGTCATAGTGCAGACTGCACTGACATATTGAAGGCCTCATTGCGAACGGCAATATCCACAGTGCGTTGTAGCTCCACAGAACCAGTGTCCTTGGGAAAATGGGGCGTATGTCACCTCAGACCGGTCCTGCCGGTCTGAGCGCGATTACAGTAAATGAGAGGCTGTGGATGGACGCTGCAGCAGTTGTGGGTTTTAGTCGTTTTGGAGGGACCCCGGGGGTGTGTCCCTCTCTCTTTACTGCGTCTCCACAAGCCACCTCAGACGAGAGTGTGCTGCTGAAAGACACATTGTGCTAATTCACTTATTTAACTTGGCATCCATTTGCAAGGATGATTATTATTATTATATGACCTAAGCAGCAAACCATACAGCCATGCACTGGCAGAATGTCCTAAGCCATAATTACATATGATGAACCAGACGGATTCAGAGGAAAAAAATAAATAGGGGAGGTAATTTGGGGCTCTTTGATGCATTCCTTTGGTTTTGTTGAGGTAGGGGAGAGGGAAAGTTAAAAAGAGATGTTTTTTTGCTCGTTTTGTGCCTGTAGCGGAAAAGACGGTGGCCTTGTGCACAATCTCTGAATGGAATGTAGGGGGCATACCTCTCGCACAAGAATTTCGCTCAGGTTGCCAACTCCTGCGGTACCCATGATATAACATTACATTTATGTCTCCAGGCTCAATAGTGGTTACTGGTAACATGTGTTTGGACGGTGTCAGCATTGATGGAATCGTATACCTGGCTGGCCTCCAAGTAAGGCTGGAATGTGTTTAAAATGCTTTGAGGAACAAAACAAGCTTTTGTTTATTTTCTTTTGTTTCGTTCTCGGGGTCCCCAGAGTCAGACCGGAAACCGGTGCCTCTTCGAAAGCATAAAAACAAGTATTTAAAAAAAAAAGGTGGGAAGAAACTGCTGATAGGATTTATTAAAAATGCTCAAGAACCTTATTATTGCATGTTTTCTTTTTGTTGGATATTTCCCCACTAATGACCTAAAAAACAAACATTTCAATGCCCTAATTTGTTTTCGTTTAGAAACAAATTTTTTAACCCTTCGTATTTTTCTTTTCTTGTCTGAAGGAGACTTGTCATCCTAGCAGAACGGAGCGAATATACATCCAGTCTCAAACAGCCCTTACCCTTATTCTGAATGCCACTAATGAGTCTGTTTTGTCACTGCAGGCAGTACAAATGAAACCAGTCCCCTACTGCCAACAGCAGACGGGCAGAGAAGGCGGCAACGAGAGGTGTTTTGTAATCATTGAAGTCAGTATAAATAAATAAGTCGCGTCAGGTTAGGGAAAAAACACGCTCCCTGGGAATTGGGGCCTAGGTTGACAGGTGATGGGGAGTCCCTGGTGCTTTGATTTGCATTGTTTTGGCAGCACAGTACGATGGCGTCTTTGCTTTAGAGTCGCCCAACTTATGCCTGATTAGGTCCTGAGAGCCCAGAGAGAGTGAGGGGTGGGTGTTCCTCCTCAGACCCCCTTGCCCACGATCCCGATCGACTGGATGTGCTCTTTGGCATGCCAAGGGGCACCCAGGGACGACAAGTTAGCTAAAATGATTGGACCCCATGGGGTTTTAGACTCTTGGTTGTTTGCCAAATGCTAATCTAGAACAATTACCCATCAAAGGCAAGAGCGCTCCGCTATATTGTCATAGATAGCCTCTTTGCCACCCACAACAACAGCACTTGGAGCAGTTTCAGAGATTTTCTTAGCACTTGACAGAATCACTGCGCAATTTATCCTCCAGCTTTCTGCAAAACCAAGTTCAGGTGAGAGAAACTGGAGTTATTTATTAATTTATTTATTTTAGTAATAAATAGGGCTTCTTTTCTTTGCTAGCAGCATCCTGACTTTTCGGTGGGCAGAATCTGCTACGGGATGCCACAAACATTTTGAACTTTGCAGGTAGTATATAACTGCTTTGTGAGTCTGGCAGTACTAAAAATGGTAAGCTTAAACCTCATAAATCAGAAACCCCAGGCTCAAGTCTCTGAACAGCTTGCACCAGTGCCACAGGGGTCTATAAAAGAAGGAAGAAAAATACTCGATTTCAATATAGGTCTTGAGCAAACAAAGCAGGAATGCTGATAGTGAATAAATTAATATTTTCTAGAGTTATGCACTCTTTCGGCCTTTAAACGTTAGACTTGTCTGCTTGCATTGTTTTTTATTAGGACCATAAAAATGGATGCACAGCTGCGATTATGATTCAGACTAATTTAAGACTTGTTCACAAACACAACACAAATCTATTTCATATTAGTATGAAAATAGTAATGGAGGCTTCTAAAAGGGGCTACAACTCAGGATGAGATGTGCATAAATGCAATATGAGGATATGAATGCGACAATAGCTAGCCAATAGCCCTTGAGCAAATACTTGTTTATTAGCGATAGTTATTCATCCTAATGAGGTTTAGTCATCATGCAGAGAAAACAAATTATATTGCTGTTTTTCCCAGAAACCATCTTGAGTCTAAATGGAATTTCATGATTTTTTTTTTTTTTTCACTAACGGTACGACTACCTAAGATGAAATTATAATGCAAGGGCTCCATAGACATCTGGTTCTCAATTAGGAATGAGATTGATCTCATTTTGGTTTTTGGGAGAGTCGAGAAAGATTAAGCACATTCTCCTCTTAATTTACAGACAGAAGAGGCCTGAACCATAACGTGTAGCGGTTATCCTGAAGTGGCAGGACCCTTCCAGAGGTTTATATGCCAGTTCAGCCAGGTTCGAGTCTGTTTACAGGGAGGCAGTTCATACAAGTAGCCCCACATGTCTTCGAAGGGCTTCCCTTTGGAAAGAAACAAAGATAGCTGTAATTAATGACCCTGAATCTGTGCCAAAAAGGCTTTCCTCTGACAACTTCAACTTAATTAAAGCTTAAGACGTTTCAATGGCCACAGAGAGCCCCTTACGGAGCGCGGCCCTGCAGAATCGTGAGAAAATTCTGCCGAGTTTATGAAAGAAAAGATGTGTGTTACTACTGGTGCCATGACTCTAATCCCTGACAGTCCAAGAATCTGTTTTGTCAAAAGGGTTTTCTTTTTAGCTGGCTCACACCTGCAGGCACACCGGTACTTCCTTCAGCCTCGGAGAGGGACGGTTTTGTGTTTTAGCGGAAGATCAGATAATGGAGGCCTCACTCGGCTTTTTGTTTTTACACATTGTTCATTAGTCTGGGAGTAATGTAGGCACACTTGATATGCTTGGCTTGCCTGGGGAATGGGGAGGGAGTAGGGACTGTTTGTTGGATTGAGGGCTTTGTATGTGTGTTAGGTGGAGGGGAAGCCTACTATGGCCTTGCATGGTGCACTACTGCACAATTTTAATGCAAAACTTTAGCCCAAATTAAAGTGCATAATTGTCAGGCAGGGCTGAATGCGGGAGCCCTGCTGTTTGAAACACATTAGAGCTGAATAGAACAATATGCAAAGCTGGACAGTTTGGATTTCGCCCACAAAGCACTGTTTTAAATACTTTCTCTCTCCTTCTGTGTCTAGCCTCCGCTTGGAGTCTCTTGTCAGAATTAACAAGCTTAGGAAGCCCCACCAGCTCAGTGCGTGTGTGCGTGCTTGTCCCTAAAAAGACCAATCCAGTTTGGGTTTTGTTAGAGGCAGAGGAGGAAGGAGGCTGTTCACCTTTTTCGCACCAGTTGACCCACTGGAAGCCGGAATGGCAAGAGAAATAAAGCGTTTAGGGACAGTTTAATAGCTGTAAATAGTGCTGGAATTAGCATGAGAAAGTAGCCAGGATTTCCTCTTAAGCTTTAGGAAAAGTTTAATACACATTTGTCTGTGTGCACATTAGAGCCGAGTATTATAGATTAAAAAAATATTCTATTATTACTCTAAATTGATCATCTTGATTTTCTTTCATTTTTATTAATTGTCTGTGTGTGTGTGTGTGTGTATATATATATATATATATAATGTAATATTTATATTTAATAAATAGAAAAAATATACAGATATCAGTGTTTCCCCTAGGTTTACAGGTTTGGGGGGGGGGGGGGGGGGGTTGGTTGGTTGGGGAAAATTGACAACAGACACTATCTATCTATCTATCTATCTATCTATCTGTCACATTAATTGGTTGTCTGGGAGGGTAATGCTTTGTAAAAGTTAACATAAAACACAAATGTTTAAAAAAAAATTAACATAAGATATCTCTTTAAAAAAATAAAATAAACATATTTAAATCTTTTTAAAATTGACTTTTGCAAATAACCTTTGTTAAATTTATAGAAGTATTTGTTAATATTAATGGACCAGAGCTTAAATAGTTTTATTTTTTAACTAACAACTAAAAAAAAGATTTATAAATACTAACAAATATATTGCTCATTCATTTTTCGTTAATGTTAGTTAATACATTTATATGACAAACAAATTTTAAATGGGTTTTTTTTTGTGAGAAGTTTATTTCTATGATGCATTTATTGGAGAGAATAATCCTGTCAGACGCAGCACTGCTGTGAACGCGCGTTCACGTTTAAACACAATTTAAACAATGTATTATTCAATGCATTACTTCTATATAATTATATATTAAGTTGCTCAAGCAAGTGGTAAAATATTTAACCATGTATTTATATTAAAATCTTTTGCATTTCAATTTTAATACAATAAATCTTGCATGTCACAGAGAACTTGATTTTCCACCTCCACGAATGTCATTATGTCGCCTTGTTGAGGTAAATTGTAGTTTTCCTTGCTTTATCACGGTTTTAAAATGAAAAAAGTAATATTTAATTAAATGACTACATTTTCAGGTCAATCTGTGTTCATTTTGACCACGAAACATGCGCTGTCACTTTAATTCAGCGTTTGCAGCACATCAAAAATCATAGACAGCAAAAATAGACTCGGTGCGGAAACGATTGCTGCACTGCTGTATACGCACCGCAACTGGAACGGATCGATCATCGACGGACTGCATCCGCGACGCGTGCAGTGTGAAAGCTCTGTTAACATGGGTACGGAAAACAATACTCACCGCATACACACTGCAAACGAAATATGTGTGAAACGGGCGTTAGACTTGGAGCAGGAGAGCTACTTCGGCTGCTACTCGCAGTAGAGTGAGTGTTGCCATCTTCAGTTCAGCGACATATTTCCCGCCGCGCGCTCTCTGTCCACTAGTGCTCATCTGTATTTGACGCAAGTGTTTGTTTGTGTGCGAGTGTGCGCGCTTGCGCACTCAACACAGACAGAAAAGACATGCCATCGTGGAAATAAGATAAATAACATAATACTTAAGGGCTATTTAGTTTTTGTAATAAAAAAAAAATAATTAATCTGGCGCTATAAAGAAAATCAAATCAAATTTACTTGACCTTCAAGGGGGGCGGGGGGAGCCGTTAGGAGGGCGGGGCGCCCCCCTTATATAATGGTAGGGGAAACACTGGATATAATATTATAATTTTTCTAAAACACTTTAAAGCATGTAAAATGGCAAAATTCTGTAAGGAATACAGTGAGTGAGTGAGGAGTGATGAGGCAAACAAATTGTTGTTTTGAATTGATTTACCATTTGAACTGATTCATGAATGAATTAAACTTCACTCAAAAATCTAATTTTTACAGCTGAAGTTTAAAAAGTTTTAAAAATGTTAGAAAAATCCTGGAAAACATCAGCAACATGGTTGCACTAAAACAACTGTTAGATTCACACACGCGCACACACACACACACACACACACATACATAAAGTGGGGTCTGAGTAACGGGTTTTTGTGTCAACGGAGAAGAGAGAAAGAGGCCACGTGGGGGTTTAGCTTCCACTCTCCTCTGCTAATGCGCCACAGGCCTTCATACGCCTCTCTATACACACACAAAGCTGCATGTGAATATTTAGACTACATAAAACCTGAATGTGTGTGTGTGTGTGTGTCAGTTAAGTTTAAACTGTTTCACAACCCTCCATAGGCCGTTATTAGCGGAATGGAAACCGAGGTGCCCCTCTCCTACCGAATGATCCTGCAGACCTGTGGTAGTTTTATAGTAAGGCCCTGGTAGATTTGTTTTCTTATCTTTATCACTGCACAGATAGTAAATTACTCCCACCAGATCCCATCTTCTATCACCCCCTTATCCCTTTCTAAAGTTGCACAGTCCAGACTTAAGTTAAGCTGGACTTTTTGTCGCGGTAAATTACTCGTATGTCCCAGATTACGTGATGCCAGGCGGAGACACGTTGGCTCGTCTCCCCCTCTTCACCTCGCTCGCTCTCCCTCGTCTGTCTTTCCTCATCGGGCAGCCCCTCTAAAGCACTCGGCTTTGACAATCTCTCTTTGTTATCAGTATTTATGTTTGGGACAAAGCTGGAAGGAATGCATTTCATGTCGGGAGATTATTACGGTGGAAAGGAAGTATCTGTTTCATGTAGGTGCTGTCTCAGCCCGTGAAACAAACGACGGCTGTAATTTAATGTGAAGCGTATAGCCCCTAATGACTTTTTCCCCTTTTCTCTCTCTCTCTCTCTCTCTCTCTCTCTCTCTCTCTCTCTCTCTCTCTCTCTCTCTCTCTGTGCTCGCACCTCCTCCCCTCCTGCAGCACTTGCAAAAACAAGAGAGTGCGTGTAACTCAGAGTCCTGCTACTACTACTGCGCGTTGTGTGACTACTCCAGCCGAGCCAAACTGAACCTGCTGCAGCACCTCCGCTCGGTCAAGCACCAGCAGACTGAAGGTCTCCGGAAGCTGCAGCTGCACCAGCAGGGCCTTTCTCCAGATGAAGACAACCTCGCCGATATTTTCTTCGTCAAGGACTGCCCTTCAAACGAATCGGGTGAGTGCACCATTTAGCCCACTCCCATACCGCATACCTCCTCCCTCAAACCCAAACCTGGAGCACCTCTTCTCCCGATGTAAAACATGCCAGGTGCCTAATCTCCCTAAAATGAACATGTTGTTCCCATTACGGACCGTCTTTTTATATCAGTACCACACTCGGCCCTGTACGCAGTGACATCTTTAGCAGGCATGCAGAAGGTTATGAAACTCTACCTTGGGAGGATCTCACAGTGAAATTCTTCCCCCTGGAGTGAGCTTTAATTTCCTTTCTCATGACCAAAGCAATTTGGCTTTCATTTAAAAGTTTTGGAGCTGCCAGAAGCTAATAAGTGTAACAGGACTGTAAAACATTCAGAGACGCACACCAAAAAAAAAAGGAAAAAAAAGATTAATAGTTTTATTTGAGAGGGACCTGTAATTTAAAACATAAGAGTGAGTCAGGGTCCATTATATAATAATGCCCACGCTAATGCCGCACGACCAAATGAACGCTTAACTTGTTTTTGCTTTGCCTGACCTGGCCGAGGGAAACGACTTACACGTTTTCAATGGCATTCCAAAGCTGAATTAATCTCTGTTCCCCAAAGTGTCCTGTTTATATATGAACTCCAGAACCAGATGGGATTAAACGGAGAACCATATGTGAAACTCCAGCTCCAAAACTACCCATATTGGAAATAAACGAGTGTGTTTTACATTTGGCATTAATTATATCTGGATCAAAGGTGCTTCGGAGTCTGGGTGCACTAAAGGACCAGTTAGATAAATCATTATTTTGCTTTTAGAAAGACAGCCTACCTCTGTTGCACACACACACAGACACACACACACACACACACATACATAGCCTCCCTTCTCTAACCTTATGTCTTATTAGCATTATGTGTGCTTTAAGTACCAGAAACAATCTTTTGTATCCCACAGACTGCATTATTTTTTAACAGCTTTCTTTAATGAGCCACAAGTAAACACCATATCATGTGTATTTCTTTACAGCATTTTCAAATTCAAATGTTATTCCCAAGTGTCACCTTTTCTCCCCTAGTGTTTCCAGCTATAGCTCATGCCTTTTATATTTACCCCAGTCCTTCAGAATGGCGCTAATGTGTATAAACTAACAGACTCATTCTGAATTTATACTTGTCGTGTAATGACCATACGTTTTTCACTTGTTCTAGCATCAGACTGAGTGGGCGGACTGCAGACAGAGTACATTACGGAAAAGATAAACCAGTTGTCGTTGTTTTTCGGTGCTCTAGGTGGACTCTAGAACAGCTAATGTTTTGATTATACACAACTACGCTTGGTTTAGTTGAAGAGTAACTGGCTTTAATAGGTTAGAGCCTCGAGTATATTGAGTAAGGGAGGGTTAGAGGGTGGCGTTGAACTTTTTTTTTTACAGCTCCAGATCTTAGTAGGAAAAAGATTATTCAGGTAGTTTAACCCCGTAATCCTAATGTTTGAAGTGCTTTCAAACAGGCCCAACACTGGCAAGTTTAAGGAAATGGATCACTGGCACCAGATAAATCACAGCTTATTTTTGTTAATTGTTCTGGAAACTGGAAAGTATAAGCGGTAAATAAATATATAAAAAGTTAACCAAATGCCAGCGCAGGAGGGAGGGGAGGATGAATTGGCAGGGTCGGGGGGAGTCTGCCCTCCCTGTGACACTGCCCACTGCGTTCTCAGGACCGGGCCGGGTGCCTGTGAGTATGTGATGGTAATAATTTGTGTCTCTGCTCCAGAGAAAAGGTCCTGGAGTAAGCAACATTTCAGCCCTCGCTGAATTACAGCTCTATGTTAAAGGGGGCCGGTAGGTTTTCGTGGGTATAACTCCTTAGTTTAGCATTTTCTGGTCATTAGTCAGTTTCATGAAGAGAGGGAGAGAAGAAAAAAAAGAGATTTATTTAACTGCTGACCTGTATCTTTCTTTTAAAAGCAACTCTGTGGAAACGCACCAAATAATTATAAAACCATTTGGGAATAAAGGTTAGAATGCCATTGACTTCATGTACATGTGAATGGATTTCGTTAAACAATTTTGATGCCATTTTTAAGACATAATTAAGGGGAGATTTTGTGGCGCTTACAGTGGTTAAATAAAGGAGAAATGCATTAGTGCCAAAAGCCACACTCAGCAAACTACAGCCATGCTGTAGCACGAGGGCCATATATCCGACTGCTTATTGTTTAATTAGACTACAAAAGCATGCCGAAAAGGGTTTGCGCTGCAAAAATTTGCCAGCGTTATTTTTGTTGATAAACGCAAAGCTTTAAGACATGGCCCTGCCCACAGTTTAGACTTGCACTATGTACATCAGGAAGACAAGAAGTCGTATATTCCGGTCTTAGCAGCGCGATTGCTGTGGTGCGTGATAATGAATCCGACCTCTATGGGCCCAATGCGCTAAATTAGCCAAACGAGACCAAGTATGGCAGAGCTCTCGCAGTGCACTAACAGCAATATAGCCTCCTAAAGAGACTATATGAGCCCATCCTCCCTGAGAATCAGACTGCCAAGTCTCCCAGGGCGACTGTAATTCCCTGCGCTCGGGACCCAGAAGGCTCATCATTTACACAAGGTAAACATCGTGAAGCTGAGAATTTGGAAAGGCAGTGGGGTTGTGTGGTTAAGCATGTTTTTGAAGTGGCGCCCCTCATTTGTAAACCACAGTGATCTGATCCGCGGCGTGTATGTGGCCCCTGCAAATTCATATTTTACGCAGATGTGCGATACATAAGATTGTGCAAAATGCAACAGGGTTTTGTTTATTAACTTCTAAATGATATTTATTATTTATGTTGATTATTTCCATTCTGGAATAACTAAAGCTGGTGCTTTTCTCATAAAGCCAAATCGATAGCTTAAATAAGACGTTTGTATTAATATTTTATCTATTGCATGACTCTCTATTGCCTTATATTGTGTGATATTTCTATATAAATATTTAACACACTGATATTTGTGATAAAAAGGTTAAATAACAGCGACGATGCATTTGTATGCATTTGCTTGTATTTTAGTCCTCTTTAATAAAAGACAAAAGAAAGCACTATAATTGTGTGCGTGTGGAGTGGGACACATTTCCCTGGCTTGTAGCTTGGCCTGAAAAATGCCTGATGGGCTGCTTGATGCATAAAGGGCTTTTTTGCATCCTTGGGTTGCTTCTCCATTTTGTCGTGGCTCTCAGAGAGGAGATGGGATCTTATGGAGGTAATTATTTCTGAGAGTCTCCCTCGCCACACTTACCCCCCTCCCTCCATGTGTATTAAAACTAGGCAAGAAGAGGAGACCTTTGTCTGGCAGGGCTTAAACAAAAGGTCTATCTGACTTTAGAGATGAACACGTCTTTAAATGCTGCGGCCGGATGGGAGCTGAGAGAGCCCCGCATGTCCCGCTCTTTTGTTTCTTCTGAGTGATAATGCTTCAGGAGGTTTGCAACCAGGGCCAAATTACCACCAATGCAGTGAGAACCATTTTCATGGCAGCTGTAGGCCAACAACATACACTAATGGACATGTTCTCTTTTTTTCTGTTATAGATTGCCATTAAAAAAAGAAAGAAAGACGCGTTTTGTTTTAGCCTGACGCAAGCGTGTATATGAAGAGGATTCTGCATGCTTTGTTCAGTTACCCTCCGAATGCGATCCTCAAAGCTGCTCTTTGTTTTCCCTGTGGTCGTATTCTCATCCGCCAGCATTTCAGAGCCTCGACAAGATATTTTAACGGTTTAGGTTATTTTTTTTTTTCCTACTTGGAGGGCACACAAGCAATTATAACAGTTACTTTTTGAGATCGCCTCCCTAGACAGTGTTTCCAGGGTTTGTGGCCATAATTTGTAGCCATTACATAAACTGAAATGGGAAAGCAGTGAAGTGAAAGATATGACATACAGCCAAATCGGTCTCATCATTTTGTTAGCCATGGGTGATGTACTAATGCAAGGCCATCCATTTTCCCTTTGATTCCTTACACAAAGCAGGAGGCGCAGAGGCGGCCACATTCCACTGTGATTAGACGGAGACAGGCCAGGCTGCAGGAACACAAGCTCGCAGTGTTTTTTCACTCTCCTGCTATCGTACCTGAGGAAAGTTGTCTTAAAATCTCCAAAAAGATTGAGCAATAGTAAATCGACAAGATTATCAGTCATGTTTGTAAAAAGCACCAAGTTTTTGGTGTAAGCAATGCCATTACAATGATCGCAAAGTAACCAAAGCTCACTTTTTCACAGAAAATAGGCCATCCCTTGTGAAACACGATCTTCACCATGAGAGGCTTTTTGTTAATGGAAATTGTCTCAGGAGATCCACAGCCTGACCCTGAGTTTATATTGCTGTATCATTAAATGGAGACAATACTCAATTCGTGAATATTTTTTTTCATTTCATAATAAGTCATTTATGCGTATGCGTTATTATTTTTGCAAAGAGCAGTGATTTTACCAGAAAAGCTCAAAACCATTTTTCAGATGGCAGGCACTCAAGATTGAGTCATTTCTAAATAATTCCGTCCAATGCTATCATAATTATTCTGCGGTTTCTGCGTGCAGAATGTCCAAAATTATTTTTGAAAATAGTCAGTTAGTGCTTTCGAAAAGACATGCTTTAGGACCGGCGTCCCTGGTTGTTTTTCTTTCAACGAGATCCTCCTTCAGAGAGGAGTGATACAAAAGCTAAATTGTTTCCTCATGTTTTCACAGGCTGTTGTGGCCACTGACAGTTAAAATTAGCAGAAATTGCAATGATTATTTGCATTAACATACCTGACTTTAAACAATTATGCTTATTTAAAGTCTGAGGGACATTTTCCTTGCATACTACTGTGAATTATTTTACACCATAAGGACTATATTATTTATTTCTTTACTGTCTGTGACAGGTAGTAAACATCAAGGAATGAGATACCTTTTGTAAAGCGTGACAGTTTCGATTTACATACGCTTGAAAAAGTAGGTCCTCTTTTGTTCATGCCGAACAATGCTAATAAACCTGCATAGTGAGCAGGCAACTGAAGGGGCCGTGCTTTAGTGAATGTACAGTACACATGACTGCTAAAGGTGTGAGCTGACAGCCTACAGAGACTTGATCTGGTCTTAATTCGAACACGGAGAGGAAAATTGCTCCGCGGACTCTTCATTGTGTGGTGACTCCTCTGACACTAACCATAGGAGATAGTACAATGCTCTCTGTCACAGGGCATTAAGGGAAACAAGGCATTGTCAAAGCTTGGAGGACGTCACAAAGACAGGCAGCATAGAGCTCTGATAAAGCAGCAATTAACTAATTGCCTCAAGCAGTACAACAGCAGACTAGTGTTATTATTAATGTGTGATAATACGGATGGATCTCTCACACACAGATACTTCCACTGGGTTACACTTGTGATGAGACTGCAATAGTGTGACGTGTGTGGCTTCGTGTCCAACACCCTTGTCATTAGCTATCATCTCTGGGAAAGCGCTGGGCCCTGAATCCCTTCACTTCTGATTAGACGGCAGTCCATTGATGACTGGGGCGTCCAGGTGACAGGGTAAAGTTAGTGACCCCATCCTCCCCAGTGTATCTTGCCTGCAAGTAATTAATCCTGACTCCTACCATCACCCCTCCAACCACCAACACCCCCCCCCCCATCTCTCTCTCTCTCTCTCTCTCTCTCTCTCTCTCTCTCTCTCTCTCTCTCTCCCTTCCCCCCTCCCTCTCTCATTGTCTCTCTGACCTTGCATCCTTTCTCTCATTCATCTGAGATAAGATCATGTGTGTGGGATCTTTGTAAAAAATGAGAGACATATACATATATCACTAAGGTCGATAAGGTTTTTAAAATGTTTTTGTGAAAGTAGTCTCACCAAGGCTTTTAAAAATACAGTAATATTCTGAAATATTCTTACAGTTTAAAATAAATTATTTTTATTTTAATATATTTGCAAGTGTAATTTATTCCTGTGATGGCAAAGCTAAAATTTTCAGCAGCCATTACTCATTACATTATTACTCTTCAATGTCACATGACCTTTCAGAAATCATTCTAATATGCTGACGTTGTGCTCAAGAAATATTTCTTGTTATTATCCATGTTGAAAACAGTTGTGCTCCTTAAACAATTTTGTAGAAACTGATATATATATACATGTATATACATTTTTCCAGGATTCTTTGATGAATGGAAAGTAATTAATTTCTTTAAAAAAAAGTACTGACTGCCAACTTTTAAATGGTAGTATAAATAATTATGAATATATGAACATAATAAATAATATAGTATTTATTTTTAGTTAGTTATTTTCTAAATACACAATAAATATATATATTTGTTTACATTTTCTAAAACAAGTTAATTATATTAAATGTATTTAGTAAAAAAAAAGAATGTATTATGAACGAACATTAACTCTGAATGTTTTTATTTATAAATGTTCATTTTTAGGTCATGGTACTTAATGCATTATCTAATGTGCATATGTATACTTGCACTCACTGTTTTATTAACAGATTCATTTTCAGTCTCTTGGGTTGCATGGGTCTGTTTATCATCATCTCTCACTCTACTCTTCTTTCTGTCTCTTTCTCTGATAGAGACAGCTTTCCTTGTTTCCCCCTTTCCTTTTCCCCATCCACTTCATCCATCACAACAAAGTATGGAATTGATAGCCAGTATTGATTATCCATAGCAGTGCCTAATCGTGGCTAACTGTAGGAAGCTTTGCAGGTTTAGCCGGCATCGGACGAGGGCCAGTGATAATGCAGATGGGAATTTAGACTTAATGCTGTCATCGTGTTCTCTCACAGCGACTGACCACCGTGTGTTAGACAGCGTCCCCTATGACTTAAGGACAACTTGAAATGCCATTACAATGCATTTAACTCTTTGTAATCTGACACATTTCCTGAACATTCATGTGGGAGATGTTAGGACTTGATTTACTTGATTGACTAGTGATTATTGGTTGATATTATTGGTTAATACTTGTTTCCCTGCATAGCTTTGGTTACATTGGCAGAAAAAGAAAAGGTAGAGAAATATTTTTTCTTTAAAATAATGCAATGAATTATGCGCAATATGTCAGGGACGTTAAGAACTTAAATAGGCTCAATATTTCTCATTGTCTTGAATGTTTTTTGTTAATATGTTCTCAGCAACACAACAGGAATATTCATGTCTGTTTCAATCCAATTGCATGAAAGCAAACGCTCACATTAGCCTGCTTTTTTCCATCTTTTTTTCCCCATGTCTGCTTCCTGCACTGATGAGTAACTCTATTTAATAGGCTGCCATTATGCAGGCAGATTGGGAAGTTGACTGGGAAGTGCTCCTAGCTATTGCTGCATTTGAACCCTGTTAATATATGCAAATTAAAAGGAGTCGGGCCTCGGGATTGGTCCTGTTTTAAATAAAACGAGAATCTGATCAAGGCAATCTGTAGATGGGGTGTTATCAGAGGGAGCTGGAGCAGCGGTTGATGATTCCTCGCCTGTATCTCTCTCTTCCATCATACTGCACTGCATTAAAGAGACATGATTCATCAAACACAGGCACTAGTATTTTATGAAATTTCGCTCTCTAGGGCAAAGGCTTTTTTCCTTAATCAGAAGACAGTGGGCTTGCTTAAGTAGAGTGCTCCACTCCGCGGTCATGCCAGATTTTCATTTAATTTGTTTGTGTGAAGCGGGGCATCCAGGGCAGGTGTGTATAAGCGTGTGCGTTCCCCATTATGTTTTACGACGCATAAACTTTATGCACGCACCTGTCAGCGAACGTATCAGTGGTGGAGTTTACTTTTAAATAGGAGGAGCAGCTTTTATTACTGCTGGGAATTTAATGCTGCACATACTCTTAGGAGACTCAACAATAGGTAGCGTTAAGTACTGTCATTGGGCGAAGGCCTGTTGATTGTTCATTGACTGTGTCTAGGTTTGCTGGAGTGCTTCTGTGGCATTTGCATAATACATGGATCCAAAACCCTGATGATTTGAAGCTCATTTATAGCTCTTCAGCCCTCACAATTACAACCAAGGATAACTGAAACAAGCATCCCCTGCAGGGCTCGACCACCTTCTTTGTGTGTAAGTGTAGGGGTTAAAATGGCAGAAAAATGTGAGTATTTTTCTTTCATTAGCCGCTGCTAAGGAATATCTTTATCTGTGGATACCCTCACACAAACCAATTAACTCGTTCTGAATAATTCATCATTCAGTGGCGACTGTGGTCCAAAAAGGAACAAACTGATAATAAGATCCAGATCCCAGTATGTATGCAATGTAGGACAGAACAGACACCTCCAAACCTTTGGTATGCATGAAGGATCCTTGCCACAGAAGGTCATTTTCATCTCTTTCTCGCTCTCATTGTCACATGCTTGTATTTCTGATAATGCCACATACCGTTCACAGTGATTCTCTCCGCTATAATACACCTCATGCCTCTGTCAGCTCACTTTCCCATGACCTGCTCTAGAGATCGGCACAATACAGTCACTTCATCAGGGCTTCTTCACTGCCACTGCTTACAGCCTCAGCTTCGCTCTCAGAATCTCACCATTCTTCCCAGAAATTATTCGCTTATGACTTAATTAGTCATAATTTTGAATGAACAAGGGGTCAGGTGATAGGGTTGAGAAAGGAGATGGAGAGATGAGAAAATGAATGGATTGATGTGGCATGAGACTGTCTGACATTCCTGTGTGAAAGGATCATCTAACAGCTGAAGCTCGTAATCCAACCCTGTTGATAGAAAGACATCTCTCGGACCCCCTGGCCATGTTCGAGAAGCAAACTGCCCAAAGGTCCCACGAAATCGCTTGAAATGTATTAAGGTATTTCCTGTTGAAATAGGAAGTTTTTTTTTTTTTTTTTTTTTTTTTACATGCGTAACTAAATTTGTGCAAAAGATTAACAACTTAGACTTCAGCTCATTCAACAGCATTTGTAGCAATGTCTGCAAAAGGTTATGAATATTAACACACAGATATCTTAATAGACATGGACTTAAAGGGATAGTTTACTCAAAAATGAAAATTATGTGATCATTAACCTCATGTCGTTCCCAAAACTTTATGAAATTCTGGTCCAAACAACATGGGACTCCATTGACTTTCATTGTATGGAGAGAAAAAGAATATTAAAATTTCATAGTTCCGCAGAAGAAAAAGTCATGCAGATTAGGAATGGCATGAGGGTGAGTAAATGATCACAGATTTTTCATTTTGGGTTAACTATCTCTTTAAAGACACAAAACTAGAAAAAAAATTTTCATGAGCTCTTTGAAAGATTCTGACCATCTTTCTCATTTCCTCCATGTTTCTTTCTTCCTCCTCTCTTCTGGCCCCACCCTTCTGGAAAAGCCATTAAGGCGTTGTCTCAAGCTTGTCAGATCATGGCCAGGCAGAGGGGAAATATTCCATCTGAGCGGCACACTGTCTTCAATTGCTGCAATTAAGAGTGTCAGCATGCGGCCATGGTCCTGTCTGACTGTGAGGGGACGGGGGGGTCGCCAGGTCCGTGTGACCGAACACACACATGGCTAGAAGCGAGCAACCCTACGCTCCCCAATACGACACCGCCACTCTGTTTGATAAAGGAAAACAGACGATTTGTGCTGAAACTCCGGCAAGTGCAGAGCCAATGAGACACTCTTGTGGGTCAAGTGCTGCATTTGCATTTTGATGGGATGTTATCGAGTAATTAATGCACTAGTCAGAATGTATTACCTCAGGAGTGAATTGAAAGGTTCATTACCAAATCACCCTCACTCCAGGAATAGGTATTTCTCTAGGCGTTTGCCTCTGACATGTTGTTCTACCCCCCCCCATCCCCCCCTCCCCCCCTCTCTGTCTCATCGTGGCAGGCTGTAGAGGTGAACAGTGGCTCTTAATAAGGGCATTCACTTTGGAGAGCGCTCGTCATAGTAAATGTACACATCAGGGCCTTGCCTTCTTGTCACTTTAATTGCTTCTGGAGGTTCTTAATAGGCCAATCTTCATCAGCCCAGGCCATGTTATGAATAACTTGGGCATCGGAGGACTTCATGCTTAATAAAATGGACCCAATTTATAAAAATGGAGTGCATTGTTTACAAAGCACACACAAGAAATCTCCACTTTACGGTTATCCATTAGAGAAAGACAAAAATGGGCTGGGTATCGTCAGTTGTCATGATAACATTATTCCTATACTAGTGAATCACCAATATTAAAATTCTGGCCAATACAATAAGCCTGTCATTGTTTTAATGTCATTGACGATAACTGATAAATAGCCAATATTAAAATCCATTGCTATTGTCTAAATATGTTTAAAAAATAAATGGAATTAGATAAATGCATTTTTGAAAGTGAATTTAGGCAGCACTTTTGTATGAAAAGTATGAAAAATATTTTGAGATTTGCTTTTAACATAATTAAGTTTAAAATTAAGGAAATCTCAATCTAAAATACGGGA
The DNA here is from genome assembly GCF_963993115.1 of Abramis brama. Taxonomy (NCBI): domain Eukaryota; kingdom Metazoa; phylum Chordata; class Actinopteri; order Cypriniformes; family Leuciscidae; genus Abramis; species Abramis brama. The sequence goes on along the minus strand of NC_139986.1, from coordinate 18,579,381 downwards.
AATGAGCATGCACAATTAAATATCCAATAGCTTACAATTTTACTAAATAAAAAAAAAAAATACTGATATATTGTGTATCCCTAACATAAACTATGATTACAATTTTAATGTATGTTGTATTATGTATATGTACTACAGCAGAGCTTGTGGTACAGCTGAAAGTACATTGCAACTGAATGTATTTTACTGCCGGGTGTATACTACCACCTAGTGTGTATTACAGCCGAATGTGCTATATACCGTTACTATAGTATATACTACACCTCTAATTTCTCTCTAGCCTCACTTATTCCCCTCCCCGCTGCCAAAACCAGCAGCGTACAGAGGGAAATTTGAGTGCGCTATGAGATTAAAGGCTGAAATCAGGGCCTTGTGAGCAATCATCAATTCCCAAGAACATTCTTTCATCTTCCATTCTTCCACCCTAATGCTAACGGTTTCATGTCACAACATTGTTGTTGCTTTTATCATCCTATAATAACGCTCCTGCAAAAAAAACGTGAGGGAGATTGGAAGAATAAGAGGCTAAGAGAGGCCTGTTCTTTCTCTGCCATCACTGTAAATTTACACAAGGCCCTTTTGCTGTCACTGGAGCAGTTCCTTTTATATTAGCGGTCTTGTCTTTAGCCTGGACTTAAACCCAGAAATATTCCACCAAGACATTTATAGATATTGTTCCGTTTTCCATAATGAAATCAAGCATTGTTTCCTGCCTTGTTATTTTCCATGTTATTTTGAGCCTAATAGCCACAGCGGGTGCGAGCGTGGTGTCTCTGATTCGTTCGTTGGGGACAAAATGGCGACCTGGTAGGCTCGCAAATCCCCGTCTTCCATCAGCCTGCTTGTCCGTCAGCAGGGCATCAACGGCACCAAACTGCAACCCATCTCCCGGCCCATCAGCAGGTCTCACACGCCAGTGAATCCGAGCCTTTTGTTCCCACTTGGGCTGATAGGAATGAGGAGGTAGACCACGGAAAAGCAGAGCAATTTTCTGCTATTTAAGCTTGGAGAGATGGTGCTCCTTGGGAATCGTGTGTGTGTGTGTGTGTGTGTGCAGAGGCGTTTGGAGAGGAAGGGAGTTTGTTTGGAGTCACTGGATAAGATTTTTTAGATTTAGGCATGCATGGAATTGGGGGTGAGATAATCGAGGATGTGAAATTGAAACCTGTCGGCTAGCAATAGCCGTCCTTTACTTCAACACCACACACACATCTCAAACCCGTCTGCCTTTTCAGTTATATGTGACTGTCAATAAAAAGCACTTTATAACATCCACACAACTTTTTCAGTCTTTCTACTTCAAAATTAATTATGTGTTAGTTGCCATTTCTTAAATTATTTGTGAAATCTATTAGCAATTTCTGATTGAAAATTGTTTCTACTCCAGTTTTTCCCCCCCAGTGTAGTAGAGGGTTTGTCCAGCTTCTCAGTTCACAATATTATACAACCTATTCTAGGTTAGTGCACACTATATAGTCTTTTTGAGAGGAAAATTTAAAGACAAACTGATGTTTGGTTAATTGGCAATGGCAGAGTTAATTACCTTTAAAAAATGAGAGGAAAAGACAAACATATGCTGTGCCTTCTTCCCTGTAGCTATGTCAACAAAGCCGCTAAAAGAAGCCCTTATGAAGTATGTCATGTTGTATTATTTTAATTACTGCATGTCAGTGTAATTTTGCTTAAACATGGTTTTTCTTCTTCTTTTACCCCAGGTTATAATTTGTTGTATGGGTGCTCATTATTAATCTAATTTATTTTCTCGTCAAGCAAGCCATGTGACGACCGACTTCCTGCCTCAAATGACAATTGCAAACAGTAGCCTCCTTTTAAAGGTATAATCACCCATCTCTTCTAATTAGGAGAAGAATGTGCACTAGATACAAAGGGCTCTGTGAGGATGCAGCCCCGAGCAAGCGATAACTACCGTGCCTCGCCGCAGCCTGATCTGGGATCGTCTTTAGGGAGGCGGTATCTGACATTAGATTAAGGGAGGTTATTTGTGGAGGGGGAGTTACTCAGGTTACATTCCTTTAAGGGAAGTGGCTGGCACCCTGTCTTCATTTCACAGGCTGGTAAAGTGAGCAAGGCCCTCTCGTATTATTCACCGGGGCAGGCTGATCGAAGCTCGGCTCGATAGCACTAAACCAGCTCATGCTCCGAAGATTTGTCTTACAAAACCTTGAAAACTGCTCTGAACATCCATACATTGATTTTTGTTGGCGGGGATCTCCGGGGCTTTCATGTAGAGGCAGGATCCATGCAGGGATGAGGAGAGGGCTTCCCCCTTCGCCAGAGTGTGCCGGCAGAGCTGGGGGATTCCGTTTCAATAACCCGGCCGAAGGAATTAGAAACACACAGGGCTGCTAGAGCCGCAGCTCACTGTTATGCTAAAGCCTCTAAAACACACTTTAACACCCCTACGTGCACTTTTATATCTAAATATACTATATAGAGTGCAACTACTCAAGTAGGTTGCGAGATTGAGGAGCAAAAGAAAAAAACCCAACAAATTGTGCTGTATACCTGAATTTGGACATGCAAGGCCACGTTTCCACTTCCTGTTAACATCTAAGCAGATTTGTTTTCTTTTGGAAGTCTTTTTCCACCTCAGAGTAAAAACAATGTGGCTTAATGTCTCACAATAAGACTTTCTACCTCACAATATGTCTTAATCTCATAATTGTGACTTTGTATATCACAATTGTGACATATCTCAGTTAAACTGTATATCTTAATCTGTCTTAATATATCACAGTTTGAATTTATATATCTCAATTTAACTTTATATCCTTCAATTTAAATGTAAATCTCACAATCTGGTTTATTATTTCACAATCTCAGTGTCACTTTCGATATCACAATGCCCTAATATTTCACAATTGTGACTCTTTTTTCTCAAATTGCAACCTTATATCTCACTTTTGCACTTATGCATATATCTAAAAAAAAAGTTGTTTTGACTTTATTATTTCTCATTTTAAACTTTATCTCACAATTACCTGTACCTTTTTTATTTTTTTAATCTGAGGTGGAAACAGGCTTCCATAATTTCCTTCATTCTCCCTTGTTCTCTCTCTCTCTCTTTGTCTCGTTCTCCCTCTCCTTCACTACTAATTCCTGTGCCTTTGATGTGATAAGGAAGTGTTAAATCAAAGTGAGGCCTAATTACATATCTTGGGACTGGCTGGTTGTAAAGCATTGTTCATACTGTTAGAAAGATGGGCGAGAGCGTGTGTAAAGGGAGGGCTCCACGTGTGTGTGTGCGTCTCTGGCTGGCAGCTGCCAGCATGCGTGCCACCTGCTATACATCTCTCCATTAGCATAATCACTCTCCGGCAAATGGCAATAATAGTGTCATGCACCTCTGTGTAATTGCCACTGTCATAATATGTGCCTGATGATTGTGTTTCCTGACTCGACATGGAGGGAAGCAAAGATCTCTGGTGCCACATTCACACTGAAGTGCCTTTGATCTGAGGCCTAGGAAGGACATCCCTCTATTCGTCATTCGAAAGCACCTTGTCAGATGCAAATCAGAAGTAACCATGATGCATTGCTGCATTTCGTTAATATCATAGAAGGTTATGGGCTTTGATCACAGGGATTATTAGAACTGTAAACATGCACTCGTTGGTGTCAAATTTAAAAATATGTGTGCTTTATGCTCTATATAAGCATTACATTTTCCAAGCATACATTTGTTTGACACCGACACCAATGTTTTACATAATTCGCCCACTCACATTTTCCTTTTAAGGGACAGCCAAGGAAAGCAAATGAATAGCTAATGATCACATAGGCCAGGGGTGGTGAGGTCCGAGCATGAGTGACAGCCGCCGTAGCCATTGTGACGAACTCAGACCCTAATTGGACCGGAGTCTGCAGAAGAAGGAAAATGGAAGAATCTGGAAGGGAGGGACTGGGGGGTGAACTGCGCAAATAGCAGACAAGCCAAACAGGAATTCTAATGGATTGCATGCTCGGCTTGCTGACACCTCATTGCACCTAACATCGCTATATTTTGCAAGGGTAGCAAAAATTATGCATTTACTAAGATGACGCATACATGTATTTTTCTCTCAGACAGGGTGCGGGTTGTGGTTAGCCACCCCATTGTTTGATGTATGGCAATGAAATCGGACGGTTGGCGTAAGTGCGTGTTTGCGTAATAGAAATGGTAGTGCTGGTACCGTTTTCAACATTTTGTTTCTTTTTCATTATTCATATATCCTTTACCTTTTTGACATTCCGACATTCAAGGACGCAGGCCTTCGTCTTTGAATGTGGATGATAAATTCTGAGCAATCCCTCCCCTAATCGTTCAGAGCAGGAGGAAAACACACAGCCTTTTTAAAGCATCTGTGTCTTAAACTGTCATTGATTAAATGTTAACTGATATACTCCAGTTGGCAATCTTGTTAAAGCTTCCAGTAGCCAAGATAGACAGTTTAGAGTCCCGGCTGATCAATATTACAGATAAAGATTTCATCCATCAATGAGCTCCCAAAACAAAAGGTGTCTGTTACCTGATTAGGCCGGCTAGAAAGTCTCTCCCCCTCCGGACTGCCGACGCAGCACAAGGAGTTCTATTCGATCGGCTACAAACATGGAGCCCATGTAATTACAGCTCCAAACAGTTCCGCAGATAACATGCCTTTGACTTAGCTCCGGATAAAGGTTAATCTCCCTCTGTCTGTCCGGCGAGATGGGTTTGGGCTTTATATATTTATTTAAGTCCTCCGCTAAGGCCAGGGCCAGGGGCTGTTAGCGTGGTGCCTGGGAGAAAAGAGTTAGAACCTCCTGCATACCAATGCCAGCGCAAATGACTGAATCGATGGCGGAATGGCCACTGCTGTTTAAGAGTATCAATAAATGTTCCCTTATTTCCTCCTCAATGGCTAAGTGTTGTAGTTAAAAGTCCAACAGATGTCTTAATTGAAAGTTAATTTTAAATCAATGCAGAGAGTCATTTAAATATTGATCACGCTCTTTTGACTCAAATTGTACGCTGACCGTCCCCGCCCAACATAATTTGCCCATTGCTCCTTTAAAAAGAAACCAAAAACAACTTTGTTCAAACTGAATCAATAAGCCACAATTAGTATGTTGTGAAACTGCCATTGACACCTCCTAAAGGCCCACAGGCGATTTCATTGTCTTTTCTGGCACTGATACAGCATGTCCTTAATTACAAAGTATGTTTATGGTGTTTTAATTGTATTAGGTCACAGTAAAATCAAACAAAAGATCTCTCTAATGCAAGAACACATGACAAACTTCATGTTTGAATGCCCTCCTGTCCTTCCATTACAGGTTCAAGGCCATTAAAGAGACTTATGGGCCCCCGAAAGCAGGGCATCTGCTGTACTTCTGATTTTCTCTGTATCAGACAAATGAAGGCAAGAACGACAGGCGCTGGAAGGGGGAAAAAAATAGGGAGAGAGAGAACAGGGAACATTGTCAGAGGCCTCTGTCTATCAGGGTAATCTTATTTATTTAAAGCATATGTCTGCTGGTACTCCTTTGTCAGGGTCTATTAGGGGGCAGTGCAGCCCATATGACATTGTTTAGCAAGTAATGAAATGGACATTTTTTGCATGTTTTTATGGAGTTCGAAGAAGCGCACGGACTCATTCATTTTCCTCGCTGGATGCCATTTCCTAGCCATCGCCACAGATCGAGCTGCACAGCTATTGTCAGCCCCGTTTCCATTCAGAAATTTGACCGTGATTCTGTCTAATTAGATGTGGCCACTGAGGTCTTCTTTTCTGCCCTGCAAGAATTTGCAGAATGTTAACATGACCACTGTAACCCGTAAATTGGGTCAGTGTTTTGATCGATCATAATAACGTGCTTATGGAATTTGTTATTGTAGTCAGTTTTGGTACTTTCCAGTCCATGTTTTCCCCTTTCTTTTGAAGGATGATGCAGCTCTCTGTGTATATTTGACAAATATGCATGCACGCCAGACCACCTTTTCAGCTGTCTGTTTCTCCTCGCTTTGCGGTCGGGGTTTGGCTGAGGCTTTCTGGGTTTCCAGAGCAGACCTGCACAAGGGTGACAGATAGGTCTTATTTGTCTGATAGAGCTGAGCAAGAAAATAGATCTAGAGCTGGTTACTTCATTAGGTTCTCTCATTGATTGAACCTCCTGCTGAAGTGATGCTGCAGCCTCCTCTGATAACTGCTGGTAATAGAACAAAATGAATTCTTATCACAGAGATTGGAAAGGCCATTAACCCTGGCCCCCAGTGCTTTTCAGACGTCACAGACAGGAAGCCGTGCAGTGCGCTGAGGAAAAAAAAAACTCCATGCTCCGTCTGAGCCGAGGTCATGTTGGCGGCCGTGTGTGAAATTTCCAGCCCCTTTGGCTCCTGTGTAGATGAAACGGCTACCCGGGCAGATGTTTATAATCATGTCTTGAATAAATATTGGATGGAGTATAATAAAAAGGAGAGAGAGAAAGGAGCGAGGGGGGAGGGGGAGAACGGAACGAGGAGGAATCTTTTTATATTATTTTCGAATACTAAAGTAAGCCTGGCTGCAGTGCCTTCTTTCTCCGGATGCCTCAGGTGATCTGAATGGCACGGACACAAAAAGCCTTTTTGTGTACGATGCAGGTGTTTGGGGTTTGTCTGCGGAAACCTTTGAAGATGCTAGATTTAATGCTAGTTATTTGGAACCATTAATATCCCTTATGCGGGTGAGCGCAGGAACAGAAGTCTGCAGAAATGAGAGGAAAATTTGTGTTGGTGCAGCAAAAGAAAAAGCTTTAATCTTCATCATGTTTATTCATTTGATGGAGGTGATTAATGTTTTGAAGTGTATCATACATCACAGAAGAGCTAGTGGCATAGGAAAACTTCCTTGGATGAAAGTAACTGACAGCAACAAAAGACATTTTCTGATTGCTGATGCACAAGGTGTACTGCAGTAGAAGTGTGCTTGCCTTAGAGAAAGAGCAGCTTTCTTGTGTCTCCCAGCAGCAGCAGCAGCAGCAGAGCCGTGAAGGGAAACGGGCCCGCTCTCCACGTGGATGTTTAGTATTTTAGACATGGTACATTAACAGCATCTGGTTAAGATCTAAATGCTTGTTAAATACACTGAAATTTGGAAAAAGAAGGGAGCAAAAGAAGAAGAAGAGAGATTTGGGTAGGGTGGGGGGCGGTGGTGGGGGGGATCAACAAGTCAGTAAAGCTTATTATCCTGAAAGTATTACAACTGGCCCTTAACAAAGTAGTACAGGGTTTCGAGTTTCAAAGTTTCCTTTAAAATGGAGCGGCTCAAATGAAAACCATGGGGGGAAAGAATGTGACATCATGAAAACCCTGGGCAGCTCAGAGCCAACCTGTGGTGTGCTGGGAAATTAGTGTTCCTTACACCTCAACAAGAAGAGACAGTCCAGAAATCATAATTACAACCACATTGCATTTTCACAAATGCTGAGTTCAGTAAAATTATAAGAAATGACAATCATGCAAAGATTTAATATTATTATTGTTATTATTGATGATGATGATGATGATGATGATGATAACAATAGTTAGTTAGTCTTTTTATTAAATAAAAAATATAAGAAATGACAATCCTACAAAGAGCTATTATTGTTATTATTAATAATAGCTTAATAGTTTAAAATGAATAGTAGTTCATTGTATTATTGTTAAATTAACTATATAGTACAGTATGTGTTTGTTACTACTTATATTTTTACTGATTTCATTGTTTGCAAAAATGCAGTCTGGTTGTAATTTGTTTTAGATATTGTATTTTTAACAATTATACCATTTAGGATAGCCTAACTTCAATAAGTTCTTTGTTATTCTTTTTTAAGAACCATAAATAAACCGTCAGTCTAAGGTGAAGGTGGGGGACACATTTTAATGAGTCATTTTTTGGGGGTATCCACGGCTGTGTATGGTAGGTGTCTCTTTTACTGGCCGGATAATGACCGCACTGAGGTGTTATAGCCCCCCAGAGGAGAGAGAGTGCGAATCCTGCCCTCCACATCTGTCATTATGCTTTCTCTATACTGGACAGGCCTGGTGCTTTAATGAAAAGAAAGTGTCTGTCATCATATTTGTAAATTTCCATGGATGCCTCCTCTTTTGTTTCTTCTTCTTTTTTAATTTTTTTTTTTAGGTATGGTGGTTGTGCAAGGGGGACTGGTGTATTTTGATGAGGAAAAAACACAGGATTGCTTTAATTGTGACGCCTTTTTGACCCCGTTCTCCCTCCAGCGTGCCGATCAACCCACATCAGAGCAGGTCTCACGGGAGACTGGCGAACAGAGAACCGTCGGTGATGTGTGGTTGATGTGTTTGCGGGTTTTGCTTGAAAGGGATGGCGGGGGCAGTAAAAGTTGTCTATGGCTCTGCTGTTTGCGATTAAGTTTGATGGGCAGAGAGTCTGCCGAACCCCCCTTGCACCCCTTCAATGCTGCTGACACGCTGCCTCTGTAAAGCATTCAGATTACTCAAACTGTTGCCAGGGTCAGGCGCAGGGCAGACACCGCTATGATGTATAGGAAAGCATGTCTGGGAGTTTCTCTCGCTCTTGAAATGCAGACCAGAAAAACTGCAGAACACCCTGCTAAAAGATGAGGGAGAGAGAGAGAGAGAGAAAGAGAGAGAAGGACAGTGGAAGGAAAGAGAGAAAAAAATGCTGTCTGATGAGACCCAGATGATAGCAACCCATCCTTTTCTTCCCTTATTCCTTCTGTTACTACCTTCATAATTTGCCCTTTTCTTTTTCGTGACACTCCATGTTTTATTAATGCATTCCACGATCGCCTTAAAAATTTGATGCCCCCTCGAGGTAGAGACGCTCACTAGCACTTTGACACTTCATTTCCCAGCTAGGGGGACTGGGTCAGTAAATCTAGCCGACTGAAGAGAGCGCCTCACGCTTAGGACGTGGAGGAAGAGAGGGGGTGAGTGAAGGGGGAGGTGCCACAGCCTGGCCCCTGTACCCTTAGGGTGTGACATTGTGCTGTGGTGTTTGTGTAAGAGTGTGTGTGTGTGTGTGTGTGTGTGTGTGTGTGTGTGTGTGTGTGTGTTTGTGTGTCTCTTTTATTAACTGACCTGGAATCTGGTCATGATCACAGACATCCAGCTGGTCCTAACCCCCATCTGCCTATTGAGGCAATGCACTCTCTCTCTCTTTCCCTCTGATTAGCCCTCTGTCCTGACACTGGCTTAAGCTCAACACTACCTCTGTCCAGAGCCCCTTTGCCCCCTAATACCGCCTTCCCCCACAACACTCATCCCCAGTCCTGCTTCAACTGCCTCTGCGACAGGAAGGAAGTGAGGCACAGAGAGCGAGATACACGTTGTATGTTATGTACATACTGTATGCAATGAAATTTATACATTTGAAGTGTAGCCTACCAGTACTTTCATTTTAAAATATTTTTTAATAGTATTTTATTGACTATATTTTTAAACCCAGAAAGTCTTGATGTTTAACTGGCCTACACAGTTATGGCCTTATTAGCCTAACACAAGTAAAAAAAAGAAAACATAAAAATAAAAAAAACCCCACTGAAGACAAGTAGTCAGTGATAAAATAATTACAAACAATAGGATAAAAACTACAATAGAAAAAAAACACAAATGAAACAGACCTACCCTAAAAAAACTTCACTAATCAAACTAATCGGATACAAAACAGAACAAAGCAGGTTTATTAGGCTGCTGTCACTTTAAGAGCGGATGTACTAATCTAATATACTGATACACATGCGCTTTTTTATCAACCATTTACATTCACTTAAGACATAAACGACTCTTTATGAGGATACTTGCAAATGCGGACATTTTGACGTATAAGTGTGTGTATTTGACTGTTCAAGCCCAGTAAGGCACTAAAAAGAACTCTAGACACCAAATTCAGTACTCACGCGCTGTATGAGCAGTCCTCATTCACTGCTTATTGCGCTTGAACGGTTTAAAATCAATTGTTTTTAAACCACAAGGCTTAAAAATGCATTCATATGATAAACTTTCAAGACGGCACAGCACTGCGACATCAAGTAAGTGTACCCGTGATGGAGACAATAGGCCAAAATCTCTACTGGTTGACAAATATCTACCGGTAATCTTGTCTACCGGTATATCACCCACCCCTAATTACTATGCAGAAATGTGTATACAATTATATTTATTAATTATTATTAATATTTTAGTTTATATTCTATTTATTTTATATTTTTATTTTAAAATTCTGAATATGAATGGAAACAACACCACAGCTTTTTGTTTCCTTAAGCACAAACGCTGGAATTTATGCCATTTATTTTTGTATAAATGCGGCATGTACGTCTAAAGATACCCCCAGCTGTCTTACATACACACACACGGCACACACACACACACACAGACAGTGTCTTTGTTGCAGGATGTGTTAGAGCACACCGTCACCGCATGTGCGCCGAAATAGCAATTTTTGCAGCCGGCTGCCAGCAGTGACAGGAGATATTTCATCCTGTTGTCAGAATATTATTAATAAAACATCAGGACTAGAGTGCAGCACAATTTTTCCTTTCAATCACTCCCAGCATCTGCCATGAAAATTTCATGCTGTATATAATTTCCACTTAATGTATTGCACTTAAAACGTCGGTGCCAGCACTGTGTGGGGAGTTTTAAAGGGTTAATTATATCATGTATCTGCAGTCGGGGCCCCTCTGCTTACCAAACAATGACTTGAGTGATTGTATGCAAATATACCGATGACCTTTTTGCCTCCCCGTGGTCAATTTATATGGTTATTAAGGTTTTATAAAATGGATGAGCGCAGCACTTTGAACACCATTTTCCTGCCTCATGTTGTCCTAATTTATTTCATTTCTCGCGGGGTCTTCCAAAATATGTTTATTTCTCCCCCTCGCTCTCGCTTTCTGTCTCTCTCTCTCTTTCTTTCTTCCCCCGTCGTGTGTCGTGTGATGGAAGCTGCATGGGGTGGAGGGGGAAAGACAGGAGTGGTTATCTGGCATTACTCAGCCTGCTAAAAATTCATTAAAATGTGACATCAGCGCAGTGAGAGACAAATGCTCTCTGGATGAAAGGGAACAGTAGGCCTTTCAGGGATTAGAGGCGCACGGCCTCGACCTATCACCTAACAGCATAAACAGATTAATCCACTGGCAGTGCTGCAAAGATACACAGAATTATTAAACACGAGGGGGGGAGGCGGGGGTGGTTGAGCCTACGGAAAAATGTCCATGTAATCTGCCCAGTGCTAACAATCTGGAGAGGTGTGTGAAGAACATTCATATTTCAGTGTCCCAGGGTTAATGAAACCAGACGGATCCCCCGCACCAGTGTCTTGTGGTATATTTTGTCTATACACACACACACACACACACACACAGAGACGATTCAAAACCAGTCACTGTAACTGCTAGTGGGTAACCAAATGCCCTTCCTGTGTTCAATTGTAGAAGAACCAGGTGAAGACAGCGAGGAATCCCCACGAGCCTCCTCATTGGCCGCGGCCGAGGACAAAGACTCGAGCAAGAGGGACGCCATAGAAGGCAAGACAACAGAGAAGGACTCCAGTAAGACCTTTAGTTTTGGTCTCTCCCCCCCCCCCCCCCCCCCCGGTACCCTATCTTCAATGTCGCTTAGTCACTAACATACACTACTCCTACCTTTTTTGCTCTACTGTTCTCTTCCAATAGGGCTTTTCCTGCTAATAACAGCTGCATGTGTGTGTTGCATGTGAATGCTATCAGTAGCCTCCCGCTGACCCATTTTAATCATAGCCATCTGATGGCAGAGATGTGGATAAAGGCAAAGAATATTCCACAGTGACCACCGAGATTATTTTTTTTAATCAAATCAGTTTGTACGCTTGTAATTTTTAAGCGCCTTTCATTAATCTTTGCTGTTCTTGCGATTCCTCTGATGACATATTAATTTTGTATAAGCATAGGATTAGACAGTGCTCAAGTGTATAGTTTTGTAACCCTTTTTCCTTTTTTTAAAAAGAATTCAAGCAACGCACCACCTATTAGAGCTCATTGTCCTCGAACTGTAGATCTACACGTCTGACTGGTAGCACATTAGCAAAGGCAACAATCTTTACAAAACAGTGTTGTGTTGAGATCAGGAAACAGCCCCTGGAGCTAGCATCTGGCATCACTACCTAAGGCTCTGTTATATTTGATTTGCCAAATAAGAATTCATATGTGCTTTTTTATGTATGAGATGGAAATATATGGTCGAAATGAATATTACATTAGGCGTCTTTTCATGCACACCATACCTAGCTACATAATGTTGGGTTCAATGGAGCAGAGGAAATGCTGAAACAGGACAGAGCCTATTAGTTTAGCCAGTCGTTTATCTTTTATCCATATAGCCATGACAGGCTTGTCTGAGGCACTTCGTACTCAATGCATTTACATGACCTATTACATGCAGCGTCATTTAACGCTGCGGTTGAGATGCAGGTCCCATTTAAACTAGCGATCTCAAACCTTAATGGGACTATATGCTTGCAAACTTTTGCATTGCGACAATTTCTTTTCCTTTTTTTAAGGCTACAGTATTTAAATTGAAATTAGAAAATATCTGTCCTCAAATGGCTGTTGTTTTGATTTTTTTTTTAATCCATTACTTTGAGGAGCAGTCAGAATGGGTTTTAGGGGTTGCTCTGTTGAACCCATATGTTAAATGTTTTTTTGGTCTAAATGAATAAATCCCTAATGTTGGTTGGAATATAAAACACCAGGCTCCTGCATATTAAAGATTATATGTAGAGATATTCACAATATTCATCTTCATAGGCAGCATCTCTCAAAACAGCCCATTTACTTTTTCATTTTAATCCAGTGTCACTGTGGATTAATTATAATCCAAATTGCATTTTCCATGCAAATGTCTTAATCTGGATCAACTCCAGATTACTTTGTGCTCTGTTTAGATATAGTACTAGCATGGAAGGATGTCAGTGTGTTGGCTTTAGGGTAAAGATATAATTCAGCAAACACAAGCAAAGATGAAAATTAGCTGTCATTATTGCTAAGAACATTTTCTGCATACCTGCTGTAAATTAGCAGGGGAATTAAATATTGTTTTCAAATCAGATGCTTATGAAATTTAAAATAATGCAGCTGAATTAAATAAATGCTCATTTTCGAGCTGGAAACATGCAAATGCATGTGGTAAATATGCAGAATTGGATCTGTCTTGCATTTTATTTAATTTCTGTCTTTCTAGATATTAGATTAAAATAAATTAAAAGTATTTGCATATTTCATTGAAGCCTACAGCTATGATTTCTGTTGCTGACTTAAACAATTCAGAGAGTCCTGTAGGATTTGCCAAATATGACATCCGTCGGTTTACGCCTCGTCTGAAGTGCGATGGTAAAGCTGATGGACTCGGATGCATTTTTTTTTTTTTTTTTTTTTGCGAGAGCGATGAGAAAGCAGGGCTGCACTGTGCAAGCTGAGAATTTAGAGTGTGGTATTCAAATGTTATCTGCTGAACTGTAGGTCACACTAATGCGTAACCTTAACCTCTTGTCCTTGTAAATCACTAAAGTTCTCGGAGCGTCCCAGGGTCCTGCTTTATTTATTACCCTGTCACCTCAGCCAGACTGGCTGGACTGAAGACCAGTAAATTGAATAGTAAATTTATGACGCCTTTATCAAGCAAGACCTGTGTAATTGGCGTTTGCAGGGGAAAGAAATCTTGAAATAAAATAGCTTGTCTTACGAAAGCACAGTACTATTTTGCAAAGATTTCAAAGTGAGGGCGTACTACTCTAGTTTTTGTTCATGTAACATTTTATTCATGTTAGATGGTGCTATGAGATATGAATTTAAATTTAGAAAATTAACAGGACTTAAAATGGCCCTTCACTTAGAAGGGCCAATTTCTCTTCTTGTTTCTCTTCTTTAAACAGAGATCTTTAAAGAAGCCATGCATAGGTTGCATGATTTTAAAAATCCCATTGACAGTTGTAAATAAAGATGGGTGTCCTGTCTACGGCACTGGTCCCTGTAATGCAAACAGCTTGACTATCATAAATCACAGTTTGATTTATCTAATCAAGCTAGGTCCTGCTTCTCAAAGACATTTGTCATTCGGATGTGAAGGGGGGCTGTGGTGTCACAATTATTTTCTCTATTGCTTCATTGCACTGTGTGTGTGTCTGTAGACAAAGAAAAAGGGCATTCTCATTTAGTGTGAGGTACAGATTGCACAAAGAGCCTAGCCATTGAGTCCTGACACATTTCTACATAAAGTTATTATTAAATAATTATTAAATACATACATACACGTGTGTGTGTGTGTATAAAATCATCTTTAGAATATTTTAATCATTCATTTAGCTGACAGTTTAACAAAGCCTTATGCACAACAGAAATGGAGCATGTACTGTATTAAATGCTGCAATGGCTTTTCTTTCCTCATTGTCTCTCCCGGTTTAATTTCTGACAGCCTAGTGTGTCCATCTGCAATGCACTTTAAATGTTTATGAAAGCAGAGTGTTGATTAAGAAAATAAATCATATAGATGGATCCTCATGTAGAGCAGATTAGCCCCCAGACCATACATTTACATTCAATATGATGGCAATCAATGGAAGGGGCCTCATTGCATTGTGAAATGTGTTTGCACCCAGTTGTCCAGGAGTCACCTCCTCACCCGGGAAATAATTTAGTTGCAGATTGACTGGAAGATGGTGAAAATTGAAAGTTAAAATTAGAAATCCTTGTTATAAACAGAAGGGGGAGAAAAAAGCTCAGATGACGCGGTACAGCAATGAGATTGGGGAGACTAGCAAATGAGGTTTTCTGTTTGTTATGAAATGCATGTGACATATCCCCCCCCCCCCTCCCTCCCAACGCAGCAGGGATATCAAGCCCAGAGAGAGAAAAAAGATTACCTAGCTATTCGAGACTGCAGACCATACTCTTGATACTCTTGGAAATTTGTATTGCGCCCTTGTGGTTTTTCCCCTCCTCTTGTGTCACTTTTTTTGGCAGGCTAATATGTCAGACTCCTGATATATAAGACCACAATAACATAAACAGAATGCCTTGTAATGCCAAGAATTAAAATGCATGAACACGCAGCAGATATTGAAATATACTTAAATAAATACAGAGCAGAAAAAATACTCCTTTTTTCCAACATCTTTTTGCCATCCATTTTCGATGACTGCTTTGCTAAGCTTTGATTCATAAGAGTAATACACACATTTAGCCTAGAGTGACCAGATTAGAGTGAAGAACAGCGAGCAGGGCTTTCTTTGTTCACTGCATATGCAGCGAGAGGATAAATTGCATTGACTGAGGAGGCTGGGACACTGTCTGTATCTGAGGATACAGGGGTAATGAAAGATTTATCACTCTGCGCAGCATACTCTAAATACAACTGGGGGCTGATTTGCTGAATTGAGCTCAGCTAAAATGGAAATAACATGGCAACCCCCTCTAATACAGAGTGTGAGGCATGGATATTCAGGGGGATGTTGGAAATGGTGATTTTGCTGTCTATATCCCCCAAATGAACTGCATAATGGTACCCTGACCTGCAATGCAATAACAATGAATTCGAACCTCTATTTATTTGTGAATATCTTCATTCGGTTGCTTTTGTGAATATAGATTTTTCCTGGATTCTCTAGTATTCATGCTCAAAATCAATACACAATTTGTCTGTGGTGTAATTTAATTTAAATGCTTTTTGAAGATTTTTTTTATTATTATTAATAAAATAATCTGAGTCTCACATAATGTGAGTCGCCCAATAACCTTTTATCAGATCTACATTCCTAACAATAAGCTAATGTTACCCAAATGTGGCGTCTTATAAAAGTAAGGGTCATTGTCATCTGTCAGGAGATTTTTAGCATCAGGAGTCCAGAATAATCTTGTGACAGAAGATATCCTATCTGTTTATTCACAGGAATTAATACACTGTCTAAAGAAACCCTGGGGACTGCTGCAGCAGGGAAGCGGTCGCTTCAGCAGGAGAAAGAAAATGACACTCCAACCAAGAGAGCTAAATCAGCTGAAGAGAAGACGCTGTCTAATGAGCAGGTTAGTTACTCTGATCTGGTTGCAAAAATAGGGCTTAATAACAAGACTGAGCCATCCTTGTGTATAAATTGAATTTCTGGGTTAGATTGTATTCATTCACTTTAAAAAATAAATAAAAATTATATTAAAAAGCATTATCCTGTCTGAATGGTACAGGACTTGCTGAACCATTTCTGAAAGGGCTACATTAAAACAGGTAGTGAGAAGTTGCAGTTTAAACGTACTTCATGTAATGAGAACGAGGCATAGTCTGAAATGGTTCATGTCAACATTCTTTGTAATCTTCTGATTAGAAATTCCAGACATTCATGCTAGTTCATTTACTTACTTACTTACTTGATTAGGTTTTTTAATTAAGTTACGTGAAATGAAAACTTCAGTGAATTAGAGGAAATTTAATTTTATAGACATTTGGAGTTGTACTTGTTTTGTTTGGAATTTGATTTTCTTAAGGCATCATGTTGCAGCAGTACTGTAGTTGTTCGGAGCAGTGCTATAATGTATGGCAATGGTATGATAAACTTTGTCTTTTCAGGTGCAGCAGTGCCCATACTGTAATTACAGTAATAAAGATGCAAACCGTTTACAGCTGCACATCATGTCCCAGCATTCCATGCAGCCAGTTATCAGTTGCCCCTTGTGTCAGGATGTCCTCAGCAACAAGATTCACTTGCAGCTGCATCTCACCCACCTCCATAGCGTGGCTCCAGACTGTGTGGAGAAGTTACTTATGACGGTATGTGCAGCATTCATTTATTTCTTTAAAAAAGAAAAAGAAAAAAAGAAAGAAATACTGAAGCTGTCAGCCTTACTGTCTAGATCATACTCTGACAGTGTTGGCAGGGAATAACTTGAATAAGCATTTCCCAGGCCTAGCGTATTCTCCAAAGAATATGTTTTGAACTGGAAAATTCTCCGCTTATTAATTCACAAAACAGCAGTTTTGAAATCTATCTTTTGGTCCCTGTCCCTGTATCTCTGTGTTTTCAAGCTTAACATTTTGAATAAATGTATTATTTATAAATCTATTATTTATGTTTTTTTGCTTATCTTATGTTGGTTTGATTGTGGTTAAAGCTGTGATATAACATTATTTATATATTTTCTTTCTTCAGGTTGCAGGTCCAGATGTTACAGTGCCCAATTCCTTGCTGTCTGTATCATTACAAGACCAAGTCCCATCTTTGATGGATTCTTCAGCTGTTATCCCTGAGGGATCTGGAAAACCCATGGGTAAGCACATTTATGCTGCCACAGTGTCATCTGAAATGTACGAACCGCATTACAGAGGATTCCTTAGAAAAGTCATAACAATAATCAAATATAATGAAAATTCTTTGGAAGAATTTTTAAATATTTATTTTTTCTGAATTTCAACAGGAAACAGCTCTAAAGATTTGAAAAGCTGCACAGGCCAAGAAAAAAGTGAGGTTGAACTTTCCAATGAGGAACTCAAACCACCAAAGGAGGCTGCTGAGGCCCCTGACTGGAAGAAAGCGAGTGGGCAAGACAGGAAGAGCCCAGACTCCATGCAGGAGCATCTTGGTGATCTTCAGAAGCGCCAGCAGCTCTCAGTCTCTGATCGCCACGTCTACAAATACCGCTGCAACCATTGCAGTCTGGCTTTCAAGACTATGCAGAAGCTTGAAATACATTCCCAGTACCACGCCATCCGTGCAGCCACCATGTGCAGTCTGTGCCAGCGCAGCTTCAGGACATTCCTTGCCCTTCGAAAGCATTTGGAGACTGGTCACCCTGAGCTGAGTGAAGCCGAAGTGCAGCAACTCTGTGGGAACCTGCCCCTAAATGGTGACATAGCTGAGAGTGAAATGCGGGCTCTAGAAGAGGCACAAGCCTTTGAGCATGAGCTAGACAAAGATGAGGAACTTGACCAAGAAGGAAAGGCCAGTCCGACTGGAAGTGACAGCAGCTCCTTGCTTGATGATATGGGCTCCGAGCCAAAGCGGACCTTGCCTTTTAGGAAAGGTCCAAATTTCACCATGGAAAAATTTCTAGACCCCTCACGTCCATACAAATGCACAGTATGCAAAGAGTCTTTCACCCAAAAGAACATTCTCCTTGTTCACTACAATTCTGTCTCACATTTGCATAAGCTAAAGAAAGTTATCCAAGAGGCCTCAAGCCCAGTTCCCCAGGAGACCAGCAACAATGTTGACAACAAACCATACAAATGCAATATCTGTAACGTTGCTTATAGCCAAAGCTCAACCCTGGAGATTCACATGAGGTCTGTACTTCATCAGACAAAAGCACGAACCGCCAAAATGGAGACTAGTACCAGTACTGGGGGTGGTAGCAGCGGAAGTACTTCATCTAAAAGCCCTGTTCCACTTAATCAGGGAAACACTGATTCTGCAAGTGCACCAGTATCCTCTAACAAAGAAAACGCTGTAGATACCAAAGAAGTTACCATAAAACAAACTACTGATCACATCCCTGTGCAGCCCACCTACCCACTAACCCAGTCACCAGCACAGCTTCAGATGCAACTGCAGCATGAGCTCCAGCAGCAAGCTGCATTCTTTCAGCCACAGTTTCTGAACCCAGCTTTCTTCCCGCATTTCCCAATGACACCAGAAGCTCTACTGCAATTCCAGCAGCCCCAGTTCCTCTTCCCATTCTACATCCCTGGTGCTGAATTTAACATCAGCCCTGAGCTTGCATTGCATTCAGCTGCGTTTGGGATGCCTGGTATGACGGGATCATTCCTAGAAGATCTGAAGCAGCAGATGCAGCAACAACATCAGCTGGGCCAACAACAACAGCTTCAGCTCTCTCAGCAGCAAGCTCAACAGCAGGCCTCTCAGTCTCAAATGCAGCAGCAGAAAGCACAGCAGCAGAGTCACAAGCCTAAAACTGAGTCCAACCACTTTAATCTGTCTGAGATTCAAATGTCCAGAGATGCTGAAGAGCACCTAGAAAAGCAGGAGAGCAAAGCAAAGCATGATATAGCTAATGATACTGACAGTGCAAAAGATACAAAAGATTCCAGAAAGCCTAAATTTTCAGAACCTCTTATTCCTCCGCCACGCATTATATCAGGAGCTAGAGGTAATGCTGCTAAAGCATTACTAGAGAACTTTGGCTTTGAATTGGTAATTCAGTACAATGAGAATAGACAGAAAAGCCAGAAAAAGAACAGAGAGGAAGAGTTGACTGACAAACTGGAGTGTGGGCTTTGTGGAAAGTTCTTCTCGAACATGCTTATTCTCAAAAGCCATCAGGAACATGTGCATGGGCAGTTCTTTCCATATGTGGAGCTGGAGAAGTTTGCACAGCAGTACAGGGAGACCTATGACAAGCTGTACCCCATAAACCCAGGATCTCCAGAAACTCCCCCACCACCTCCCCCTCCACCACCTCCTCCCCCTCCTGCCCCAGTGACAGCTGTTCCTGCCACTACATCTGTAGGAAAATCACAGACACCATCTCCATCACCTCTACAAACTTCCCAGCAAGCACCACCTCCTCCACCACCACCACCTCCACCACCAACTGCACCTCCTCAAGTGCAGCTCCCTGTTTCTCTTGACTTGCCAATTTTCCCACCACTGATGATGCAATCAGTGCAGCACCCTGGGCTACCCCCACAGCTTGCACTGCAGCTTCCAACAATGGACTCTTTATCTTCTGACCTCACACAGTTATGTCAACAACAACTGGGACTGGATCCAAACTTCCTGCGGCAGTCTCAGTTCAAGCGTCCTCGCACCAGAATCACAGACGATCAGCTAAAAATCCTCCGTGCTCATTTTGACATCAATAATTCTCCCAACGAAGAACAGATTCAAGAAATGGCAGACAAATCTGGCCTTCCACAGAAAGTCATAAAGCACTGGTTCCGCAATACACTCTTCAAAGAACGTCAAAGAAGCAAAGATTCCCCTTACAATTTCAACATTCCACCCATGACCACACTGGAAGACATCAGACTTGAATCCCAAGTGAACATGCTAGAGTACTACAGAACTGATGCTACGGCAAACAAAAGGTCATCAAGAACACGTTTCACAGATTATCAACTGCGAGTACTCCAAGATTTCTTTGATACCAATGCTTACCCCAAGGATGATGAAATTGAGCAGCTCTCCACGGTGCTCAACCTGCCAACACGAGTGATTGTGGTGTGGTTCCAAAATGCTCGTCAGAAGGCCCGCAAGAGTTATGAGAACCAAACAGATACAAAAGACAGCGAAAAGAAAGAATTAACAAATGAACGATACATCAGGACCAACAACATGCAGTACCAATGTAAGAAATGCAGTGTCATATTCCCCCGAATATTCGACCTCATTACTCACCAGAAGAAGCAGTGCTACAAAGATGAGGACGATGAAGTTGGAGATGAAAACCACTTAGAAGAATTTGCAGAGTTTAATGAGCAGAGTTCAGCAAAGCCAGCAGAGACTGCAAAACCCTCTCTTGTAACAGCAAGTAGCTCTGGTTCCAGCTCTCCCTTAATGCCTTCACCTCGACCTGATGTAGGGAAAACCTCACCCAAACCTGAGCTCCTCCTTGAAAAAACAAAATCGGGAGAGATTGCCCCTTTACAAGCACCCAAGAACCTAAGTGAGTTAAAAACTTCTAAGGCTTCAACCCCACAGCCTCCACCACAAAAAGTACCTCAACCACAAATGTCAAGACCCCATTCCCAGCCCCAGTCTACAGCTGTCTCGTCAAGTCCTCTTTCAATTGCACTGTCTTCTCTTAACAATAGCCTACCGCAACACATGTTACAGTACCACTGCGATCAGTGCAAAATCGCTTTCCCAACAGTAGAGCTGTGGCAGGAGCACCAGCACATGCATTTTCTGGCCGCCCAAAACCAATTTCTACACTCACAGTTTTTAGAAAGGCCACTGGATATGCCCTATATGATCTTTGATCCAAATAACCCTCTTATGACTGGTCAACTTCTTTCTGGAGCCCTATCCCAGATGCCAACTCCAAGCAACTCTGGCCTTGCTGTGAACTCTAACTCTATGAAACGTAAATTAGATGAAAAAGAGGATGGATCTCATGAAAAAGATAACAGTGCAGAAGATCATCACAGAGATAAACGTCTTAGGACTACCATTACTCCAGAGCAACTTGAGATCCTGTATGATAAATACTTACTTGATTCAAACCCAACAAGAAAGATGTTAGATCACATTGCACGGGAAGTTGGCCTGAAGAAAAGAGTTGTCCAAGTATGGTTTCAGAACACCCGAGCCAGAGAAAGGAAAGGACAATTTAGAGCAGTTGGGCCCTCCCAAAGTCATAAAAAGTGTCCATTCTGCAGGGCATTGTTCAAGGCCAAGTCAGCTCTTGATAGTCACATTCGCTCAAGACACTGGCATGAGGCAAAACAGGCAGGCTTTAGTTTGCCCCCAAGTCCAATGATGCCTCAAGATGATGGCTGTCAAAGTCCCCATAAATACACTTTTGCTGACTACCTACAAATACCCACAAAGATTGAGATGAATGAAAGTGAGCCTCCAACTGCTTCTTCCACTCCAGTTAAACCTTCCGAGATGCCACTAAAAAACCTATTGAGCTTATCATCTGTAAAAGCAGAACATAGTGATGAACTTGAGGGGTTTAACATGTGCTCTGCAGAAGCCTCTTTTGATAACAAAATTGACTGCGATGAGACCTCCTCAATTAACACAGCTCTGAGTGATGCTACAACTGGAGATGAGACCAATAATGAGGTTGAGAATCTTACAATAAATGGAAGTGAGAAAATGATTGAGAACAAAAACATAGCACACTCCTCTGATGTAAGTGAGGATAGATTCCCTTTCAGCATGGTTAGCCCATCAAGTTTCTCTGGCAGAGACAGCGACTACTTCAATTCCAGAGATGATGACCTAGATGACAGTGCTGACAGGAGCGAGACTTCAAGTTTGGCTGATCCAAGTTCACCCAGTCCATTTGGAAGTGCTAATCCTTTCAAGTCTGGAAAAGCTGGTGGAGATAGACATGCCCACAAACGTTTTAGAACCCAAATGAGCAATCTACAGCTTAAAGTCCTAAAGGCTTGCTTCAGTGACTACCGCACACCTACTATGCAAGAGTGTGAAATGCTGGGCAATGAAATAGGACTCCCGAAACGTGTTGTGCAAGTCTGGTTCCAAAATGCCCGTGCAAAAGAAAAGAAGTTTAAAATAAACATTGGAAAGCCATTCATGATAAGCCAAGGCTCTCCAGATGGACCGAGGCCTGAGTGTATGTTATGCGGTGTGAAGTATACAGCTAGACTTTCAATTCGTGATCATATCTTCTCGAAACAACACATTGCAAAAGTGCAGGAAACCCTGGGCAACCAGGTTGATCGAGAAAAAGACTATCTTGCACCTACCACTGTCCGCCAGCTTATGGCTCAACAAGAACTTGATCGTTTGAAGAAGGTAACCGATGTACTCAACTTGCCAGCCCAGCAGCAACCTGCAGTGGACAGTAATGCACTTCATGGCCTTAGCCTGCCAACTGCCTACCCAGGAATATCTGGTCTCCCACCAGTGCTTCTCCCTGGTGTCAATGGGCCATCCTCCCTTCCTGGTTTTCCACCAAATACACCTGGTGAGTCAGTATGACAAAAACACAGTGCAGTATCTTAATGAACAGTTAATGCATTAAATGCACTTAGTGCTACTGCCCCATTTGCCTCCTTTGAAGGACTTTGACGTCACTGATTCATAGAGACATTTAATGCATGTATTTACTGTAACAATGTGGAACAATATACTTTGAGTTTGGCTGTGACCCCTAAAGTTCAGTTGCTGTAATGCTTATGCTTATTTTTATTTCCTTCTTTTTATTGTATCCTTCTTTTGATACAGTGCTTGTAACAGTTTTGATCCATAACAGTATATCAGAGGGAGAGCCCCAAAATAATGTCTTGCTAAGTTAAGGAGTGATTCTGCAGTCAAATATTTCAATATTATCTATACTACTGTATTTCAGCTTTAGCGTCTCCTGGTGCTGGCATGCTTGGGTTCCCTACTCCAGCCACCCCTTCTCCTGCCATGTCTCTCAGCAGTACCCCAACCAAGACTCTTCTTCAGACACCTCCCCCTCCTCCTCCTCAGCCCCCTGCACTTCCTCTTCCTCCCACTCCTTTGGCAGCAAATCAGACTGAGCAGCACATAAAAGAATCAGAGAAAGACAAGAAGCTAGAGAAGACCAAGGTGAAAGAAAGAGAAGCCGACACTGCCCGTCCCGAGACCCCAATTGTGAAGAGAAGAGAAAAGCCCTCGCCGACACTTTCAGTGCTAGGAAAATTGGGAAGTGAGGCTCAGATGGACCCGGCACAACTGCAAGCACTTCAGAATGCCATTGCTGGTGACCCAGGCTCCTTCTTAGGGGGACAGTTCTTGCCTTATTTCATCCCTGGCTTTGCATCTTGCTTCTCGCCCCAGCTCCCTGGTGGAGTACAGGGGGGATACTTCCCTCCTCTGTGTGGAATGGAGAACTTATTCCCCTACGGCCCTGCAATGCCGCAGGCTATCGCTGGGCTTTCACCTACTGCCCTGTTGCAGCAGTACCAACAGTACCAGCAGTCCCTCCAGGATTCCTTACAGAAGCAGCAGCAGAAGCAAATTGAAACACAGCAGAAAACGCCCACTATTAAGTCAACAAGTGCACAGAGTAACTCTCTCAAACCAAAAGAGGCTATTGGAACTAAGGATGATAAAGGCTCTTCAACAGAAAGCACAAATGAAGAACCCCAAACGAATACCAAAAGTTCAAGCTTTCCAGATGCGTTTATCGTTCCGTCCATCAAACACGAGTTTATATGCAGAAAGTGCCAGATGATTTTTGCTGATGAAGACTCAGCAGCTCGCCACCAGAAGTCCTTCTGTTACTTTGGACACCCTTTTATTGATCCACAAGAGACAGTGCTTCGCAAGGCCGTAAGCAAGTACAATTGCATAGCCTGCAACGTGTCCGTCAGTGGGAACGAAGCACTTGGCCAACACCTTCAGTCGAGCTTGCACAAAGAGAAAACAATCAAACAAGCAATGAGAAATGCCAAAGAGCATGCTAGATTATTACCTCACTCAGTCTGCTCCCCTTGTCCTAACACCACATCTACCTCGCAGTCTGCAGCTTCTTCTAATAACACCTTGCCTCATCTCTCTCACTTGTCCATGAAGTCCTGGCCAAATATTCTTTTCCAGGCCTCAGCCAGGAAAGCTGCTTCCTGCCCATCTGCTTCTCCTCCTCCCCTTTCCTTGCCTTCAACGGTTACCTCAACTTCGTGCAGCACCTCAGGGGTTCAAACCTCACTACCCACCGAAAGCTGTTCAGACGAGTCTGACAGTGAGTTAAGCCAGAAGCTGGATGACTTAGATAACACGTTGGAAGTCAAGGCTAAGGCAGCGTCCGGCCTAGATGGCAATTTCAGTAGTATCAGAATGGATATGTTCAGTGTGTAGGTGTGAAAACGGATCCCTTGCTTAAACGAAAAAAAAAGACTTTTAACTGCAGTTCCAAAGTTTCTCTAACCCAAAAAATTACAGTACCAAAAGATTGACTCAGGATTGTTTTTCCCATATTGATATGCTGGCAAGAAAATGATTGATTTTTGTTATGGACAGAACTGTTGCAGATGCTTGACTGAGCTTATATTGTATACAAAAACATGGAATAGGAAAACTCTCACAAGTTCTTTTGGAGCTTGATTCAAGCCAAAAATTCTCACGATAGCAAATTGCACCTCAGCTGGATTGATTTCCAAATGCTAGCATGTACTGTATGGGATAATGATCCAGAACTTTCAAAGAGAATTTCTCTTAGTTTAGTTAGGTGTAATTCAGTAGCTTTAAATTCTCAGGTCAGAACATAACATTTCTCATTTGTTGAAACAGCAACGAAGCCTGCTTATAAATGGCTTTTACCAAAACATGTCAAGCTTTATTGGAGGCATTTCCTTGATGTGTGTAGTGTACCAAGAGACAATATAACTGTTACTGGACAACGCGCATATCCTTTTAGTTTGCCCTACGAGAGAGTATGCTTTTACCACTGAGGGAATTTAGAATGGTGAAGTCATGTGTATGCCCCTGTGTTTGCCAGTTTGTATTGCCACAAGCTGTATTTATATACAACACCCTTTTTTCTTGTAGAATATACTAATAATCTGTGCCAACTCTTACCTTCTTTCTTTTACCTCTCATCACACCCTTTTCTGAAGAGGTAATAATTCTAGTTTTGATAGACTCTTCGAAGATTATGTGAATAGGAAATTTTTTCATTTGTGAATTGCTATACTGTTACGGTACTTGCTTGTGTCTGGACTATAGTGCACTTATTTGATTTCATTTTTTTTTTTTTTTTTTTTTGTTATTATTATTTGAGGTAGGCCATTTCTTAATTTAATAGATATCATTTTTCAGTGTTTGTTTGTTTGTTTGTTTGTTTGTTTTAATTATTATTTGTGTGTAGTTCAGCAGCAGATTGGGCCACATTTGTTAGACGTTTCACACCTAACAATCCAGAGACATTTAACAATTGGTGCATCCATGAAAGTAGTACTGTATACTTGAAACTGAAAAAGTGCAAGTTGGACAAAATGTGTTGAAAAAATGGTATGAACATTTGCTTCTTTTAAACAAGAAAGCTGCTTTTAAAAAGGGGGACAAAGCATTTGTTTTATAAAATGAAAATATTTCTTCTTGTACTTCTGTAGGACTGAACACAGTGTTACCCCTATACACTGCCATATAGTGGATAGGCTGTTTCTTCCATTCTACTCTGGGCACTTCTGTTAATGTCATGAACATAGACCATTTCCCATCATATTTAGTGATACTTGGATTACAAAGTATTATCTTATGAC
Source organism: Abramis brama (assembly GCF_963993115.1). Classification (NCBI taxonomy): domain Eukaryota; kingdom Metazoa; phylum Chordata; class Actinopteri; order Cypriniformes; family Leuciscidae; genus Abramis; species Abramis brama. The sequence continues at coordinate 18,553,466 of NC_139986.1, read as the reverse complement.
GTTATGCTGCTACTGTGTAATGTTTTTGTTTTTACGTTTTTTATCGCTTGCCATAAATTTCAGCTTCCTACTAGACAGAATACTGATTCATCATGAATTACATTGTTTTTCTTTTGTTTTGTTTTCTTTTGTTTTTGGCTGTGTAACTTAAAGAATGTGAATGCTGTCAAGGGTGTTTAATTTTTACGAATCACTTTCTGGTTTGATACAGTTGGACAATGTGATTCATTCCAAAGTAACAGAAGGCTTAATGTATGAAAGTAAAAGGCTCGTGAACAAAGAAAGCTAAGCTGTTGTACATATTCGTAGTTGGCTGTGCATGGTACAAATTTATTAATATGAAGAAATGCAAAAATGTATTGCTTTTGGTATTCCTATTCTGAGATGAACAAGTAGCATGTAATGCAACTGTTTGACAGGTTAAATCAAATCATGCTTAAAAATTGTTTCAAACGATGAAATTAAGTAACATTTCATTTTACTTTTTATTGCTGTACAGGTGTTTTTTTTTTCTGTTAAAGGTAAAATGTCACAGTTTTTAATTCTCTTTTTTGTGGACTTTTTAATGTTCTTATTTGGAATTTTAATATTTTAACGCTTATTTTAATCCTGAAGACACTTTTTGATTGTGTTTCACAAGAGACATCTTGGCCTCCTAAGGTGCAATCCTGCCTCTGTCCAAAATATGAGCGACTGTCCTGATTCCAAAGGCTTTTAGAACTCTGCTTTTGCCTTTCCCTGAATGTGGAACAGCATTTAGAGACTGAGCTGTCAGCTAGCACCGTGCGCTAAGGTGTTAGCCTGGACCAGAATGCTTCCCACACAAAGGACTGGTAAAGCAAAAAAAAACAAAACAAAACAAAATAAAAAAAAACAACAAAAAAAAAAACATAAAAAAAATACAAAAAAACAACAAAAAACAACAACAAAAAAACAAAAACAAAGGATGGTCCAAAAATGTAATTGTACATAAATGTTGCAACTGCACAGCAGCCAAAAAACCTTTCTACGGATGGATAGTGTCAAGCATAGGAGGACAACCTTTTAAAGGTTGATTTTAGGATTGTTCTTCTGGATATCAAAGGGATGATCAAGGCGTAATCATATTCTACACAATACGTACTTTCAACGCCTGGGTAACATAGAAAATGCACCCCAAGGTTTTAATAAAAAAAGATGCCCCTATGGCGAAAACTTTAAATAAACTAAACCAAAAATGTTATTGATGTTTTATATATAGAGAGTAGTCTCATTAGTTTTTGTTACTGTAATGTTTGAGGTCTCAGCTGTACCGTATTACGGTAATAACATGGTTTTGAAACTTTTTTTATTTTGTCACAGACCTGTTGTCATAGTTGAAATGACGTTTATTGTAGATGGTATTTGAACAACTTCTTCTGGAAATAGTTCATCAAGTATGTTTGTTGCTCATTGTTGTGATACATTAAAAACTGTATCTGCAAACCACTTCTGTGCCTGGCGTCACTGTCCTTGTTTCTTTCCATTCACACTGACATCCGTTAAAACTTTACATTTTAGCCGTCAGTATTATTGCATAACATCACAAGTAAAAGACGTAAATTCGAGAAGCCACTCCATTCTTACACTGAGCTCATGCTGCCAATGAGCTAGGAAAGAGGTCACATTATCCCTAAATCCACACTGAGAACATTTTTAATTTCACATGGTATGCCTTTACATGTTATTTGGTTGTAATCTGGCTTTATCCAGATGCAATGGATTATCTCTAGAAGTGTCAATCTCAAGAGCCTTTCTGCAGGTATTTGTCTAAGCTTCTCCCCTGGAAGAGATGATGGATTATTCATCAATCTACCAAGCAGATCAGACTTTGCATACTTTTGTTATAATCACTAGTCATTTTTAAAGCTCGCACACAAAAAGCTTTGGATGATTGTAGTAAATTGCATGTTAACTTGTTTTTAAAACAACTCTCATCAATCTTACTAACTTTTCCCATTCCCATTAGTGGTTTCACTTTATTTTGATGATCCCTTTATCACATTCTGTTGACTATAAGTAATGTTGCACCTACATGTCTACTAACTCTCATTAGAGTGTTCGTAGACTGGTAGGGTTAGAATAAGCTGACATGTTTGCAAAGTTACTTATAGTCAGTAGAATGTCTAGTGAGTTAGCAGATATTAAGCAGAGTCTACTAATACTCTAAAAGTTATATGTAGTTGACAGAATGTTCAAAAGGGACCATCAAAATAAAGTGTTACCCCATTAGTGAAGGCATTTATCCCAGTTTGGACATCTTTGATCAACCTATGAATAGCTTACAACTTACTCAGCACATCCGAATCATTATTTGCATATTTTGCCATATGTATCATTAATTCCCACTAACCTGTGTTGAGGACACTTGGATGTCATTCCTATTATTTTTCCTGTATCTCTCTGCTGCGTATAGCCAGGGTCACACTATTCTGTGATTGGATAGGGTTTGACCTTTGGAAGAACAATAGCAGAAGGCATTTCGGTTCTGCCCTCTCCCCACACCTTCTCTCTATCTTTCCACAGTTGTTTGCTGACATTTAAGACTCAGGGACCGATCCCAGTAGCTCTGTGTGTATCCTGTGCATTGTGATCTTTGTGAATTGTTCCATTGTTTTGCTCTGGAGTGAGAGAGGACATCTGATGTTAATCCACATATTTGAGTCCACTTGTCCTCGTAAAAGCTATTCGGAGCACACTATTGTCACTAAAATACTGTATTGTTAGACATCTGAACGTGTTTAAGATGACTATTGAATAGTATTTAATTTATTAAAATATTTATATCATTGATATTTCTTCAAATAGTTATCACATCAGCCAAACAGACAATTAAATCTGTCCATACGGGATGCCTGGCATCTAATGGTATTTCTTATACAGTCGAAGAGATGATATGCAGCTGATGTGTCGCATGCTAATGTTTATTGACACATTTACGGTTGATATTTTCTCAAGCCATTTGTTGGGTCTGGGGACAGTAAACTGAATAAAAAGTGATTGGATCTTTGTCTCTCTTGCCAATGAAATCCCAAGTGTAGAATACTAATTCCTGTATTTAGTCCCTGAACTCAGGTCTTTCATATTAAACTGATTCAATTATAATTAAATTCTGCACATGGGAATGAATCATTCCTGCACGATTCCTAATTTACTGTAGCAAATATTATATTATCTCAAGAAAATGCATCGTCCCAGAATTTGTGATTTATTTACATTGAAAATAAGCTTAGAAACATAATATAGAATACACATTGGTGCCAAAAACATCTGTTTGTCCATATCTATCTATCTATCTATCTATCTATCTATCTATCTATCTATCTATCTATCTATCTATCTATCTATCTATCTACTTTATCTATCTAGAATCTATCTGTCTATCTATCTATCTACATTATCTATCGTCATTTTTCCAAGTAAGACATGTTCCTTGATCAACATATTTTATTGATTCTGGAGCAACATTCCTGTCCGAAAATCTAACCCTACCCATAACTTGTCCCTCAAATCTGATTGGTTGATTGGAATGTTGTTCCAGGGTCAACGATGTTGATTCAGGAACATGTTGTACTTGGTGAAATCAAGTCCACCCTATCCATCCGTCCATCAATCCTTTTTTGTCCTCTATTTGTTTTCTTGCATGCTTGTTTTTTCATAGATTTCTATATTATGTCCTCCTTTAATCTTTCCTCTTTTTTTAATCTCCTACTCTCAGCAGTGATCACAAGGGCTATTTTAGTTTGTTCTTTGATTCATAAACTAGCTCAGTTCCCTACACCTGTGCTTCATTTACCATGTGCACCTGAGCAGTCCCACCAGATGTGTGTGTTCACATTCGAGGAACAAAATTGCTAATAATTTATGCTGGCCTGACTAGAGGCCTTGTATTAATAGAACATTCCTGCATTTGCGACACAGAGATAGATCAGTTCTCTAATTACAATTTGCATTCATCAGAAGTGCATTTGTGGCTGACTTAAGCAGCTATAAGATGTTAAATTCAAAATATGTATTTTCTAATACATTTTTAGTTATTAAGTCACAAAGAAGCTAAAAGTTAACCATAAGTTTAACCTTTTCTTTTTTAGAAGAAGAATAACAGCAATAGCGAAATAGTGTTCGCAACATGAAGTTATTGTGTTCTCGCAAGGTCGCAAGTTTGAGTCCAAATCTCATTTTACTTTCTCTAGTTAGTCCTGGTTTCCAGAAAACGTCTAAACCTCTCCAAATACATTGTGTCCTCTCGCCTTAATGCAAAAAAGGCCAGATAAAAACAGGATTAAAGCTGATAAGAGAGAACTCATTGAGACTTCAAACTATATATAATATCCCCCCAACAGCACACAGCGGACAAATATGAAGGAAAGCTGAAGAGATAAAAGAATTATTCCATCCTGAGAGTGAAATAAGCTCCTAACATTGCCAATATCCATCCATGTAGGCGATATGCTCAACAAACACGAGTATCTAAGGAATGGGAGAGTAAGGAGACCTGGGAGATGTCTAAATAAGCCAGAGAGCTACACCTCTGAAACAAATGCTCGCAAAAAAGATGCTGTATGGAACCCGCTGGGACTTCCCAGGCAGATTGTTCTGTTATGTTTTCTGATATGCTCAGAAAACCACACCTCCCAGATGGCTTGGGATGAAGGTTGGGAGACACTATTGCTTAAGACAGATAAAACTAGTTGTATGATACCATCCCTCACAGAGAAATGTCTTATTTCCTTCTCCCAAACAAAACAATACTTCTCTGCTGATGTTCAATGCATTTTAGTTGAGGCCATACATCTAAAGAAACACCGTGAATTGTTGAACACCTGAGGCATTGACGATGTTTAAAGAACAGCAAGGCGTTTTTTAGATTTGATATTACAAAAGACACATCTTTTATTTTCTTTTTGTTAGCTTTCTGAATTGTGCATAAAGTTCCAGTTTTTGTTATATAAAATGCCTGTTATGCCTCAGACTGCATGTATTTTCTTCCTCAAAGTTCACTCTTCAGATTGCTGAATAGGAAAGCGGCTTTTCTGACTTTCAGCTTTTATGTTCCTTAAATCAACAAACTGTCGTGGATATTTCAGCTGTGTAAGGGAGGGCAGGCTGAAATAGCAGATGTTTTGTCAAACCCGTCAAACCTTAAGTCTGTTTGAATTACGCAAAATCTGTTCGAGATGCATAGACAGTGAGATGCAAAAACAAATGTCCGTTTTTATATAATCACGAGGACAACAATGTAAACATCCACTAGAGATGAATATTTGCTAATCTTTTTTTTTTTTTTTTTTTTTTTTTTTTACAGTGTTTGTGATGTCATAAAGGTCTGGGTGGTGACTAAAGTGAAATATTACATGAACTTTGTCCTGCTCACTATGATTTAAATGGACAGATAAAAGTTGGTATATTTATATATGCACATTTGTGCTTTAAGCAAATGCATAAACATGAAGTTTATTTGAAGTAAAAGCAAGTGTCGAGTAGTAGTGAACAGTTTTTGAGAGTTAATTCATTAAAATGTCACTTTTGTCACTGATTTATTGACTTTTGAAATCTGTCTTTACTTCTAGGGGATTGTCGAAACTTCTTGAAAGTCTCTTTTGGTCAGAGAGTGTCTGCTAAGAGCATTACTGTAAATATTAATGTAAAGCAGTTTGGATTTGCTTTTCTTCACAATGCCTGCTCGAGGGAAGCAGCAAGGCCAAAACCTAAATCCTTCTCTTAATTTACTTCCAGCGCATGTTCCGCTGGGACCGCCATGAATTGAGGTTGAGACTCTGCATTATACAATATTCATATTTAATTGTTTCTTACACGGGAAACAACACTATGGCAACCGCAGTAAACATGTCATGTTTCATTACTCGTTAAATACAATTTAAAAAGAATTTAAGCAGAGGCCTGAATTTTTATGAGCGCTTGGACGCTTTCAGAAATAGAGCTGACATTATGAGTGAATGATGTAAAGGTGATCAGGGGTTCTTTTTTAACCGCAGCCAGTCTTTCTTTGTTCTATTAAACAGAAACTATATTCATTTATTCATTAACCATTTCAGTTGTTTCAGACTCTTGGTGATAATATATATATATATATATACAGTACCAGTCAAAATTTTGGAAGCATTACTATTTTTTATGTTTTTGAAAGAAGTCTCTTATGCTCAAGCCTGTATTTCTTTGAAAAAAAAAAAAACAGTAATATTGTAAGATATTCATATAATTTAAAATAATGGTTGTCTATTTTAATATAGTTTAAAATATAATTTATTTCTGTGATGCAAAGCTGAATTTTCATCAGACGTTACTCCAGTCTTCAGTGTCGCATGATCCTTCAGAAATCATTCTAATATGCTGATTTATTATTAATGTTGGAAACAGTTATGCTGCTTAATATATATTTTTTTATAACCTGTGATACTGTTTTTAGGATTCTTTGATGAATAATAATAATAAAAAAGAACAGCATTTATAAATAGAAATCTTTTGTAACAATATACACTACCGTTAAAAAGTTTGGGATCAGTAATTTTTTTCTTTCTTTTTTTGAAAGAAATTAATACTTTTATACAGCAAGGATGTGTTAAATTAAAAAAAAAAGTGATAGTAAAGATTTATATTGTTAGAAATTATTTGTATTTTGAATCAATTGTTCTTTTTAACTTTTTATTCATCAATGAATCCTGAAAAAGTATCACAGGTTCCACAAAAATATTAAGCTGCACAACTGTTTCCAACATTGATAATAACAGAGTATCAAATCAGCATATTAGAAAGAATGATTTCTAAAGGATCATGTGACACTGAAGACTGGAGTAATGATGCTGAAAATGAAGCTTTGCATCACAGGAATAAATTATATTTTAAAGTATATTCAAATAGAAAACAGTTATTTTAAATATGAAATGAAAGCTTATTACAAAAATGTCCATCATTTAGAATCTACATATTTGTTTATGATGATGCAGCTGAGAGATGGTTATGTTGTAAATTAGCATAAATATATAAAATAAATAAATACACATGTATAAATAAAATAAATACACACATCTTTTTTTTAAAATGACAGTATGTTGTTAGTCTGTCAGTGTCACAGGTCAACAATATATTTATGATTGCTTGTTTGTTTTAATCATTTAAATGACTTACTAAAAGATGTTTACAGTAGATAGTCTGAAACCAACATTCTATCTCCGCCATTCATTGTACAACACAAAACATATCCGTGTTATGCATATTCGAACTCTGAATATCAGAGTCCTGCATGCCTGTTGCAGATTTCTTCTGGTGCAACATTATTCATTTATTCATTGCAAAGATGTTGAACAAGAGGCCAGCCATTGTATTCTCCGAGAGCGGTTGTGTGTTTTGGCAGTCCCTGTCTGAGTCCTCCCTGCATACTTACAAAGAGCACAGCCATATGTAAATTACAAAAGCAGTGGATCGCACGCCTGTGCTACACAAAAGACCCTCTCATTTCCAAACATGGGACTTGGATTACATGCATTTTGCCCTCTAACCTGTTTACCACTCAAAAGGTTTATCAGATCTGAGAAGGGGAAATCACAGGTCAGAGCTCAAATGATGACATTAAGGACCTTTATTCAAGCATAAATGCAGACAGTATTTGCATTTCCCCCATAATATGTATATTTGGTTATTGTCACAATCTTTGTCAAACATTAACAATTAAACTTTCATTATTTGGTGTTACTTTAATATAAAATACACATTTAAAAAAAACATGTTATAACCACAAATAGTTTGTCCTGGAATCGGTCAATCGGTGAAGTCCCCCTGTGGTGAAAATCAAGTTTTTATGTTGTTTATATGCATATGTGGTGTTTTTAATATGCTTTAAGACAAACCATGCAAAAATTCATAAGTCAACATCATTGCTGAGTATTTTCTCCTTAAAACTGCAGTGATCCAAAGACAGTCTCAAAAACGCGGTTTGAAATCGCTGGTGTTTCTGATGTCACAAACTACCTTGTAACCAATCAGGTCAAGGTGTGATCATCAGCGAGTGGATCTCTGAGCTGGTGTGAGTGAGTGGAGGCGGGGCTAATTTGCATATTCATAGAACCGCGTATACTAAATGAAGCAAGGGTGAAGAGTTACATTCAAGCTATTTTAAAGCATGAAAAAAAATACACTCGTTAGGCTGTCTGTGGCCCGGCCTGATCATGTAGACATCAAGCCAACACATTCGCCACTGATCGCCATAACAACCCTTCACAAAACCCTAAAATCTTTTCCAGTTTGCATCATCTTCATTATTTTCTTCTCTCTCTGTGTGTGTGTGTGTGTGTGTGTGTGTGTGTTACAGCTCCAGCAGAATGCACACTTTAGATGACACAACTGCACATCTTACATAAGCAAACAACATTCCTTGTTTGTTTAATCAAATGTCAGACTTGATTTATATATATATAAATATATATATATATATATAATTGTGTGTGTGTGTGTGTATTAAAATATATAAAATTAATATACAAATAAATAAAATTCAACAAATATTCTTTGTTTTTGAAAAAAGTCTATTTTTTATTCCTATTTTTTTTTATAGGAACTGATTACATATTTATTTAAAAATATAATTTATTACTGAGATGGCCAAGCTGAATTTTCAGCATCATTACTTCAGCCTTGTCACATGATCCTTCAGAAATCATTCTAATATGCTGATTTGGTGCATACGGCGTTACCAACAGAGTTCAACAGAACTTGCGAGCATATAGTTGGCCAACAATGCTTTTGGGAAACAAACCCCATTGATTCAGAATTAGTATGAATAAATGTTTCCTTTATTTTGGCCCATCTCAAGGACACAGAGCCCAGTCCATCTCTGGAGAGTTACTTTTTTTCTGGTGACCTGAGACTCTGCCTGGTGCAGTTGTTCAATGAAAAACATACCTGGTTCTTTCCTCATTTCTGCTATTGCCATATTCAAATATTCATTGTCAGGACTACCTGGTGTCAACGAGAGGATATCATATAATTGTACTACTTCGTCTTGCTCAGCTACTTCACCAACGCTGCATCACCATTGAATAGGTGAGAATAACTATTAAAATGCTAAATTAGACGTCCAACCGTCTCATGGTGAAGTTGGGTCTTTGTGATGAAGCACCCGACCCCCCCCAGAGCTGAGATTCACAAATGGCCTCTTGCAGGAAAGATGGTGTGGCGTTGTGGGCTTGGGTGGGTGGACGCTTATAAATCACCAATGGGTAAAGGGTTTTTAATGCAGCACTCTGCGCTCGCTGCCTCCATTTTCTGTCACAGCACAGTAAAAGATGAGAGGCCCGGGGGGAATACCAGCCCCCAAGATGCTCTGAGCGGGGCTGTAGGTCATGCTGTGTGCCTCTCAATGGATAAATACATAAATACATGCAGCGATGCAACACTAACACCGCTGTGAGATAGAAATGCATGCACAAAAATATGTTTCAGTAAGATTTTTGAGCAACCATCAACATCAGACGCTTTGTGCTGGATAGAAAGCATTATTTTTATATGTATATATTTGTAAATGATAATTTATATTGTACATATATATATATATATATATATATATATATATATATATATATATATATATATATGAAACCTTATTACAAAAATGTCCACCATTTAAAATCTGCATGTTTATAATTTATTCATCTTGATAAGATGGATAAAAAGATGATGATAGATAGATAGATAGATAGATAGATAGATAGATAGATAGATAGATAGATAGATAGATAGATAGATAGATAGATAGATAGATAGATGTTTGTAATATTCTTATATTGTATATATAAATATATATATATATATATATATATATATATATATATATATATATATATATATATATATATATATATATATATACACACCAGTAGTTTCATGATGAAAGCTTATTACAAAAATGTCCATTCATTTCAAATCTACATATTTATAATTTGTTCATGATTAGATAGATGGATGGATGGACAGTTGTAATATTCTTGCATAAATGTACCTATATATATATATATATATATATATATATATATATATATATATATATATATATATATATATATACCAGTAGTTTCATGATGAAAGGTTATAAAAAAAACCCCATTATTTAAAATCTACATATTTATAATTTGTTCATGATGATGAGGTTCTGTTTAGTGTATGAGGTTCACTAAATCTGTTTAGTGTATGATGTTTATTCAAACTGAACAAATAACACGCAGATGCCTAAAAAATCCAGCATCTGTTTTTAACAAAATAGAATGTGTTTCAGGAGGAATAATTCTGCCTTTTCAAATGTTTGAGCAGAAAAGATAATGCACGATTGGAAATTGCTGCGGAGCCACAGCTGTTGTGAATGCAAAGCAATCAGCCGGGGCATATAGAGGGCAGTCCGTCCTCATACAAGTGTAGTGTCACCAGTCTTTTAAGAACAAGTCCCTGCTTTCAGACTGAAAGATATCTTAGAGTTGACTTTCATTTGGGTGGGTTGACAATGACCTCTTTGGTGGAGGGAAAAGCATGGAAAGGTATGTCTTTTCAGCACGAAAATGTGTGGAATTTTCTAATCATGTATACGAGCTTTGTTTCACAAAAGCTTTAAAAAATAAATAAATAAAAAAGTTCAGTAAATAATGCAGGCAAATTGTATACAGCGACAGCAAAGCAGGAGAAAGTTATTGCTGTAAAAAGAAATGATAACATGCATGAAAATCAATTTCCCTTCTACTCCTGCTGATCAGTATTTCCATGTTTCGAGGGGAATTTGCAAACAGAACAAAAAATTCTGTTGCTGAGGTTAATCTTCACAGACACGTCTGGTTCTGTGATTTCCAGCTGGAGTTCACAGACAGACACCTTTTGCAGTATGGTTTCCATGGGAACGGGGGGGAAATGATTTTCCTGGCCAGCTGTATTGAAATGAACATCTGTATGCTGTATGTTTTCATCACCTTTGATTTGCACATTAGAGGTTTCAGCCTATTTTCAGCAAGCATCTAAACTATAATGTGCGCCCCTCTTCTCTGCCACTGTCATGTTGCATCTGAATATGCTTTATTCTGTATGCATGTATCTATATGTATATGTATATATCCCCCCAAAAAAGTATTTCAAATAAATGCTGTTATTTTGAACTTTCCATTCACAAAGATACCTGAGAGAAAAGAAACTCTTCAACAATGATAATAATTATAAATGTTTTCTGAGCATCAAATCAGTTTATTAGAATGATTTCTGAAGGATCATGTGACTCTTAAGACTGGAGTAATGATGCTGAAAATTCAGCTTTGCCATCATGGGTATTAATTACATTATAAAATATATTAAAATAGAAAAGTTATTTTAAATTGTTATAATATTTCACAATATTAAAGTTTTACTGTATTGAAAATACAGTAGGCTACATAAAATCAAAAATATTGCTATATCCCAATATGCTGAAATGCAGTCTTTTATATTACCAGATAACTGTCTGGAAAGAGAAGGTATCATTCTACCCTGAATCCCTGTAAAATTCCCTTGAGATGGGATGACTGTCACTAGGGCACAAGTTAAACATCTTTAGATGGCCGCACGCTACATTCTTCCATGTGCAAGGTTTCAATCAAACTTGCTATTTGATTATCAAAACTTTCAAAGCACTTTCGATTTGTCTTAAGCCGCAGGAAATTCAAGGGGACATCTGGAAGGATGTCTGCAGATTATTTGCAATTTTGTATGTAGTAGACATCAATGAGAGGCCTGCTCAGACTTTGGCTAGAACCCACCTCACCTCAGGCTCATTACAGCGCAGACTGGCCCATAATCCCCCTTAATTCCTCGTTGTCGTTCATTCTCTCTTTAAGCCACACTAGTCCGGCACAGCCAATGAACGGAGGGCCTGTGGAGGCACACAGGTATTGGCTTTTCCTTCCAGGCATGCAGTCTGTCTTTGTAGTTCTCCACAGGAGTCAGAGAGGCTATCACTTACCGTGCCAAACTCATTCCCTCCACCTCAGACGTTACCAGCAGATAATGTCAGTGGCAGACTTGCATTCATTAGCATCAACCTGGAATTGAGAGGCCCTGTGAGAAAGATTGAGAAGATTGAGCTTGTCCGTTAAAGGGCCTTTCTTTAACTCTAGGCACTCATGTTTTATAAAACTCACAACTTTTTCTTTTATATTGGAAACCATACCTTTATTTTATTGTATTAATTGCTGGTCTGCTGGTTTTCACATACCTTATATAGCCTATATAAACTTTGTTGCCCTCCTTCCCCTGTCCGAGGCTTAAAAAAAATTAAAAAAAAAAAGAAAGAAAAATCATAGAAAATATATTTACAATCTAAACATAATCTAATCTAAAAAAAGATGAATAATTTCAAATTTTTGTCAAAATGATCAATAGAAAAAGTTATTTCATTTGGGAAAATTGGGAATGTATTATTTGTTCGGTCACACTTTACAATAAGGTTTTATTTGTTAACATTAGTAAATGTATTAGCTAACATGAACTAACCATGAGCAATACATTTGTTACTGTATTTGTTAATCTTTGTTATTACACTGTTCTGTGGAATTCTGTGATTCTGACTGGTCAATCGTGCCATCCAGCGGTATAACAACCGGCTGGATGTACATTCTCCCTTACTCAACGTTAGTTAATACAAATCCAGCTGTTTATTGTTTGTTCATGTTAGTTCACAGTGCATTAACTAATATTAACAAATACAACTTTTGATTT
>NC_139986.1:17780710-17935710 GCF_963993115.1 Abramis brama | reverse complement strand
GTCCGGACACAGAAAAGACGCTTTCTTCCAGCAGTTATGTGAAGTGGAGGGCGTCTGCTGACAGACACGTCAGATCTTTGATTGAGCTCAATTTGACTCTGAGCTTCTGCACCCATAATGATGCTGGCTGTTGACCTTCAGCTAATCAGTGCAGGCCTCACACTCTCATTTCACACAGCCCGACAAACTGCTGTCTGCTCGGCATTGGTCAAATTATAAATTACGCAGTTATGCAGGATGATGGATAGTGCTGATAATTTGTCACAAAGCCTTGGTATATATTTATTATATATTAATAATTCTCTAAATATTATTAACTAATTACAAAAAATCCAATATTGACTTCATATATAAATATTTCTGTTGAAACAGATGTCTCACTACTAGCTGCTATCTAAATTTACACCTGTATTCAATCTCTTATGAACCTTTTGCTTTTAATTAGTGAAATGAGATGATGTTTCCAAAGTTATAAACCAATACTTTACCTGCAAGCACAAAAAAGTTCTCTGGTCAAATGTTGGCCTTCACCTTCTGTCTACATTCAGTTTAAAGGTGTCTTTGGCCCGGACACAAGGCTGCACTATTAAGCCGAATCTGGCTGAAACCCACGGAAGGTTTTTCACCCTTCTGAAATATGAGTGGTTCATTCATTACCAGACTACAGAGTTGTTTGTGTTCTCCTTCACATATTCCCTGTGGAAAAATTAATGATCCCTAAAAAAAAAATCAGAGACTGATTAATACACAGGCTTATTTACAATCAGTTGCTGTTTGACATTAAAAGAGAATGGTTTGCTTCACAAACACTTTGTTTTGCTTATGCTTCATTAACTAGCACATATATTTAAATGTGTTTTTTGATTGTTTGTATTTAAGACATTGCTTTCTGTTTGTAACTGTGGTCTTCTCTCTTTTTTTTTTTTTCTCTCAATCTTTAGCCCACCAAAGATGCATGTTGTGGTCTCGGGAGTTGTCACTAAGGTTGGTACACATGTCCATTGATTACATCATAATATCTAAATCAAAGGCCACGTTATTCCTGGTCCAACAGTTTAGATGGTTTATATAAAGGCCTGTTCATAGCAAATGTGAGACAAATTGTTTCCTAAAGGTCTATTCACACCAAAGACAGATTCCTGAATGTTCGTCAGGTTAAATTCTCGCCTGTACTATAGGTGATACTGATGGGTAAATTCACCATCTGGTCTGCCGAAAGAGTTAATTTGAATAAAATATAAATGGATAAAATGTGAAGGAATGATATAGTATTTATTTATTGCATTGAATTTGCATTGGGGAAAAAAAATGCATTGAATTGCTGTTTACATGAGACCGGGTTTAAGTACTTATTTAAATATGTTATTCTCATATCTCTGTCAATTTTCCTTGTCCAAAGACATTTTGGACTGCTGTACATATAAAAAATGCTGAATTTTTGGCTTGTAAATGTTTATACTCATTTTGAATAGGACCATAGAATCGCCTTATTTATATTCAAACATTTCCCTGCAAACGAATATTTGCATCTGGTGTGAAAGCAGTGCGGAAATTCATTTTAAACTAAAATCCCCAAAGTTTGTCCTCGTGAAACCCTAGCCTGAAGCTCAGACATCGAGTTTGCTCCGATAAAAGCCGTTTTAGTCTTGCATCACTTATTGAGATCATATCAATAGTCCGATGTGCTGGAGACTCTGTATGGGGTTTGTTGAATGGCTCGTCACATAAAGTTCACTCTGCTCGTTTCCAGCCCAAGCTGACCTTAATCCATTCTGCCGCCATGGGATTGTCCGCGTCTCAGGATTTATTATGTTTTGATGTGACAGATCCGTGCATGCTTACCAGGATGAGCTTGCAGCGTTTTGAGGGAGAGTTTGCTGTTTAATTATATAGGGTCCTCCGTGTAAACATGTCAGATGCTCAAGATGCGTAAGAGAACGTGGTGTTTGAGTATGTATGTCACAGGCCATTACGAGTGACCCTAGAGGATGTCACGATGCACATGGAGCCCTTTTACTGGGCCATTGGCCTCCTTTTACTTTTAAAGTGATCTAAACAGCTTCTAGTGACACAATTTATGCAACATTTCTTCTCTAAATACTCACATCTGAGGCTCTTTTAGTCCTCCAGCAAGCTGGTAAACAGACAGAAAACAGAAAAATGCCACGCTTGTGTTCAGTCTTGGCTCGTTACACTGTTGGACTGTCCACCCCGTAATCTACTTCAAAAGCTTGCTCTGAAAGACTCTCTCATACGGATTAAAGTGATGTTGGAGAATGTCTGCGGCTGCTGCTTTCTTGCAATACAGGATTTTTGTCCTCGCTGGGCATCAGCCGGCTGCATGTCAGATGCTTCTGTGTGCCGCTTTCCTTTTCATGTTAATAGACACGAAACAAAGCCAAAGAGATCTCAGTCTCTCATCAAGTTTCGATTTGAAATGGATGGCAACTAGAAAACACATACAGAGATGACTTTGTTGAAAATCAAATAAAAAGAATTAAGTTAATTTTACACTCCTATGGCCAACTTTCCTTACCAAAAAAATAGTAATTCTAATCATATTTCAAGTAATTTAAAACCATCATGATGAACAGAGCGCATCTGAAGTGTCTCAGCTGAGGGAAATAATCCATTATTTATCGGCTTTAATATATCGGCCAAATCTTCTTATCGGACTGATAACGATAGCATTAAAAATGAACATATATCGGCCGATACCGATATGGTAGCCGATATATCGTGCGTCCTTAGTTTTTTCATCATCAAAATTATCCATAGTTAAATTTTTAATTTTAGTTGACTTTTTAGTAATTTAGTTATTTGCTTTTTTTTTAAAGTTTAGTTTGTTTTTATGTCCAGTTAATAATTTTAGTGCTAAAACTTTCATTTTAATTAGTTCTAATGATAACATTTCTAATTTTCATTTCATTTTCATTTCTAATATTTACATTTTATTTTATTTAAGCTTTATTTCAATTAACAAAAATGTTTTTAATAGTTTTAGTTAACTATAATACCCCTGGAACACAGAAAACAGTCATCACAGTGCTGTTACAATATATAGCACTCTTGGAACACCTCTCGGCCAATCAGATTAGAGGACCAGGAGTGTTGTATAATTATCAGAGTGATTCACTGCACACAGATCATTTGTCATATGGACACATTATAATTGACTGTTGTTATTGTTTGTCCTTCTCAGGGAGATAAAGACTTCACTCCTGCTGCTGCCCAGGTGGCCCATCAGAAACCCGTGCCCTCGGTACAAAAGCTTCCTGGGGCCCATCACATCAACCAGCACATCCACCAGCCTCGGAAGTGAGCCCTTAACCCAGCTGTAGACCACCACGGGCACGGGGCCAGGACCACACCACACCACCCCAAACACCTGCTCAGGTTGCCAGGGATCTCTTGCCATCAAGCACCCCCCCCCCCCATTCCGTATGTGCCTACAAGCGTCCTGTTTCGACTAGTATCATGACAAACGTTCCTTTTTCTCTCACCTGTAAATCATTGCAACACTAAAATTGAAGGCTCCATTGCGAATCACTAATCAGAAACATAATTCTGTGTGTTCATTTCATGAGGGATATGTGGAGCTGTGTTTTATTTTTTAATTTAGTTTTACATGAATCGTTCCAGAGAGATGTAAATTGTATAAATCGTTTTTTTGAACTCGGTGAATGTTGTATATTAGGCATTAGGTACTAGGTGTGGTTATCTGAATAAAGAGTTAATATAAAACCATGCACGCCTTTTTGCTCTTAAAAACAAATTCATAGCTTTTCATTACCTGATGGAAATATCAGTGCTTTTACAAATAGGTAGTGACATGTAAAGCTGAAATTCTCTACAAAATAATTTAAGTGGTTCAATTTGAATTAATTGCTAAAAGTTATGGAGAATAAAAATAAGGGGAGTGTTAATTTTGTTTGCCTTTAAAAAACATTCATATGCTAGAATTGCATGTCCCTAAGAAAACAGTGCTTGCAAGACAGCATATGAATAGTGATGGTGAAATTTGTGAAGAATAAAAAATAAAGGGATTTCAATACTCTTTGCTTAAAGTATATGCTAGAATTGCATTTCCAGAAGAAAAATAATCTGTTTAAGGTAGTAGTTACAAGAAAGAATTGACCAAATGATGTTAATAATGCCGTTTTAGCTGTCTGTGTTTATGACAGCGATTTGAGCTGAATTAATTGACTTTGTGGCGAGTAAAAAGTAGAGGGATTTCAATACTTGCATTGCAAGCACTGTAATAAAAACTGAAAACAATTGCCGTGTCTGTTTTGTCCTATTGAATATTATTGAGGACAGTATATCACTAAGTTCAGCAGGAAAAGTTTGTGTGTAATCCCATGGCCTAGTTTTCATGGTCTATAGAAAAATCCGTCAGCTTCCTGTTCTCCACCCAATGCCACTCAGGATTTGCCTCCTCCTCTTCCTCGCTTTCATTATCTCGTCTTCTCAAGCTCTCTTGCTATCCCTATCCGCTGACTTTGTGTTCCGCTCAGGTGTCGATAAGAGCCAGCAGCTGCCTCGGGCTACGGGTTGATCCCACGGTGTGTTCTGGACCCGAAACAGCAAGACTTCTGCGGTACATGCCATTAGCACACCAGCTGGCCAAACCTCAAGGTGAAACTCGAAAGCTTGAGTGGCAGCTAACCCTTACGAAATGTCACGTTTCAGGTCAAGGTTGTACTTTTCCATAGCGTGCTATCTGAAAATTGAGCTGTGGCTTTGAAGCCAGTTCAGAGTGACCCAAACCCTGGGGTCTATCTGACATTCAGGTCCTCTCAGGGTATTTGTCTTTGATAGGCTATCAGTCCCGCTGCAGATCACACATCAGTGCTTCGGTTCTCCAGCAGAGGGTGCTTCATTGTTCTTCATGTTGTCCTGGGCAAGTGCTGACCTTGCAGATAGATAAGTACCTCAGCGTCTATCAGCTCATACCGGTGACCTCAATAGCTTAATAAGGTCTGTGCTTCACCTTTACACATGCTCAAAGTTCAACAAAATGATGGCACACTTTAGTATTACAAAGCAGTGTTTTATTCCAAAGTTACAATGACACTCTTATTCCAAGTATTGCTGGTCATCACTTTTGGTTTATTTAGTACAACCTAAAATAGTGTAAACGGCACCGTGACGTAACGTCAGCTCTGGTTTTGAATTCCATATAAAATGTGAGGAGTGTGTCTGTGTATTTTGTGTAGTCCGAGGCACAGTGGTGCTGTAGAGATGACGTGACGGCCAGTGAGAAGACAGATATCACTCCATATACTTTCATTTAAAAAAAAAAGTTATTCTGCATACAGAACCGTTCATACCTGAGATTTGTTGTAATATGTTTGAATTTTGTTTTACTGTTCCTAGCTCTGAAGAAGAGCGGGGTAAGCTGTGCCACTTTTTACTTTCAGGATGGATCCGAAATTGTTTGAAAGTGTTTATAATAAGGCCTTTTTTTAAAAATCACCACCCAAAAACATTGCCCATGTTAGGGGTAAGGTGTGTCATGTCAAGGTCAAATTGGGGAATAATTGACATTTTTAATTAAATAACACAAATAAGGGGGAAATATCTGCTAATGCAATCCCTTTGCATTTTGCTGCACATTATTTACATTTTCATAATAGCTGGGATAATATTAAATATTCTGAATATTAGTAAATAGTAACGGTATTTTCTGCATTTAAGGGTAAATTTCAGTATCACTATTAGTTGAACCTCTGGCACAACTTACCCCAAAGCTATCTTTTTAGGAAAAAAATCTTTCAATTTAATAATTCATGGCTAATCTTTAGCTAAATAATTTACTACACTACTGTTAAAAAAGTTTAGGTAAGTTTAGAAAAAAAAAAAAAAAAGGAAGTCTAATGCTCACCTATGCTGCGTTTATTTGATCAAAGATACAGTAAAAACAGTAATATAGTGAAAATTAAAATAACTGTTTTCTAATATATTTTAAAATGTAATTTATTATAGTGAATAAAGCCATTATTCCATTCTTCACTGTCACATTTCCTATTATTATCAATGTTTAAAAAGTTGTCCAATATTTTTGTGTAAACAGTTACATTTTTTTCAGGATTCTATGATGAATAGAAGATTAAAAAAGAATATAAATACAAAACTTTTAACATTATTAAACTTCTTTACTATCACTTTTGATCAATTTAATGTGTGAATCAAAATTTGTTTCTTTTAAAAAGAAATCTGTGGCGCCAAATTTTTTAACAGTAATTTATATGATGTATATTTTTAAACATGAATAAATTTGCTTTGCCATTCATTTTACCTGCCATATAGAACTGTTTAGCCTTTTTTTAAGTGCATCTCTTCATCACAGGCCAGTTGTGTAAGTTTGGTCCTTGCTAAATACGCAAAGGCCAGTCATTTAGTGTGCTCACTCTCCCCATTTAGTAGCAAATACCATTTTGTAAAAGATATTACATGCTTTTTGTTGAACAATTATAGTTTCAGAAAATAGTCATTAAAGTAATGAACTTAGAGTGCTTTAGTAGTATAAATAGTTAGTAGTAAAATACATGTATAGAAAATATCAACAAGATGCTGATTCATGTTACTACACTACTCCATCTTTCATTACTTGCTGGCGATTGTCTGTAGAGCATTTGTCTCTGAAATGTGTGCAAATCCAGGTATGGCTACTGCCAAAATACCTACAATGTTTAGAAAAATACTTTCAAAAATGAGGTATTAAAAATGTATGTTTGTTAAATACATTCATGATGATTAAATGCTGTTAAATCTAAGCCAATGCTAGCATTTGGACAACTCTAAAAGTCAAACAGTCCTATTTTAAGGATGTAAACATACAGTAGCATCTTGTTTTAGTAGTGTACCCATATTAGCTGATCTGGTTTGGCTAGCTTCCTGTTGCTCACAAACCTGCAAAAATATTAAAGGAGCTGATCACTTCACCCCCATTTTGAAGAGGGTAAAAAATTGTTTAGAAGCATTTACCATTACAAAAAAAAAAACAATAAATAGTAAAATACATTTCCATCCAATATCAGGACTGAATTTCAAGTATCAAATGTTGAGTTTGCACACACTTATTTCCTTTTGCCAGTAGAGAGCTGTCTTTTCGTTATGGCCTCCAGTCTTTTCCTTTCCGCCTCCTCTGCTTTCTTTCTCTCCTCTTTAAGTTCTTTATATCTCCACTTGGGGATCTGAAGGAACTGGTCGTCTATAAAGCTGCTTTTCCGCCGCACTCTCTCCGGCACGTAGGTTGGCGTAGGAGCCTTGCTAATCCTCAGCTTGGGCACCACCATACCTGGTCTGACGCTGCTCCTCCTCAGCATGTGTAAGGGGAGCAGACTGGTCCTGCGGATGACCAGAGAGGACGAAGAGATGTCCGATTGGGCCTGCAGACTCGCACGGCGATCTTTGGGTTTGGGCACCAGCAGGACGCGGGAGTTCTGGAAAATACGTTTGTAGTTCTCGACGCGCTCAGGTCCCAGACCTTTCAGCTGTGCGATGCGTTGTTTCTTCAGGATCTCCTGAACGGAGTAACGTCGTTTTCCCACGCAGGGCGGGCTGCCTGGACAAACCGTTCGACACGCCGTTGCGATGAACGGACTCCCCAGTGATGTTGTCATGCGCACCATGTGATCCAGAACCCCGTCCTCTGAAGCCTCCGTGACGTTACTGATGTCAAAGAAGTCACGTATAGTGTCTGAAATTCTCTGAATGCATCCTTTGGATGTCTGTGCTTTGGCCACCAGTGCGGGCAGAAGGGGCCACTCTGGCCGATAGGCGGCACAGAACTGGTCCGCACACGGCTGACGCATCAGCCGCATCATGGCAAAGAGAGTCTCGTAGCGGCTTGTGAAGATGGCCCACTCTCGCGCAGTGAACTTCCTCCCGTTGTCCCTGGCTTCCAGATCAGCCCCTGATGAAAAAAGTACATTTTTGAAGGCACATTTACAATATTCTACAAAATAACACTTCGTTTTCAGCCAAAAAAGAAATTACCCACTCTCATTTTGCGCTAAACTTATGTGGTTATTTTTTTTCCATGAATAAAAGTATACATTTTTGAAGAAAAAATTGCCATGTAACGAGTTTATAAAAAATAAAATCCACCAAAAAAGAGGTGCATATGGCTTGTGCACTACATTACTGCACACTGTAAAAAAGTTGCTGCCTTAAATAAGTACCTTAAACTTGGATGTTTAAGTGATTTCAACTTTAAAAAATGAGCTGAATCTTGTATAACTTATGTAAAAAAAAAAAACATTGAAAATTGCTTAACTTATTTTGATGAGTTAAAGCAATGTAAAAACATATGTATATCAATATATATTATTGATCATATATATATATATATATATATAATATATATATAAAATTTGTTTTTGTTTTTTGTTTTTTTACAGTGTTTTTAAGCCATTTGCCATTATTGATGATCTTCAGAAAGGGCACAATTTTCAGGGAATAAAAAATAATAATGCTAATAATAATAATTTTTGTAATAAATATTATTTGTAGATGGCTAATTTTATACATAAAATGTAGCTTCACAGGTAAAAAAAAAAAAAAATCAAGGTAACACTATAATAAGGTTTCATTAGTTAACATGAACTAAGAATGAACTGCACTTCTTAGTTAATGTTAATTTCAACATTTTAATTATTAAAATCAAATGTTGTATCTGTTAATGCACTGTGAACAAATGAACCGTGGCAGTTCCTCTTCTCGATGTCAAGCCCGGGAAAGTAGTTGAGAAGGTAGTTTGTGATTGTGATGTGACCTGCAATTGTTCATGTGAATTATGTAAATGCAGTCAACTGTTGAATACATAATCTTCCTAGGGCATTGGTTATTTTTATAACCAATATTAACAAAGATGAATAAATACTGTAACAAATGTATTCATAATAGCTGGGATAATATTAAATATTCTGAATATTTAATCATTTTCAGATTTTGAAGTTATAGTAATTGTTAGTTCATGTTAGTTAATGCATTAACTAATGTTAACAAATGAGACCTTATTGTAAAGTGTTACCAAACTCATTTTAAAAAAAAAGAAAGCATAGCAAAAAAAAAAAAAAAATGCAGTATATACAATCATTTTAGAAAAAAGAAAATATAGCAAAAGTAAGAAAGCGTAACAAGCAACAATAGCCAAAATTAAAGCATATATGTATACACAGTATAAAGTCTTATTGTAATACAGTCGTATTGTGATTTTAGTTTGCGTGGTGCAAGAGCTGCATAACAATTTGGGTTTTTTTTACGCACAAAAAATAGCAGTATATTGATTCAGTGGCAAAAGATTGAGTAAATGACAAAATATTAAATCTGTGGTATGATTATGGCTGTATTGTGTCCTTGTCTTGTAGCTAATCATGTAACAGCTGCTTTATATTGCAGTGTTTCCTGGCAGTTCTTTTGCACAGTGATCTGAGGCTCGAGTACCTGCCAGCATCAGGGCTTTGACACATTCCACTCGACCCTGGATAGCAGCTTTCATCAGAGCGGTGAAACCGTGGCAGTTCCTCTTCTCGATGTCAAGCCCGGGAAAGTAGTTGAGAAGGTAGTTTGTGATTGTGATGTGACCTGCAATTGTTCATGTGAATTATGTAAATGCAGTCAACTGTTGAATACATAATCTTCCTAGGGCACTCGACAGTTCAGTTATAGTAGTGTTTTAAAGTTTTCACACTCCATTTACTTTGAATGTTGAGAAACTAGTTGCTTACACTTTATGATGGCAATATAAATGTAAATATGTCAGGATTGGATTGAAGGCTGTCAGATGGTTCTTACCTGCCTGGGCAGCTGTGATGAGGGCTGTATTTCCCTCATTGTCCTGCCAGTTCACATCCAGGTGAGGACACTGGGCAAGAGCAATCACAATATCCACATACCCTTGGTAGCACGCCACTATTAGTCCA
Source organism: Abramis brama (assembly GCF_963993115.1). Classification (NCBI taxonomy): domain Eukaryota; kingdom Metazoa; phylum Chordata; class Actinopteri; order Cypriniformes; family Leuciscidae; genus Abramis; species Abramis brama. Next base: position 17,925,778 of record NC_139986.1, on the reverse strand, counting down.
GTCTGTAGATTCAACACACACGAGACAATACTGTGAAGACGTTTCCACCCTGGCCGGGAAACTTTTACTAGTAGTTGATACATTTGAGGAAAACAGTCTCAATAAAAGGGCTGGGCATTGACACAGATTTCACGATTCAATTAGAATCCAATTCAGAAGCTTTTAATTCGATTTGATTCCGATTTTGATTTGGATGTATATCAGGCACAGTGACAGTTCGTAAATTTTTCTTAAAGGGGTCATATTATGTTTTTTTTGTTTTTTTTTTTACTTTTTCACCTTTAGTTAGTGCGTAATGTTGCTGATTGAGCATAAAAAAGATCTGAAAGGTTACAAAGCTCAAAGTCCACTCCAAACTGAGATATTTTATTTTGTGTTTATGTGAGGATTGTTTTAAATTCACTTAAAAGCTATAAATTTTTTTACATTTCAAAAAATATAACAACTTTTAATTTAGTTGTTATATTTTTTGAAATGTTAAAAAAATTGATAGCTTTCAATTACACTGTAATGTTGATTGGCTATAAATTAATGTTTAAAATGGGGGGGGGGGGGGTCATTTTCATCGAGACATCAGCAGTTGTAATAGTATCAGTGATACTGGCCTTTCATTAAACAAGTATTTAAAATGTACTGTCTTCATGTTGTTTCTACATTAATTTGGAGATTAACTGTGAAATGATTACATTATAAAATACATTTGAAAAAAAATGTGTGATTAATCTAATCTAGTTACATTTTTAATCGATTGACAGCACTAGTTTTTACATTGCATGAAATGTTCAACTTTTTTTAAGTTATACAAGATTCAACTCATTTTTTTTAAGTCAGTTAAATGCAATTTAAGTTGAAATGACTTAAACATCCAAGTTGATGAACTAAAATATAGATTTTGAGATTTAAGGATTGATGTTGGTTCATCAAAGAAGATTGACTAAAATCTTTTAATTGATATTGTCGAGCCAGCCTTATCAGTTATGACTGAAAATAATAATAATAATAATAATCCAGGATAACTACTGTTTACCAAGATTTTGGTTTGCACATCAATGAAAAAAGCTAATTTTGAATTCTAATCTGGCCTAAAGTAGCAGCTTCAAACCTGAAAATGTGCAGAATTGCATTGTGATTTCACAGTGTAAAGCAGATGTTTGGGTTTTTTACTGAAGACCTTTAGCATGTCTGTTTCACTCTTCACAGTCAGTCTGTCCTATTTAAGTGTGAACAGTAGCAGTGTGGAGGGAAGTGTCAGCAGCCTCTCATCACACTGAAACACAGCTGGAGGCTGCTGACTAAAAATAAACCCTGGACAGGCTCATTTTACAAGGCTATGACAATAAGGCCGAAATGCTTCCAGTTGCTGCACATCAGATGCTGATGAAAGTGTGTTTATGTGTTTACAGTGATTTATCTTGATGTTTGCAGTTTAATATACATCAGAGACAACTGTGAGTGAGCCATCAGTGGGTTAATTCCCTTGAAAAGTGCATATGCTGTGGCTCTGTGCCACTTATCAAAACATTGCTCTGTTTGAGAATCCCAACTAGTTACATTGACACAACCAATGATGTGAATTTGGGGCAGGACCGTTCAGGGAAAAAAAACTGTTTAGAAATAGTCATTGGGTCTCATTTACTAATAATTGCATGGATTGTTTATATTTATATGCACATGAAAACTTCTCACTGAATATTTCCACCTAATTCACAACACAATTTGTTCTTAACCTCGTTCTAATGTTAATGAATTTGGAGTATTCTACAGGCAACCTGCATGCCCAATGTTAATAATTTGCATAAAACATGTCCAAACCATCTTCATGTAAGGGCTTTCCACACAATCTTTCCTTTATAGCCTTTTGCCACTCTCTACAAACATACTGTATTGTGCTCTCTAAAAGAACCTTAAAACTAGTTCAAACAATAAACACATTTGATATCAACAGGACACCCAGAATAAGTTTTTTTGCATGTGGTTGCAGTTGATCATAAATTTAGAATACATTTTAGTGTGAAAGTTAGTGTAGAGTTAGTGAATGAGACCCAAGCTGCATCCGAAATCGCATACTTTCATACTATTTATACCATGGTCTGGGTGAATACTCGATTCTGATTGGCTGCAGGATGTCCATTAAAAAGTGATAGAGGACACCTAGTAAAGGAGTTCTGGTGAAACTGACTGTTTACCGTTCGAAATTAATAAATAAATGCGCTGGCTACAGAAAAACAGTATGTGATGAAAGAAGTATGTCCGAATTCACAGTACTCATTAAATAGTCAACAAGTACCCAGATGACCTTTTTCAGTTCCATTTGGTGCCACTAGAGCCATGGAAACAACACGCTTCTCCTTTAAAGCAGAGAGCAGAACTTCTTTTGGGTCCACAGACTTTTTTGTAATAATAATATAAATCTTGCTCATGTTTGAAATGAATAATTGTGCCTATCATGTAAAAATAGTACGACGATAGCTCATTTCGACTATGTCTAATTTGTGAACAAATCTTTCTTTTCAGATTCTTGAGTTCAACTCACTGTCTCCATGATCCATTCACAACATGTCGTTTCAAACCTGTGTGACTTACTTCAATATTTTGAAGAATGTAGACTTCCATTGTACGGACAAAAAAAAACACGGGCGTTTCTCAAAATATCTTATTTTGTGTTACACAGAAGAAAGAAAGTCATACAGATTTGGATCAACATGAGGGTCACAAAGGGTGAGTAAATGATACATAATTTTCATGTCTGGGTGAACTTTCCCTTTAACAGCTCACTGAAATGAATGACTTTCAGAGAATAACGACTTAAATTTCAGTCCAATCATTAAACAAAAGCAACCGTGGCTCGTCTGTAAGTGAATCACCACCAAAATATTAATCCAAAACAGACCTCTATATAAACTAAATCAATAATAAATTGTTAAAGTGTTTAGAATTCTGCAACAAATATTTTTCAGAATTTTTTTTGAAATTTTTCGGAAACTGATTTCATCAAAAATATCTTCATTTGTGTTACGAAAATAAACGAAGGTCTTACGGGTTTGGAACGACATGAGGGTGAGTGATTAATGACAGAATTGTCATTTTTGGGTGAACTATCCCTTTAAAGCCTGGCAATCAACATTAGAGCGCCTTTCTCAGGCTGAATAATTACGTTACACCTCTGCCAAAAGTGTGTCAGCGATTAGACAATCTTACTAAATGTTTATCATAAACCAGAGCTGAGACCCAAAATCTGCCCTAACGTACTTTACAGTCAGAAGTACAGTCTTGTAATATTGCACATTAATTGTATCAAGTATGGACTATATTTATTGTGCTTTTTTATGCTTTTTGGAGCTTGACAGACTTGATAAAATGCTGTTGTATGGTAAAAGAGAAGTGTAAAATGTCTCCTTTAGTGTCTCATGTCTCCTTTAGTGTCTCACTAGTGTGTTCCTGTAAGGTAATAATTGCATTTTCACTTTTTTAGATGTTTTGTTTCACTGTCACCAAGCAATACAGTTGCACTCTCAACAAAATTCATAGGCAGATTTATTAAAACGTTAACATTGAATTCAGGACACAACCCATTTCTCTTAGTCTGCAACTTTATATCAAATACTCAGCTTGGTATTAATACAAATGTAGACATGTGTTGGGGGTAATCTGTGGCCTGGTTGATTCTTAAAATAGAAAGGATTAGCTTTGTGAGCCTTTGAATGAAGGGGAGTTACAGGATTTGTCCTCCAGTTCCGTTTTGACAAAGAAGACAAAACACGGTGTCTATGATACTTCTAATAAAAGAATTGTGGATGTATTTGTGGGTATCATAATTGTGGGTGTGAACTGCTGTACTGTACTGTACTATGCACTATACTAAGTATTAAAGTGTTTTGAACATTAGATTACTTATTCATTTGAAGTTTCATTAAAAGTGACAATGTTTTTAGGATGAACAGTAGTATACAACAGGACAAACCACATTGAAACAGAAGCTGTCCTAAAAAAGTGTGAGCATGCTGGCCTGGATTTGATAATATCATGTCAGTCTGGCTGTGAATCACTACAGTCTCAGAAAACAGGTCAGTGGGTAACATCTATCCACAGATGTTGCATCAATGACTTGATATTACATCAGTGCTGAGCTCAAAGTGATTCTGATGTATTCCTCAACTGGAAAGCACTACCTGCACAGCAGTGTGTGAATGAATGAAATGCCTTGAATCTGCCAGAGAGTTGTCAGTTAAGCTGACTAAATTTACTTCCCCGCTAGGCCTGTTATATTTGGTGGTGTAGTTTAAGAGTGTTATACTATTTTTCTTCCAACAATCCAGCCCAGCCACAGATTTGCAAGAACAAGTTCACTGAACTCCTAGCAATATTAGTTGTATTGTAAACAGGATGTTAGAGGTCATGTGTATATAATGGAAAATACAGATGTTTGTTATGCATCCTGTAATGCTATTAACAGTTCACTCAAAAGGGGCCTTTAAATCAGCAGCACTGCTTAGATATTTTTCTGATGCTTTGTAATGTAAGCTTAGCGGTATAATGACATTAAAATACATAGCATGTTATACTGTGGTACCTCTGGTCTGCAAATAATGTCCGTTGTAGGAAAATTGACATCTTGACCCTTTATTAAAATATTATAAAAAATGTTTTTTTGTTTTTTTTTTGTAAGCATATTGCATAGTTGTGCTTGGAGTCAATTGTTTTATTTGTGATAACGCAATGAAACATGCCAAATTGTGCAGACATAAGTTTTGGCCAGGCTGTCATACAAAGAAATTATCAACACATGCAATAACAAGAGAGAACCAACAAAATATGAATAACTGATTAAGTTGTAGTCACTGTATGATTTTGTGTATGCTTTTCTTTTTCATAGAAATAAAACCTGTAGCAATTTGACATTTTTGCCAAGTTTATATATACAGTATCTCACGAAAGTGAGTACACCCCTCACATTTCAGCAAATATTTTAGTATATCTTCTCAAGGGACAATACTATAAAAATGAAACTTGGATATATTTTAGAGAAGTCAATGTTCTGCTGCTTGTATAGGAGTATATATTTACTGTCCTCTGAAAATAATTCAACATACAGCCATTATTGTCAAAATAGCTGGCAACAAAAGTGTTTGTGAAAATTTTTTGTGAGATACTGTCTATATATTCCTCTCATATTTTTATGGTTTAATGGAACTTGTGGGGTCCCTCATGTTCCCCCTCCAAACATCACTTTTGGCCACTACTGTGTCAACATGTTTTGTGTGTTGTTGTTTTTTTGCCATGTCATTCGGCCTATGAAGGGACACTAATAGGTCCCTTCATAGGCCTATGAAGGGATGACTAATAACCTCATTTACAGCATTGCACCATGCAGAGATGTCTCAGATGAACAGAGCACATGCTGGAACTATTAGTGGGGAAATCCTGTGCCTGTTTCTCTGAACTGTCCTGTATGAGTGATGAGAGACGAGATAAGAGAAGCGCCTGTGTGAAGTGGAGCTCTTGAGGTTCCTCAAAGGCATTCTACAGTCATTCTCCTATAGAGCTCTGTGTGTTAGGCTATCAGGACTGCATTAGCCATGACATCATATCAGCTTCTCTTTATGGAGTGTATTGATTTCACGTTTTTAGACACATTCCCTAAAATCCAAGCTTTTAAGTTGTAACGTGATACATTCTGAACTGTCGAGGCCTCAAGCTCTGGGAGGTTGATGTCACTCAGGGACTCATTTTTGAGAGGAATGACCAGGATTGTGCTAGAAAGAGAAAAGGCAAGAGGCTTGTTCTTGGGACAGTGCAACGCCATTATTAAACCCTCAAGCCTGCAAATGATTTGTGCATTACTCTTAAACACTTTGCACTCATACAACTGTTTCGCATTTAGCTTTTATACAATGTAACTAATTGCTAAATTTTTACAACAAACTTATACATAATTAATTAAGCTCCCATTTCAACTAAGAAACAACATCTTGTTCTTTAAAATGGTCTATTTAAAAAGGTATTTGACCATTCGTAAAAAATATATTTGTAACATTTCTGATTAAAGTAATTTACCTTTCTTCATATCAGTCAAATCCTCGTTTGACTCCATACGAGTCAATTATCGGTTCTCGGCTCGTTAGGAATCGGTTCGAACGAGACAGCAGCAACCCGGTGACCAGTGAGTTGTTAAAGGGATAGTTCACCCATAAAATGAAAGTTCTGTCATCATCATTCACTCACCCTCAGGTTGTTCCAACCAAACCTGTATGAATTTCTTTCTTCTGTGGAACACAAAAGAAGCTATTTTAAAGAATGTTGGTAAATAATCAGTTCACGACGGTAGCCATTGACTTCCATAGTAGGAAAAGAAAATACTATGAAAGTTAATAGCTACCGACTGTCAACTGTCTGGTTACATTCTTCAAAATATCTTATGTTGTGTTCAGCAGAAAAAAAACAACTTGAGGGTGACTAAATGATGACAGAATTTTTATTTTGGGTTGAATTATCAATTTAACCCGGAATAGACCTAGAAGGACCGATTCGAAAAGATCTACTTTCTCTGACCGATTCGCACACCCCTGATTCAGTCCAATTCTCAAACGAATCGTTCAGACCAACTTTATGAATGGTTCAGTTCATTGAAAACTCCGACTCAATATAACGATTCGTTCACGACTCTTATCGTTGTTAAACAATTCACATTTAACTGTAGCATGTGATATGTATCTTATAATAAGTGTACTGTAAAGTGTGATGTTCAAGCTACTTACTCTTTTGTTTTTGTCCGTCTCCCGAACGTCCTCCTCCGTAACACCTTGTCTAATCATTAGTTTCACTATAAGTGCGTTGTTTTTGCAACACGCTTGAAAAAAGGACAGCGGTGCTGGGCTCTCCGGGGAAGGGGTTCTCTCGGAGTCCGCAAAGTCATCGTCCGGTGGATAAAAGGAGTCATCTGAGACGATACTCCTGTCATCCGGCAGTTGTGAGAAATCCCCCAATTCCTCGAAGTCCTCATCGGTCCCATCCAACTCGCACGAGCCGAGATATTCATCATAATCGTCATCTCCCGCGCGATCAGGTGATTCCTCCACTATAGTGGAACAGTTCTGGGCGCTTTTAGCATGTTTAAGTGGTTTAACTTTTCTGGGAGATGATCCTCCGCCATCCCTGCTGTCCGTTATCAGAACCATTTAACCCCTATATGATAAAATCCTCAAGTCATGCGGATCAAACTCCTGATCTCCTTCGTCTGCATTTAGGTAGGTTAAAGTCATTGATACAAATGAGCAAAAATGCTATTTAAAAAAAAAAAAAAAACGTTTAATCGCCAAACTGAGGTTCGAATCTTCTTTTAAGTATCTGCGACGTCATTTTGCCCCACTCATATAGATTATAAATGCAATTAGTGTCCATATAAAAATAACTTAACGTAGTTTTATCAGCTCGTTTCAATAACTTGATGTCTCTATAACGCGAAATGTCAATGTAGTGTTCCTCAGTAACAGCCGGAGACGAGCAGAAGCTCGTGTGGAAACCGAAAAGTCCCCAAAATAAATATTTGCAGTTCCATGTAAAGTGAAACAATCTTCAGAATGTCGCAATTTCTTCCCAGGAGAAACTTTTCAGGTAGTGTGATGTTCCCAAAAAACAGCATCGAGAGTGGAAACGCCGGACATTCCCGCAGAAGATAAGAGGAGAAATAGACGCGTGCGCTACAAAACTCTGCCTCCATAATCCGATTAGATGCCCTCCTCCCTCTCTCTCTCTCTCTCTCTCCCCCTCCCTCTCTAGTTTTGCATATATGGGTCAATGACAATTCCCCCCACCCAGATTAAATTCAGTTAATACTAACATAAATGACACAAAACATATTCATGAAAGAAAATGTTTGAATTAAAATAAGTTCTATATAAAATGTAAAATATATATACGTTAACCGTGTTCACTAAACACAAAGCTGCTGAAACTTGTCATTTCAGGAAAGTACAAAGTTTTGTTTACCATCATAATGGGTTTTCCATTTATTCTCATGACTGTGGCTTATTTAAATTGTCTCTGCTGTGGCTGTGTCGGGGACGTCCCTGACAATAGCAGAGTAATTAATCAACTTTCCCAACTCTTGTTTTTTCTCTCACTTTTGTTAGACTTCACATCTTCAGTGGACCTTGTATGGCCTCTATCTCAGCTTTCTTCACTCCAGTCCAATTCAAATCATGTCATTTTCACTTCTGAAAACATGCACTTTCAGATAAATAAAAAAATCAGGAAATACACCATACACACTCAAACTTCTCACAAACGCCTCTATGTCACACATTATATCTAATATGTGTGCTCTATTACAAGCTCAAGCTTTTTCCACAATCTTATTCCCCGTTTCCTCTTAGTTCTTAGATAAGTGCCATAATTGCTGTGTCTAATTAGTGAGTCGTTTAGCCCCGAACAGCTGGGAGCTCCATCCCCTTCACTTGCAGCTGTGATCTTATCAGTCAAATATACGTAGCGCAGCTGTCCACACCGCTTTGTATGCTTGTGTTTTACCGTTAAACTTCTGTGACAGAGGGGAAGTACTGTGGTTAAAAACAAGTAAACTCTGCTGCCAAAAATGAGTTGTCTAACTGCCAAGGCATGACTATCAGTTTACAGCCAGTGACGCAATTGTATTCACACAGCATTTCACCCTCCATACTATGATATATATCCCACTATACTTTGCACAACTATACTACACCATAGTAAATACATATTTATTAATTTTACAATTGACAGCATTTGTGGCATAATGCTGATTACCACAAAAAAAGTTATTCCCACTTGTCCACCCTTTAAAAAAAAGAAGCAAAAATCTGGGTTACAGTCTGGCACTGTGAATGGAGCCAATCCATAAACATTAAAATACTGTTTCAGTAATATAGCCACAAGATATGAACAATATGAGAGTTAACATGATTTTAGTGGGGAAAAATGACTTCCTTACCCTTTCTGTGAAGTTATATATCTAATTTTATAACTTATTATACAACTCCAAATGCCACAGACCCTAAACCTCCCAAAACGTTTGTAAAGAGTAGGATTTAAACAGCTCAAATAATACAAACTTTTTAACGGAAGAATGATTGTAAGTGCTTTTTAAAATGATAAATTATTATACTACAGGGCTGTTGAATGCTTGAATTTGATTGGTTGACGAACGTTCTCTGGCCTTGACCGCATTACAGTTCCATATCACTTCGCCAAATGATTTCAGTTATTTCAAAGGTCTTTACAACCTACAGAACCAAAACCCACATCGACAATGACCGAGCAAATAAATATAGTAAACAATAGGATAAAAACGACAAATTACTTCCATGTTTTTTTTGCCACTAAATTACGTTTTAAAATGTATGTATGTATTATTTATTATGGAAAAGCACATACAGTATTCTCTTTCTCCCGCTGTCTCTCCCATTCCAACGCACACACATACAGTACGGACACACACCCGCCCGCACAGAAACGTGTTGTCAGCGCTGCTCTGGCGATTTTATAAATAAAATAGTTTTGCAACTTAAAAGCTACATGACATTTCTCACTAGCGAGGAAATAACGTTGCTGTCCTTGGAGCAGATGAACTTACAGTAGAGACGCCGAACATTGTTGAGAGACGCACAGACTCAGGTAATTCACACATGCTTAATCTCTCTCTCTCTCTTTCTCTGCTATCAATGGCTCTGTTACTAGCTCTAAATTGACTTAATTAGCAAATTAGCACTGGAAGCTTGGGATTAGATACATGAGAAATTAGTCCTACACACAAGAGCGTTTTAAGGACAAAAGGTGTGTTAACCGTAGTAAAAGCGGAATAATTGACTCCGGTCTGTGAATTATTGAAAAATAATGTGTGACCTTGGGTGTGCATCGTTTTTCTTAAATTATTTCAGCTTTTAAATCCTCCAAAAATTAGCCCCATTCACTGTAATTTGAAATGCATACTCTTTCTGCTTCTTCTTTAGAGTTGGAGTGAGTTGTTAGTGAGGGATCAGAACGGGAACTGACAGCCATCTCTCTTAGAAATAAAAGAAGCCATGCTGCTCCTTGGCTATTTCGGCTTAGACAATTACATTAGCTCAGCACTCTGGCCTGCTTACGTTAATAAATCCCCAGGAGATGATCGAGAGGGGACAACTTCATGCTGGGAAAAGGTTGATGTGGGATTCTCTGTCGAGCATCCAAGAGCACCTGGATAAATCCTTGTCCAAGAGTAATGTGTCCGTATCAAACTAATTATTTCTGAGTCTGTTTCTAATTTAAAACCTATCATTTTAAATTGTTATCCTTGTTGCAAATATTTTTGGGAACAATCTCACTGGTGGGACTTAATCATCATTCAGAAAGGGCTGTCAATCTAAAATTAGCTTGATTACTTAGGGGTCAATCAGTTAATTTCGTAGAAAATGTAGAGAATGGCTTTCGTTTACAGGTGTGTGAAGGTTGAGTACCTCCTTTTGGTTCCAAATTAGGACACAGCCTCTTTCCATCCTCAAAAAGGTCATTAATCAGACCAACTGGGTGACTGTCGGTTTCTGTGCCTCTGCTTCTCCAAAACACACAAATGTAACAATGTGACAAAGACAAATGTGTGGTATAAAAATGTGATAGATCCTGTCATTGTTTTCAATGTAACGTGTGTGTGTGTGTGTGTGTGTGCAGGTCTGGGTACTTGTGAGGGCCAAATATCCTCACTAAGACACATTTCTGTACAAAACAAGAATGACACTATACTGCTTATATAGCCTAATTCACTGTAGTATATGTTGCATAGTCCATGTTTGTATTACAGTACAAAATAATTCCTAAGTTTTTCCCTTTTGTATAGATGAATGAAATTGAACGACTAACACGTGTGTAGGTGTTTACGTCTAAGGCGCCGTTCACATATCGCGCCTAAAAACGCGTAGAAAACGCTAGGCGCGCCGCGTTCTCATTTTTCCAAAGCGCTAGGGCGGTTGCGCTGCGGAGGCGTCTGTCGTTGCTAAGCGTGGTTCTTGTCACGTGACCTACGGTGCGCTTGCGGCATTCTGAAAAGTTGGGTGTTTCTCAATATGCGTTCTTCAGCGATCTTGCGTCCTTGTGTTCTCGTTTTACGTCATCATTAACCGTCGAAGTTCAGACCCAATTCTCAAGAACGCAAGTACAGAGGACGCATGAAAGAACCCGGATGTGTTCTTGATACCGAGGATGCATCAAATGCAGACTTGAGCTAGTACTCGCCTGGTGTCCCAGAAGTCATTGCGGCCGGTTCCGAGTTCGTTCTTCCAAGGAAGCTTGGCAAGACCGGTCTCCACGAGAACACAAGTCCGTTCTCTGCGTTCTTGGAATTGAGAAACAGCCGTTGAGATGTTTTTATCTCGATGCGGCGCGGACGCGCTTGGAAAAAACGAGCGCGTCGCACCGCGACCGCGTCGCTTCCATTATGAGCGCGCATACCGCGCGTCTACATTTGAAATAACGAACTTGAGCGCGCAAAAGACGCGATATGTGAACAGGACCTAATTGTTTTGATAGCATTTAATTTTTAGATTAAGAATATAATTCAATATAGTATTACTGTAGAAATGTTAGGTTTTTAACTTAAGTGTAAGAGTTTTGAAAAGAGTATGTAAACGTGCAAATTGTTCTGTAGGTACATAGACTTTTGGTGGTGTTTGTGTCTAAGTGAGAAACAAATTCATGTAAACTGAAAGATGTAGGCCTAGTCATTGAATGCATTTGGTGCCAAAGCAATGATAAATGATCCACAGTTTAGCTCACAAAGACTTCTGTTATGTTCACGGTGTGAAGAGTTTTGAAAAAGTGACTTAGGTATCGAGAAATGTGTCCTAGCAATTGTTAAAAAAAAATAAAAAAACTTTAATGTTTTGCACATGTTTCTGTGATGGGTAGGGGTTGGGTTATGCTGTAGAAAATATCATTAACATGTTCTAAAATCAATGGGGTGTGTGTGTGTGTGTGTGTTTTAGGTAGATATGAGAGGTGGTACATTTGAATGCAACAGAATATGGTTTCTTTCAAATAGAAGCACATGACAACCAAAGTGGTGTGATCATTTTGAAAACCCTAACGTATACAGACCCTTTCCAAAAAATTAGAATATCATGGAAAAGTTTATTTATTTCCATAATTCCATTCAAAATGTTAAACTTCCATAGATTATAGATTCAGGGCCCACAGCTTAAACTATTTCAAGTATTTAGTTGTTTATTTGTACATAATTTGGGCTTCCAGCTCATAAAACCCACGAAAACAGGATTTCAAAAAATTTGAATATTACATGAAATCACACAGTAATTACACAGTGATACCATGGTCATTGAACCAGGTTTTGGTTCTTTTGGCAGTGTGGGCAGGTGCAAATCCTGCTGGAAAATGAAGGAAGCATGAAGTGCTCTGAAAATTTCCTGGTAGACGGCTGTGTTGACTGGATTTAATAAAGCACAGTGGACCAAAGTCCACTTTTCTGATGAGAGCAAATTTTGCATCTCATTTGGAAACCAAGGTCCCAGAGTCTGGAGGAAGAATGGAGAGGCACACAATCCAAGATGCTTGAAGTCCAGTGTGAAGTTTCCACAGTCTGTGTTGGTTTGGGGAGCCATGTCATCGGCTGGTGTTGGTCCACTGTGCTGTCCACTCAACGCAGCCGTCTACCAGGACATTTCCAGAGCACTTCATGCTTCCTTCAGCAGACAAGCTTTATGGAGATGCTTCCTTCATTTTCCAGCAGGATTTGCACCTGCCCACACTGCCAGAATAACCAAAACCTGGTTCAATGACCATGGTATCACTGTGTAATTACTGTGTGATTTCATGTAATATTCTAATTTTTTTAAATCCTGTTTTCGTGGGTTTTATGAGCTGGAAGCCCAAATTATGTACAAATAAACAACTAAATACTTGAAATCGTATCTGTGGGCCCTGAATCTATAATCTATGGAAGTTTAACGTTTTGAATGCAATTATGGAAATAAATAAACTTTTCCATGATATTCTAATTTTTTGGAAAGGGTCTATAGTATGAATGGTAAATCTTTGAACCTCAATCAAAACTGAAAGTTTATAACGCTTGAATAAGCACCTAATATCCCAGTAGCCTTGTTTTGGCTTCCTTTCACTTTTGTAACATTAATCCAGGCTACCTCGATTGGAGATTTGAGGATTTATTTTGGTTCAATATTCCAATCACCTCACAATATACAGAATAAAGAGTGCAAACAGGACATAGTAACTAGGATCAATATTTTTGGAGCGTGATGTAAGATATTGCCACCTGAGGACCAACTGTATTGGATTCTACTCCGACTTTTCAGCGCTTCGGAAGCTTGTAAAATCTGAAGGTTGCACCATTCCTCCTTGGCACTCTCTGAAAGCAGGAAAAACAAAGTTTTCTATTAAACGTCTTGTCATGTGTAATCTGTTTTTTCATCATGACAGGAGATTGCTGCATCCAACTGCACTTGGCCGGATCTTATGAAAATAATTGTTTTTGCTTATTAATTGCATACTAACATCCTCTTTTCAGTTCTTTTTAACTTTGATTTGCTGTAGAGTTGTCGTTATTATTCTGAAACACGCCGGGACGCTCAGCAGGTTTTAATTGTTGACACAGAATGTCGGTAATATTAACTCACTAACACACTTCCCAAACATTTGTGTATTCCCAGGAATAGACTGCTTTTGTTTCAGGAGTTCCTGTTTCTATGAACACTAGAAAACTTGTGTGTTGCTTCTGAATCTTTTGAGAGTTATAAAGGTCACACTGTGGTGATGTTGGGTTGGTTCAGCTATATCAGTGACTGCTACACACATTCAGACATGCAAAGCTGAAGAAAAGTCTTATCTGTTTTCCTGTTGTCTCTCAGCCATGCAGTTTTTATTTTCTCTCACATACACTCTTAAAAACAAAGGTTCACTTCCAAACACTTCTTTGGGGAATTAAAAATGTTTTTTTTTTATGGCATCACTGCAAAAATTCCCACAGTGACAATGACATCAAATTATTTGATAACAAAAGCTATAAGGGTAGTGAATCCAAAAATGAAACCAAATCTCTATGACTTTCATTCTTCCCTGAAACACTGTTTTTCAATGAAAGTCATTTGGTTTCAAAACAATATTAGACCCTTGACTTTCATTGTATCGACAAAAAAAAACATTTCTAAAATATCTTCTAAGTTTGTAACCATGTGAGGCTGAGTAAATGATGAGAGAATTTTATTTTTGGATGCACTATCCCTTTAAGGGCCATTATTGTTAAGAAATTATCGAATTACATTATGGACTTTTTAGTCATTTTTATTAGTTGCAGGTTCTATATCTAGTAGACCGTAAGAACTGTGTAAGTCCATGTCCATTTTGCCTTTAGTTCATAATTTAAATTGTCAATAAGTCTTTTATTTCATCCTTTAAAATTGCTGAACACCTATGAAATGGCCTTCAAATGACTGGTAAGTACAAAGCACCTTCTGATGTGGTGTCTGAATGGTAATTGAATATACTAAATTAATATTTATACTTACAAACAGGTTTATTTTCAACATGTCATGAAGTCATTAAATCTGGGACAGTATTTATGGGGCCAAATATATGAAAAGAATTGTACATAGGCTTTTGACCAGTAGAGTTAACTGAGAGTAATAATTGCTGGTCATGATAACATGATTCATCCAAAGTTCTATAAATTCCTTGTCATTATGTCTTAATAGTAAATTGGATACTGTGCTGGGTCTTTGAATTGTGTTAAAGATGTTTAGGCTTCCTAAATATCTTAAAAACATTAATCTAAAAGAGAAAGCAGGGGATGAATTCTTGTTGAATGCGATTGAAAAAGACACTTGCTGTTGGTATGCTGGTGAAGTATGACAACAAAAACCCATCACAAAGTAATAAAGCCACCCACAGGACACACATTCTTACAAATGCACTAGTAATTGCTGTCTTATAAGTACAGACAATAATGGTTCAGATGCTTGCATTATGCATTTGCAAAACTACTTAACCTTATGGCATTATGTGATGTTTTATGTCGTCTGTATTGTGTATCTTTTCAGTCATTGTTTGAAGTAGTTTTGAATATAGAACAGGTTTTTTTTTTTTTTGGTTCAAAGAAAGAAACAACAGAAGACATTTTAATTTCACAGGTGTAAATTTAAACAATAAAAACCTGAAAACACCTCAAGCTACAATGTCAAAGCAATTCATTTTATAACCTACTAAAACTCCTTTTTGGCAACAAAAGTAAAACAGAAAAGAAATTATCACCCTCAAAATGTGGTTAAATCATTCAATCAAGCCTCTTCTCATTGCTCAACGGCTCCAAACTGCTTGCTGTCAGAATGATTAAGTGTTTTGCATTTTTTTGCTTCTGCAATTGGTCACCTTGATCAGACCATTTTGCTCCCCCCCTCAGGGTAATATGTAAATTATTAACCACATACTAGTATTAAATTATAGTAGCATTAAAATTATATTTTATATTTGTTTTAAGGCTTACAAGTTAACTTAATCCATTTGTGTGTGTGCGCGTGTGTGTGTGTGTGTGCGTGCGTGCATGGTCCTGGTAAACCCTATGTTGTAAGATAGTAATACCAGAATTTTTGAACTTGTGGAGACTTTTTTTTGTCCCCATGAGGAAAACAGCTTATAAATCATACTTAATTATGTTTTTGGTAGGTTTATGGGTAGGGTTAGGGGATATAATATACAGTTTGTACAGTATAAAAAGCATTATGTATGTAGAAAGTCCCTATAAGACATGGAAACTAGTGTGTGTGTGTGTGTGTGTGTGTGTGTGTGTGTGTGTGTGTGTACGTGCGTGCGTGCGTGCGTGCGTGTCTGGTCCTGGTAAACCCTATGTTGTAAGATAGTAATACCAGAATTTTTGAACTTGTGGAGACTTTTTTTTTGTCCCCATGAGGAAAACAGCTTATAAATCATACTAAATTATGTTTTTGGTAGGTTTATGGGTAGGGTTAGGGGATATAATATACAGTTTGTACAGTATAAAAAGCATTATGTATGTAGAAAGTCCCTAAGACATGAAAACTAGTGTGTGTGTGTGTGTGTGTGTGTGTGTGTGTGTGTGTGTGTGTGTGTGTGTGTGTGTGTGTGTGTGTGTGTGTGTGCGTGTACTCACTCCTCTAAACGGTGCAAGAAGCTGTCGATCTGTTCTTTAGGAATTTCTCCATCCAGATGGGCCAAGTATGTGTACAGCCCCTGAAATGTGTCGAAAGGAATCTGGGCTGAACCACCCTCAGAGTCCTCTGTGAGTATTTCACATGCATGTTTCAAAGCACTCATGATGGCCTGTGGGAACAGTACAGTGGGCTTTCTTTCAAAACTTACACTTGACTTTTACAACATAATTTAGCACATTTTGAATGAATTTATGAATCAGTCTTTATGAATCATCCTTGTTCAACTCCTTGAATGTTAAGACCATTTCAAATCAAACACTGCCATCTAGAGTCAGTTAGTAGAATTACAACACCTCAAATGATTCTACCACCACACAATATCATTAACGTATGGTAAGAACATAAATAAGTTCTTATACTCACCCCACCCAACGCACTACATCCTAAAGCAAAAAACTGCATCCAATTGATATTTTCACTGAAGTTTCCAAGAGTGAGGATTGTGTCAAGCTGTTCAATTGGCAAGCACAGATCTTTCCACTTCCAAAGAAGCTCCTCTTTTGTAATGATTTTGTTAGGTGCGAACTACAGGCAAGATAAATCTCATCAATATTCATAAATATACATCTGATGCACTGTGTATAAAACATACAAGAGAGATGCAGTGGATCACACCTGTTGATGAAGGATCTTTAAAAGGCCTGGTGTCAGTCCTGTGTCTGTTTTCTGAGTTGCCACTGGCATTTCCAGTCTCTCCTTGACTGATATGCCCTGACCTTTTGATAAAGCTGAAAAATAGCTGAAGGAGAAGCAGTTTTATTGTCACTGCATTACATTTCAATTGCAATATAAAGCATAGCATACATCATACACTACCGATCAGATGTTTAGAATTATTTTATTTTAAAGAAGTCAGTAATATTGTGAAATATTATTACAATTTAAAATAATTTCCATTTTATTATATTTTTTAAATGTAATTTATTCTTGTGATGGCAAAGCTGAATTTTCAGCATCATTACCCAAGTTTTCAGTGTCACATGATCCTTCAGAAATCATTCTAATATGATGATTTGGTGCTCAAGAAACATTTCTGATTATTATCAGTGCTAAAAACAGTTGCAGCCTTGGTGATCATAAGAGACTTTTTTCAAAAACAAAAAATAATAAACTCCAAAACTTTCTAAACTTTTGAATGGTAGTGTATATAATGCCAATCTGATGCATTATTATAGTATAGGCTACTATAAACAACAACAACACTTAACTCAGCTGCCCATTGTAGCACATCACATGGCTGTGTTTTAATTGCAGCTTTTGTGAACTGCTTTAGAATATTAGGCAGCTCTGGGGGGATGTTGATCTGCTGGGCGCAGTACATTGTTTCAGGAGGAGGCATCACTATAGGCTGTATTTTAAGATAATGACCAGGAGAAAGTGAACACAAAAGAACACAGAAAGGACATTAGGCAGTCAGAATATCATTCAATACATGCAATATGGAAAAGGAAAATTGTGGTACTTAAATTGGCTAGCACAGGTGCTCAAGCTCAAACTAAATAGCATCTAATCTTAACGCACTAAAGGACTTACCGTTTTAAGTTAAGTTTATTTTAAATACAGAGTTATGTCCTTGGTCCTTCTTAATAAATATATCCTAGTACTTTGTAGTATATTACTTTGTCATCTTATAGGATGTCTGTTTTTCATAGCAACGGGTTGTTTGTAAGCATCACCTAGAAACCGAAAAAGGCTCCGAGATCTGATTGGTCAATGCCAACATAAAAGGCGTTAACCAGAGCAAATGTTGTTGCCATGTCCGCTGTAAGTGGCTTGTTTCTCTCATAAAAAGGAAACTGAGGGATTTATTTCTAGAATTCACGAGACTATGCTAACGTTACTTAAAATAGGCATACTTTAAAAAGATTTTGCCTTGAATTAATATATTTTATTACCTAATATTTCTAAGGAATGCTTTTTTTTAACCGAGTTGCTTTCTCTTATGATATCTGGCAACACTCTAACAGAACCGTTCCGTTTACGTCTATTTTTTTATTTACTTTTTTTTTTTTTTCAGTAACTTGCTATATGCTTTTCATCGTGTTCCAGAAACATTACAAACAGTTAAATATGTAATTATAAGAAAGTTCCGATATGCTCATGAGCACAAGACGTGGACTTCCGTGAAAGTAAAGTCCGAGTTTACAGCGTGCAAAGTGAAAGCTTGCATGATCATGCAAGCTTTCACTTTGCACGCTGTAAACTCGGTTGTCTGTGTTCAGCAGCTGTATTTAATTTAAAGTTTTCTTTCCTACACTAACCTACATACCAGCGATATTTGCAAAACGATGGATGTTCGGAAGTATTTGGCACGTATCAGCTGTTCTGGTCCATGTCCTCCGACATTGGAGACATTGCGATATGTTCACCTGAATCACTTAATGGCAGTTCCCTTTGAGAACCTCACTGTTCATATCGGAGAGCGGGTCAGGCTTGAGTTGCCGCTTCTATATGAAAAAATCGTCCTCATGCGCCGTGGAGGATTCTGCTTTGAGAACAATGGACTGTTCTCTTGGCTTTTGTCTCAGATGGGCTTTGACGTGACTATTCTCTCCGCACAGGTCAGGAATCGGTTCACCGGTGCTTACGGACCTCCCTTCGACCACTTCATCATGATGGTGAAGCTGGATGGACACAGGTGGCTCTGTGATGTTGGGTTTGGATCCGGGTTCCAGCTCCCTCTTTCTCTTGAGACAGATAGTCCTCAAGCCCAGAGCCACGGAGTGTATCGAATCAGATCTCAGGGAGACTTCATTTTCATGGAAACGAAATCTGAGACTGAAGTATCAGGGAGTGCAGAAGAAGAATGTTGGTTGGAACAGTACAAATTCACCCTGGAGTCACGTGAAAGAGATGATTTCAGAGCCATGTGTGACTACCATCAGAGTTCTGTTAGCTCGATTTTCTTCTGCAAATCTCTCTGTTCACTCTTATTGCCCACTGGAAGAATCACAATCATGGGCCGCAGACTGATTATAACCAGTTTGACCTCGGAGGATGGACAGCAAGCTATGAAAACCACTACAGATCTTTCAAACGAAGAAATTACAGAGTTGTTGAGAGAGAAGTTTGGAATTGTTCTTCCTTCTCCACTCACTCCAAAAGATGTTGAGATTGTACCACCACCAGTTACTTATTAAGTCATTACTTTATTGGTTGGGTCACTCTTGTTTTTTAATATTTTTTGCATTATAAACACAAGGAAATATTAAAATGTACATATTGTTTTTTCTTTGTACTCTATATAAAGTTTTATGAATAACATTAATATTTTATAGATTAAGATGTTGAGAGTTATTTCATGAAGTGCCTTTTCCATGTTGTAAAAGTGATTTTAAGTAGGCCTACATGTCTTTTTAACAATCAGACAAATTATGTCTAAAGTGTTTATAAATTAGTAACATTTAAAATAAAATAAAGTTACTGGATCTTTGTTGACGTGTTCATTAGTTTTTATTTGTATATTTTCAGTTGGTTTAAGTTTTAGTCATTTTGTTGTGTGCTTTTTTCATTTTGATCAGTTTTTTAATATTTCTATTTTGCTGTTATATATTTTTATTGCAGTTTTAGTCATTTTAATAGGCTACTAACTTATCCTTATTTGGTTTAGTTGCCAACAATTTAACATCTATAATGTAACATAATATTTTTTATTTTGAATCAGTTTTATTTAAATGAAAACTATTTTTAATAGTCTAATATGAACACTGCGTTGTTCAAGTCATTGTTTACACATGATCGAGACACAAAATATATTAAATACGTATCTTATTTGTAATACGTCCCAGGTAATACATTTTTTGCGGAGAATGCGAGATTGATAATTCACAATTCTTTACAAAAACGTATCAAAAGCTCTCGCTTGTCCTCACAGACTTGCCGTAGCAGCAGTGTTGCCAAGTCCGCGGTTCTGCAACTGGATACTATTGGAGAAATTGGGATACTTTTACACTGTTGCCGCGGGTTGTTTGTGTAGTGCACGGGTTAAAGCGATTTTTTTACCCACCGGAAAGTGAGTTTTATCGGGGAACCACCCTCGAACGCGATTTGGCTAATTTTGGCCGTGATTGGGTTAGTTTTGATTAGCAGTTGGGCTGGTTTTGTTGTGCAGACCTGGCAACCCTGCATAACAGAGCGCTGTTCTCAAGAAAAAATGTCAAATCTTAGGAAAATAGCCAAGGTAAGAAGTGCATGAATTAAATTTGTGGAAATACTGTTGTATTTTTATTTGTAATTAACTTTGATAACTATGCATTTTAAGAAAACTGAGATCATTTTAAGGATGCGCGCATCTCGGCTGCAGCACTGATGTTACGTTAGCTAAGCTAACTGCAGCTTGACCTGATAAGGTTTTTTTCATTGCGATGTTAATGTTTAACTGGCTTATAATTTATATGTATTTTTTAAGGACTATCATTTTCTTGCTGCATGATAAGTATATTACTGTCGTTGACGTTTTCTAATTAATTGTGCTATACCTGGAATTCAAGCAATGTCTCTTTAGTGAGTGAAACTATGAAACTGTTTTATGTGAAACTGATGCTTCAGTGTTCTGCCTAATAAACAAGGCAACTCCTATTATGTTAACATGCTGCTTCTTTTTGCTCCATTGTAATGCTGTTTTTCAGTTGTCCGATAATCATACTACATATATGAATACATCATTTGCTATGCTTCTGGGGTTCTTATGACTTATTTTATAATATTTGTTTTTTGTGCCCTTCCCTGTTCAGGTGGTGCTGCCCGTGGCAGTGCCTGGAGCCCTTGGCCTGATGTCCGCCACTGTTTTTGCTGCAAGCGAGGCCAAAGAAAACAACACCACCCTAATGACTGATGAGGTACTTCCTGTGAAGTGTGTTTTGGGATGTTGTGGGTCAGAACGAGGAGGTCATTTGCTTGATGTTAAGTGTTTTTACAATACCCCTTTATTTTTCAGCTTTCACTCTATAACACGCCTGAGTCCAAGCTGAGGTATGAGGAGCCCGAGGTTGGTCATGTTGAGCAGGGAGTGGCGTCTCTGAGAAAGACGGTGGAACCTTATATTTCATGGTGTCAGGTATGCTTTAAAACTGCCTTTTTTTTAGTGATTCAGAAAGAAAAGCTTGACTTCTAGGGAAACAAAATGTAGTTAATACAGTGTAAATCAATAAGATGCAGATAAATAAGATAAAGATAATATCAGTATACATGCATTTCTTCTCCATATTTTATGTATTCATTTATTATTTAAATTTCATAATGTTTGGTTTATAGTTCTCGTGATTTCTTTATGACTCTTGTCCACCTCCAGGAAAAGACACAGTTTACCGTGGAGAAAGTACAGGTAAGTTATGCTGGCTTTTTTAGCCACAATTATTATGCTCTTAATTTATGATTGTGATAAATAATTACAAAATGAACCTGTAATATATCTGTTACCTAAAATGTTCTCTCTTTTAATCATAGTCTTACTACAAGACTGTTGAGCCCGGTGTGAGTAACACTCAAAATATTGTAAAGGGTACGGACAAAAACATACACTTACCAAGAGTTTTCAATCTTTTAGATGCCACAAACCCCCATATATGATCATTTTCATGCGAGGGACCCCCATCCTAAAATTTAAAAGGCATTTTTATATTTATATAATATTTATAAAATATTATATATTAAATTTAGTTTTATGTTACTTTACTAAGTTTTTTTTCACTCACTATAGTACTTTACTATGTATTATTTATTTTATTCCTAATTTTTTATTTATTAATTTGTTTATTTCTTTAATGTATTTTTATAATTAATTTTAATATATTGTATTAAATATTTTTTTATATTGTTTTTGTTTATCTCATTTGTATCTATATATAATTGTTTTATATACAATTATTTTTTCTTTTTTATATTTGAATCTTATTATATTATTTATTTATTTGTTTTAAACAATTATTATTTATATACATTTTCAACACTGTTTTTTTCTAAACATTTCCTCGGACTCCCATAGCACTCCATCCCTGGACCCCAGTATGAAACCCCTATACTACTGTTTGTGTGGTTATATTAAACAGTATTGCATTTCTTTTTTTCTCAGATATATATGCATTTTTGAATGACCCTCCATCCGAGTTCTATGCCAGTGTGGGTGTTATAGGTTTTTCTGGAATTCTGGGACTTTATTTAGCAAAAGGTATGATTCTTATTCATTATTTGTTATTATTTATTCCATTTTAATCATATCAAGGTCTTTGACCTGTAACATCTGTTCTGTGTCATTATTAACTACTGTTTTGGTTCTTTTTATTTATTTTGTCTGGGTAGGCAGTACAATCAAGAGAATGATGTTCCCCACTGGGCTGATGGCTCTCAGCGCCTCTATGTTCTACCCACAACATGCTGCCTCCGTTGCCAGGGCAAGTTTACATTTCTTTCTGTACAGATGGACAGAGTCTGTGGTTGTTTCTCGGCAGGCCGCCCAATACACACAGCAGTAACTGAGGCTTTGAATATCACTTGCATCCTGGGATATTAACAGCACTTGCCTGAAGGAAATTCGGTCTGTGAATTGTGTGTTCTGATAGTCTGTGTTCCTTCCTCTGTTTTCCCTGTGCGGCCATCCATAAGTGTAGAACTAGAAAGTGGAGGGATATTTTGAGAATTTTTCTATGGATAAGCTCTGTCAATTAAAGTGAATAATATACTATTGGCTACCTCACTGGAACAGCACAGAAAATTATATGAACACTAAGTTAATGCTTTAATATTTGCACAATTGTAAAGATTTAAAGGGATAGTTCACCCAAAAATGAAAATTCTGTCATCATTTACTCACCCTCAAGTTGTTTCAAGCCTGTACAAATTTCTTTCTTCTGTTGAACACAAAAGAAGATATTTTAAAGAATGTTGGTAATCAAACATTGACTTCTATAGTATGGAGAGAAAGAAAATACTATGGAAGTCAATGGGGCCCATCAACTGTTTGGTTACTGAAATTATTCAAAACAAATTATTTTGTGTTTAAAGGAGCTGTATGTAAGAAATGTTAATTAATCAATTAATTTCAATTAATCATAAAATGGCCCTGATATGTCACTAGACATTAAGAAATCATGTTCATTTCAAATACTCATATCACTGACAACAGTAGTATGGCCAGGGGGGGAGGGGGAGGGGATACACCGCTCTACAGTAATTTGAAAGTGATTGCAGTACCAGTTTTGGCCACAATCTTACATACGGCTCCTTTAACAGAAGAAAGAAACTCATACAGGTTTGGAACCACTTGAGGGGGAGTTAAATATTAGAATTGTATAGTCTACTGATGATGGGTAATATGACCTGATTGTGTTTTCTCAACACAAGTGTTTCTGTTTGTTTTTAATAGACCACAAAAGACTACATATTTTCCCGGGGTTCAGAAGGGCGAGTTGTTTTGGAGGAGCTGCTGAGAGGGAAGTCACCATCCAAGGACAAAGTGAGGAGAAATCTGATACTTGGCACAGTGTTGTCCTAGTTTTTTTCCCTCTCCCAAGACAGATTGCATACAGTGCTAATGTCTTGAGCAGGTTCGGACCAAATGTCTTTAAGGTTTAATTGCCTTTGACTAAATTGTTATGCCGCATTCTTGAAGAAACTTTCACAGACATGCACTTCCAAGATATGGTTCATGCTGCGCAATATCATGCAATGTCGTAATTATGAGATAACAGCATGTGAATCAAGGTTAAAACGAAAACTATGACTAAAACTATTGGTCAAAAAAAAATTTGTAAACTGAAATAAAATAGACATTTTAACTTACATGAAAAACTAAACTAAACTAACAACAGTTACTGAAAAACTAAATGAAACAAAATAATAATAAGCAAAAATAAATAATCGTTTTCGTAATTAATAAGCACTGGAAAAAATCATTTTTTTCCATTCCACTGCGCTACTTTATTTTTCAATGTTATGACCGTTGCGCTCGAGTCTTGCGTCTTCTGTAGCATCACGTGCATTACACGACGCTCTAAAAACGCGGCACTCTAGTTCAACTTTTAAAAGACGCGTATCGAGACCTTGCGCCTTTTCCCCACTGCGCCCGCGTCTTTTTTCCCGATTTTCAAAGAAAAATCGCTTTCTGTGTGAACCAGCCCTAAGAAGCAGAAATGGCCAAATAAGTACTTCCATCATGTCTAGAGACCAAATTCAGCTGTACCTATATTCCAGGTAAGATAACCATCTCATGTGAAACTAGCCTAAACAACATAGGCCTACCACACACATATTAGACATGATACCACACTGAGCAGAAAACGGAAAAAACAAATAGCATGTCTATGGCCCAGAAATAGATGTACATTTGTCAGAGTAGAAGTATACTAAATGTCTGGTCTGAACAAAACATTTGAATATGAGTATAACTATGAGTAGGCCTATATGATTTTAAACGATGCAATAGACAAAAAGCATAAATGGATCAATACAAGAATAATGTTTGAAAGGATTAATCATAGAAATAACCTTAAAGAATAATCATAATAATCATACGCATGTCTTTTTCTTTTTCTTATACACCACATTTAACAAGATTTCATTTTTAATGAGTATGAATGAATAATTTTTACTTTTTAGTTGCATTTGTTTGTTCATTCTCAAACAATTATTATTTTTTTATTATTAAGAGGTTTTCACAAGAGTTAACTGTAAACCGCAAACATTAAACTTTGCTGAAATTAAATGTCTTTAACTGGAAGTGTTCTGTTAACTCTGCTAAACTATAATTACTAAAACTGAAACTAAATATATAAAAACTAAATAGAAATGTGTTCACAAAACCATTAATGAAACTAACTAAAACTAAACTGAAATTTATAGGATATTAGAAAATGATATTAAAATAAAAACTAAACGTCCTCGGACTTGGAATTAAGCTTTTCTATGACAACACTATCAGTCTGCAGCGATCACGTGGCACAAATGGGAGATCTCAGAAAATTCCCAATTAACAAGCTGTAATTACGAGTTTTACTAGGATGTGAATGGTTTTTACAAGTCTTAATCTTGTAGTTACGGTAATAATGACATGGCATGAAGGCACCTTCAGTCTGATTTTTCACAATCAGTCTGATTGAAAAGTCCCTTATGCTTACCAAGACTGCATTTGTTTGATTAAAAATACAGTAAAATATTTTGTATACTATATTTTCAATAGAAAATGAACTCTTTTAATATATTTAATTCTTGTGATAAAAAAGCTGAATTTTCAAAGCTGAATAATATGCTGATCAGGAAACATTTATTATTAGCAATGTTGAAAAACAGTTGTGATGCTTAATATTTCTGTCAAAAATGTGACTGTTTTCAGGATTCTTTGATGAATAGAAATTTCAAAAGAATAGCATTTATTTGAAATAGAAATCATTTGTTACATTATAAATGGTTTTACGGTCACTTTTGATCAATTTAATGCATCTTTGATGAATAAATGTATCAGTTTCTTTACAAAAAATGTATCCCAATAATTTAGGTAAGTCCAAAATCAATAGTGGGAGACCGTTTTGATGGCACCTATATTTAATATCAAGAGCCTCCTAAAATTTGTGGAATGAATACTTTTCCTTCTTTGTAATGGTTTACCCTTTTCTTTACAGGTTGAGAAGACACAGAAAACAGACAGCCAAAAATCAAGTTGAGACAAAGCAGTAATTTATGAGAAGTTCCTGCTTTGCACCTGGATTGTGTTCTCTTATCAATGCACTGACTAGTTTAGTGGTTTTTGCTGTATTATTTTATTGACCGTGTTTACTGAAACTGTATATTTGACCTTTATGTGCATTATATAAATTAAATTGACTTTATAAATGTACACTACACTGCAACCATTTGGACTAAGCTGAAAAAGAGAATTACCTACTTGACCTGCACTGTGAAATTTCCCGACACTTTTCAGCAACTCAATGACTTTCAGGTCTTACTGATGGGTCCAATTGTATTTCCAGAGTATTCTACACCAGTGTTGGCATTGCATTCTCTAGAGCTTTCCAGTATCGTTAAACAAAGATTTCAAACTTGCATAAGTTTACATTACCATTTCACAAACCACGTTGATAAGAATCTGTCCCATGAAACATGAACTTGGCCTAGTCTGGACATAAACAAAGGGACATTCTGCAAAGTACAGCACCCTCGAGGAAACAATCCATTCTCTGTTCATTTACAGTACAGTGCAAGTCTGCTTTTACTCTTTTACTGTTATGACTTGCACATTTGTTGTGGGAGGAATGCCTGAAGGTGTTATCTTATGCATATAATTAAATACAAATACTTTTTAGATTTTTTTTTATTTTTATTTTCCATGCATTCAATGAATAAACAATTGATATCATTTTATTGATAAGTTAATCTGACATGCAAACTATAGAATATGACTACAAGTACTGCTATAACTTAATCTCAAGACTAAATTATGTTAACATGATTAATACCCACAGTGTCTAAAATATTTAAAGTCATTAAAGTGTTTTTTGAACTGAGAAATGGCTGTGAGATATCCCTACTCCCTCATTGAACACTGGAACTTTGGGCCAGCTCACTCTTCAGCAGACATTTTCTGGAGATTCTCCTTATCAATCCTGAAAAGTCGCCATCCCTCCTGCAGCGAGAGGTCGAAAGCCCCACGTCGCTTGTAAAAGTCGATGGATGCCTTGTTGGACTCAGCCACGATAAAATGCATGCTGCTGCAACGATTCTTCATCGCTGTCTGCAGGAGGAAACAACACTTTGTGGTAGCATCTAGGCGAGTAATGCATGAAAACCACAACCATCTATAGACAACAAAACTTTTACATAATATAGTCTATTTTGAGTTTGAAACTACTTGCTTATACTATTTTGTGTAAGCAATTACAGAGTTTTGTATATAAAAAAAAATTGTATGGATTAGTGTCTTTAATGATACAAACCATGTTTGCAACAGATGAAAACGGGTGACTTACATCACTGAGGGTTTTCAGGATTTCAGACCCAATTCCAAAACCTGTGAAGTATGAAATTAATCAGGGGGATTGAGGAAATGCCTGCAGTTTCATAAGAGACACCCTTAATAACACACCCTTACCTCTGTACTCTCTCATTACATAAAAATCTTCAAGGTACAGCAGTTTGCCAATCCAAGGATCATAGGTGAAGTAGTACATGGCAAATCCAATCACAGAACAACCTATAAGTGTGAACACTGGTGTCTTACACAATTGCATTACATGTGCATGAATGTGTTTTGTGTATGAATGTTAAACAAGGGATGTAAGAACGCCTTTTTTAGGACGTAACTTCTGATAAAACGTTTCACAATCAACTGAAGAACAGACTACTCAGCTATTCAACAGTTCATTAAAGATCATCTTGGTGTTTTACCCTCGACTTTCTGATGCTCGGCTGCCACGTCTGCGACCACGCAGTGGTAAAACGGGTGATCTCCGAATCCATCCTCGAGCAGATCTAAAAAACAAAACTTGTCACCGCGGGCAAACTATTGATGACATTTCACATTTGACATATAGAGTCGTCTCACCTTTCTCAGTTAATATAACTTGGTCTTCCATTGCTTCATACTTGGCGAGTTCCTACAGAAGGTAGTAAAGAAAAAATGCTTCCTGAACTATGTTAAAGTACAAGTTCTATAACTTAGGTGATGGGCCACGGCCTAGGGCTTGTTTTCAAGCAGGTTCATATTTGCATAATTCATCAATGTCATGAACCTGATTTGAAATAATTTAACATTAATATAAAAAACAGAATAGATGTGATGTAATATGATTTCGTGCGACAGAACACCAAATAAACGTATTTTAAAACACTTTTTAAAAGTTTTCGACAGCATATTCTTACATATCTTACTTTAAAAATATCCATATGTATAAAACAGTGTGAAGTCTACCTTTATCAATCGCAATATGTCAGGCACGTCTTTGGGCTCCGCTTTACGCAAATTAAAATTGGCCATTTTCTTCTTTTGCTCTTTTTCCCTTTTCTCACTAGTCCTCTATATGTGAAGTGAAGCAAAAGGTGTTTCTTCATTCGATTCCCAGAATATTACCCTCCGCTGTCAAGTTTGGGGTTCTCCTGTAAGGGACTCGCATGCAGCAGCTGAACCGGCTGTTTTCACCTGGCTTCTGTAAATGTCTTTTGTTTATCAACTCTCGAGTCTCTAGTGGGCATATATTTGCCGGTGGGGGAGGGGTCTGAATACTTCGATTGCGGACCAATAGCAGTTGTCCATTCGAGATACGTCATGACGCAACCGTTATTATTCTCTCATGCTTGTTGGGATCAAAACACTGTAGGAATGTATGTGTTGTCAAGCGACATTACGTTAGTTGGAAGGACATTTCTTTCTAGAATAATCTAGAAGATATGTAAACTCATGTAAAATGTTTCAAGAACGTTTTTCAACACTTTTATGTCACTTTGAAAACTTTAACGGAAAAGTATAACGGCCGTCGTTACGGTAGAAGTTGGACCGTTAGTGAAGAAGACCTATTTAAACATGCGCTTTTAAAACGGTAAGTACGGTAGTTTAGCCTCACATACGTCCCAACCCAGGAAGTGAGAATCACTGTCAGTAAAGAAAGCTGACATCGCTGC
The DNA here is from genome assembly GCF_963993115.1 of Abramis brama. NCBI lineage: Eukaryota > Metazoa > Chordata > Actinopteri > Cypriniformes > Leuciscidae > Abramis > Abramis brama. Next base: position 17,896,958 of record NC_139986.1, on the reverse strand, counting down.
TAGAAGTGAGCTGCTGTTGTATATCACACGAAATCTGTGCTGTTATAAAGTGGTTAGCCAAGGACAAGGAAGATGCTTTCTCCGCGGTGAGTTTTACAATCTTGCGTCACTCATTTGTTGTGTACAGTCATGCATAATGAATTCCAGACTAGCCTGGTCTCTCAATGGGAGCCTTTTTTTAAACATAGTTTCTTTTATTAAAGGTTTCATGATTTTGTGACTTTACTGTTAGTATTTTGTGAAGTAATGGCAACTCTCTCCTACCATTTCTTTGCTTTCTGTAAAGGGTCCTGAAGTCTGCATCGTCCTTAATGTGCAGAGGGTTTTCCATGGGTCAAATGTGCCGACAAGGGAAGGCACCTGATATGGCTGAGGGTAAATATATTTAAAAAAGAATGTTTAAACTCCCAATCCAACCAACACTTTAAACTTTAAACCTAGTAGCCTAAGTCACAATCAATGAAATATTGTCAGTGAGTGTGCTAGTTATCAGGCTGAAACAACGGTGTAATGCTTACTTTCTTCATTTAGGTTGAATGCAGGTATAGTGGGACTAAAAATATTTAATATATTTTTGCTCTATATATAGCCTATATAGTACCTTTATACTAAAGGTTTATACCTTTACTTATATATATATATATATATATATATATATATAAACAAACATACATGCATTGTAATTATTATAGTTATTTCCCATTGGTGTTCCTGACCCACTTTTATGTCCCCACAGGAAACACATTTTTACTTGTGAGCAATGGTAAAATGGAAGATCATTTACTCTCTTTGATATGCTCAGACACTCTTTCTGCATGTGGCTTAATACTAATATTAATCACGTCCTGCTGTTATCTCGTGGTACATGTAGATTGCATGTAGTTCTTTGTACTTTGACATCTAGTGTATTTTCTTTTCAAATGCCTTCACCCTGTGAGCAGCCTGTTCATGCAGACTAGTCTTGGTTCCTCTCTAATGCATTATTTCTGCTCACTACTTTTTTCTGTCTCCATATTGAATGATACAGACTCTGCTACGCTTTCCAATCCAACACTACTCTTTAGTACATATACAGTATGTGATGTCTCAGTGCATCTTTCAAGCTCTATTTTGTTCCTCCTTATTTTCACAGTTCGCAACAGGCTGAGGGAGATAGTTGGAGCATCTACCAACTGGAAGTATGTTATGTTATTCCTTTGGCAGAATGATTAGTCCTTGTTGATTGTGACCACTTTACATAAAATGTTTTATTTTCTCCATTGCATTGTACAGAGACCATAAGCAAGCATTAACTGAGCGTGTGTCACTAAGCCAGTATCTTGCTCAGAGTCAGGATGAACTGCCTGCAAAGACAATGAAGGACAGTGCAATCGAGGCACATCTTCCTCTGGGTACCCAGCCTGCCTTGAGAGAGAAATATCTCAACTATCACAACAGTGTCAGGTATTAAAAGGCAGGTTATACAAATAGTGGCATTCAGATAATAACCAACTTAATGACAACCAACAATTTTTGAATATTCATTCTGATCGAGTACATTTTCCTTTGCTTAAAGTCCCCATGAACTGGAAGTTGCAACCGTTGCAACTTTACTGCAGTGTTGTGACGTATTTGCAAGTGAAACGAAATATTGAATGGAGGACGGGGTTTTATTTTAGCCTCGCTCAAAGCAGACTGACGGTTGGAGGGGAGCAGTTAAAGATATTCATCAGAGAAGAATTGCCATCCCAGAGTAGAAGCAAATTTTCAGATTTTGATTAAAGATAACCACGACAAACAATTTTTTTTCTGTGTTTTAACTTTGTCTGATTAATTGTTTACCACAAGACTAGTAATGAAGTACTAACAAAGTAAATGGGGTCAGTTTTGCTTTCATGACGAATACCTTACCTTAAATACCTTTTTCTCAACAGATTTGGAAGAATTTTGGAGGACTTGGACAGTTTAGCAGGTAATATGTTTAAAAAAAGATAAAGGTTTCAAAAGCGGGTTTTTACGGTGATGCCATTGAAGAACCATTTCTGGTTCCCCAAAGAACCTTTCAGTGAACAGTTTTTAAAAGAACCATTTTTTCTCAGTGTGAAGAACATTTTAATAATCTAAAGAACATTTTTACACTATAAAGAACCTTTTTTGCAATGGAAAGATTCTATGGATTCTATGTGTCTTATCACATACTGTCTCATTCTTGTCTCCTTAGTGCTCATCTGTTACTCTCACACATGGAATAAGGAGCTGAAAAGATCTCCACTGTCTATTGTCACCGCCCTAGTGGACAAGATCGGTATTGCCTCTTATATAAAAGTCTCATAAATAGTTTGAGGGTTTTTTGTTTTAATAATTATTTGAATTCAGTTTTTTTTATTGTTTCACAGACATGAGAAAAAACATAATCTACCCAGACTGTGACATCAAGTTCACAGGTCATGTGACATGGGTTGGCAAAACCTCAATAGAAGCTAAAATGCACATGTCTCAGGTATACCTGAAATCTTTTTTTTATGAAACATACATGTTATGTTGCACATATTAAGATCATTAAAATAAAATGAACTGTTTTCTCAGTATCACAATGGGGCTTACACAGATGTATTAGATGCCACGTTTGTAATGGTGGCTCGAGATCCTGAAAACAAGAGGTAACGTTAAAACTGTTTGTACGATCAACATGTTCATGATATATGTCTGCAAATTAAAGCATGGGTTATGTACCGTTTATCCAGGGCAGCTTTTATAAACCCATTGATACCAGAAGGACCAGAAGAAGAGGCAATTTTTCAACAGGGTGAAAGTGAGTAGCACTTTTGTGTGTTTGCAATCACAATTGCCACTTCAACTTGAAACATATAGAGTAAGACTGATGGTCTTTATATCGATCAGTTAACAAGAAGAGGCGTGTGGAGCTGAGCACAGCCTCTCTTCTTAAAGTGGCCCCTACAGCTGAGGAGAGGACTCTCGTTCACAACCTGTTCCTCAACACTCTAGACACAAGGTGAGATTTATTATCAATACACAGATATAAATCTATGCGCCTTCATTTTTTTATAGCCATTTTTTTAAGAATAGTTACCTTCTCCGTATAGAACTGTTAGCTTTCGCAGTCGGATTTTACCGCCTAACTCATTGTGGATGGAAGATGCCAAAATGAAAGGGCTTGAGATCTGCCACCCACAAGTGAGGGAAAACTTCTTGCAATCCTTGACTGATGAAACGAGTACCTTGGTGTAATGCTTTTTATGTGCCTGAATTTTCTTTATTCTTTGCATTTATACAGGAAAGAAATATCTTTAACAGGATTTTTGGAGGATTTTTGATGAGAAAGGCTTATGAACTTGGTTGGGCCAATGCTTGTGCATTTGCGTAAGAGGATTCCCCTTTGTTATTTACTGAATAATTATTGTAAAGAAGTCTTTAATTTCTTCACATGGCTGTATTTGTGTCTTTCAGTGGATGCAGACCAACGCTGGTGGCTGTCGATGATATCTTATTTCGGAAGCCAGTAGAAATTGGCTCTTTGCTATTGCTTTCCTCACAGGTTTCTAAGTTCTTTAATATCATTAGCAAATGCACTAATGTATGGCCAAAATTTTCTCTTTGTTGTACTTCAGACTAATATTGTTGAAAATACTCTGCTGTCAGGTTTGTTACACAGACGGGATGCACGTCCAGGTCAGGGTTCACACAGAGGTGCTTGACCCATTGACCCGGCAGCACAGCACCACCAATGTGTTTCACTTCACCTTTCATGTTGAGAAGGAGGTCCCATCTGTTGTACCACAGAGCTATGGAGGTGAAAAATATTTCATTTGTATAAATCATTTTATTATAAATAAACATGGAGGAGGATTTTTTTAATTATAAACACATATTGTTACATTCTATTTTAATGGAATTATTCATAACTTGATATTGTTGTCATTTGCAGAGTCTATGCTTTACCTGGATGGAAAGAGGCACTTTGATGAGACAATGAGGACCCAAATTTGAGCATTCTAAGATGTGCTGATAGGATGAGATTCCTGCCAAAACTACAGTGACGATCTCAGCTGTAGTTACATGAGAATTTGTATGTGTGGATTCAGCTTTTATTATTTTAGGTCTGTTCATTTTATATTTATATATTTTATTACTCGCCACATTTTACATGAATGTAAAATATTATTTTTTAAACAATTTCAAGCTTACATTGGGAGAGGACATTTTAGGAAATGGTGTGTTTAGCTGTTTAAGGGTGTTTTTTTATGCACGTATGCATACATCAATTGTTGTACTGTTGCAACCTATTTAGTCATTGAGACTTACAACAGACCATGTTTTATTGGCACTAGAATGACATTTATAAGGAGAGAGGACTTTAAAGACTCTTCAACCAAGTGATTTTGGTTGTACAGGTGCAGTTGGCTTGTTTGGTAGTGTTACTGATCTAAATCCTGCCAGAGTGATTCATGAACAACTGTTACCTTGGAAAAGGTATAAATCCAGTCTTCCTTATTTGATCTCTTCAAAAGGAAATAAGGAGATCCTAAACTGGAGATCAAATAACTCCAAAAACTGTACCTTACACATCTGACCTGGAGAACTCAGTGACAGTATGGAAAAGAATCAGGTTTTGCAGTTATAGCTGCATATGTTTCAGAATGCTGACAATTTGGATAATATAAACTTTTTTCACTATTATTATTGTAAATGTTATAAACAACCATGAAAATTTTTGTAAAATGGTAGTTTGGGCCTGCAATGGGCTTCAGAAGTTAACGTACAGATTTAAAATGGAAGTTAACATGATGCCTTTCAAAATGGAAGTTAACATGATGCCTTTCATGTACACACTACCTGTGCCAGAATGATCAAAAACTGACAAATGAATACATGCTGTTTCAATGTTTTTGTTTATATATATATACACACAACCTTTTTTCAATATTTTTAAAATGCCTTTATTATTTTATTCACATGTATAATGCTGCTGTCTTCACGTGTTATCGGAAATTTCTGAAGTAAATTTTGACTTGGGTGGGCGTTCATGTCCAATTTTTTAACTAGGAAACGAGTTAACTTTCTGATGAAGTATGTTATGTCGTAACAACACAGAACCTTAAATATATTTATCTACATCTATATTGCTTCATATATCATTTATGTATTCTCTTGTTAAACTTATTCCACAAGCGAACGTGTCTAATAACAGGTGGATTACTGAAGTGAGTAGTATTTGGCTGGTCATGTGATCTCAACACAGTGGTCCCCGTGAGGCGACCCGCTCCATGTAATATAAAATAAATTTGTATCAGGGTATTGATGACTGGAGTCTTCATCTCATGTGAATGTATCGTTTAAAAGGAAAAAAAAAAAATATATATATATATATATTTGTTTAAAACATTTTTACTGAGGAAAATGTTAGTGCGATAAAGCGCTGTGCTGACAATTACTGCCACCGAGTGACCAAATCGTGAAATTGCAAGAGTGATAGACAGCCGTCATGACGACAGAATTATATTTAGTCATGTTGAGACAGTGAGTAAATGACTATATGTTTCAAATAACGCTCATTGTTCGCTTTGAAAACGTTCTAAACAATAATGGGCGTAACTACGTTATAAACTGGACCATTGTGTGTTTGTTAGTTAAAAGTTAGCATTAATAACGATCGAGAAGTGGGTTAGGAAATCAAGATCAAGTTCAGATCTGTTGTTGATTTGAAAGGGGAAAAAAAGTTCCTGCTGTTCTCAAAAGTGGCGAGGGAAGAACAAAAACATGTCGTGTCCACGGTGAGTTACATCTGTATCTTCTGACTCGTATGTATTCTATCTGTAAGACTTCTTGTTTGTTTGTTTGTTTTTCTGCTAAAGTTTTATATTTACGTTGACGCATGGCTTTACCCTTTGCAGGCTTTTTCGTGCCTCCTATGGCAGCTCACTCGTTTTGTATAGGGTCCTGAAGTTTGCAGTGTCCTTCACGTTCAGGAAGTTTTCCATGGGTCAAATATCCCGACGAGGAAAGGCACCTGATATGGCTGAAGGTAACGTTAACTGAACAGAAATACACTAGTCGGTGAACGTCATTTCAACAAGTACAATGTTCCTGGATCAACATTCCAATCAACCATCAGATTTGAGGGACAAGTTCACAGTTTATGTCAAGTTTACGATTACAACAATTCAATTAACATTTTTCCATCATTCTATCATTTCCCTCTGATTTTAGGGATGATTTATGGGTAGATAGGGTACAAAGTTTTCGGACAGGAATTGTCTAACTTGGCAAAATCACAGTGACCACACTAGTCATTCCTAATTTGTATTATTACCTTTTGAAAATATGTTATAGAAACATATAGCAGACTTTTAAAGTATGCAGGTTTACTCTTTTTTTTTTTTATTGATTATTTTACACAATAGCAAGAAAATTAACAGGATTCCTATATAAATAGCCAAAGTAAGACATTGTTCAGTGAAGTTTTGAGGGTGTCAACTTGATAATTTTGATAACTTATTTTGAATTTTTTGTCATATTGGTTTCTGTAAGACAGCACAGGCTGTTTTAAAGTGAGACTGATATCACAAAACATCACAACATTTATCAAATCCATTGCTAATGGTTACAGATGTTTGGTGTAGCAGCAATTATGTCATTTTTTTCCTTGTAAGCAATGGTAAAATGGAAGAAATTTGAATTTCCCTGCACATTTGTCCGTTTTATTCATTCTGAATGCATATTGAGCTCTTGAAAGTTATTTTTTACTAATTCTCTGCATGCAGCTGCCCTCCTGCTGTTATTTTAAGGTATACAAGCATGTAGTCCATAGTAAATCTGATGATTTCATTTTTTAAATGCCTTTCCCTTCTGTGACCTTATACCTTGCCTTTAATTAGCAGTCTTCCCGTCTTTTGCTTCCTGTTTTAACATAATGCAATTGTTATAATATTTGATATATATTTAATATACCAAAACTGAAATGATAACCAATGTCTCTTATTAAAATACATTTTGCTGTTGTTTTTATTTTTCACAGTTCGCAAACGGCTGAGAGAGATAGTCGGCGCATCTACCAACTGGCAGTATGTTACTGATGTATCATTATTGCAATATTCACACATTATGCTGGAATAAGCAAATCAATTAGAAATGCACCTGGACAGAAAATGCATTTTCTCCATAACATACAGAGACCATCAGCAAGTATTGGCCGGGCGTGCATCACTAAGCCAGTATCTTGCTCAGAGTCAGGATGAACTGCCTGCAAAGAGAATGAAGGACAGTGCAATCGAGGCTCATCTTTCTCTGGGTACCCAGCCTGCCTTGAGAGAGAAATATCTCAACTCTCACAACAGTGTCAGGTACTGAAAGACCATTACTATGCACATGCAGCATGCTTATTAGTTGCTTGTATATGCAAAAAAACACCTAGTGTGAATCTTTATGTATATCTTTCTGATCACTGTTTTAGCCAAAATGCTTTTTTCTTCACAGGTTTGGACGGATTTTGGAGGACTTGGACTGTTTAGGAGGTACTACAGATGTATGCTGTAATAACTCACATGAACACATAGGGTATAATGCTGTCTCTTCTTGTCTCCTTAGTGCTCATCTGTTACTCTCACACATGGAATGAGGAGCTACAAAGATCTCCACTGTCTATTGTCACCGCCCTAGTGGACAAGATCGGTATTGCATCTCATTTATTCATGCAGAAACAGATACAGTATACAGCTAGTTAGTTGATTTAATGTTAAATTTAATGCATGTATTCATACTTTAGTTTTTTTTTTTTTTTAATGAATAATTATTTATTCATATGCTATTGTTAATATGTATCAGACATGAGACAAAACATCATCTACCCAGACTGTGACATCAAGTTCACAGGTCACGTGACATGGGTTGGCAAAACCTCAATAGAAGCTAAAATGCACATGTCTCAGGTATATATGAAATATTTTTTATAAAACATACATGTTATACATATTAAAATCATTCAAATAAAATGAACTGTTTTCTTAGTATCACAATGGGGCTTACAGAGATGTATTAGATGCCACGTTTGTAATGGTGGCTCGAGATCCTGAAAACAAAAGGTATCACAGCTCAATGATACGATCAACAAGTCAGAAATTGATATGCGGTGTCAGTGAGTTGATGCGTATGTTCTTTCCTTAGGGCAGCTTTTGTAAACCCACTCAAACCAGAGGGCCCGGATGAAGAGGCAATTTTTCTACAGGGTGAAAGTGAGTACATTATATTTTTGTCTATTAATAGCAGTCGTCTTTTTAACCCAGAAGTTACATTTATTCAACCCAGATAGATTCAATTTATTTAAAAAATATATATAGGTTTAGGTGTGCAGCTTGTATTTTATTAGGGATAAATTCAAACTATTAAGTTAATAATTATGCAAAGGGTACCTTAGTTTATTTGTAAAAAAAATTGGCTTCTGAATTAATTTCCAAATTCACATTGATCAGTTAACAAGAAGAGGCGTGTGGAGCTGAGCACAGCCTCTCTTCTTAAAGTGGCCCCTACAGCTGAGGAGAGGACTCTCGTTCACAACCTGTTCCTCAACACTCTAGACACAAGGTGAGATTTATTATCAATACACAGATATAAATCTATGCGCCTTCATTTTCACTATGGGTGTAAATTAATAAAAATAATTCCTTTCCTGTAGACGTGTGAGTTTCCATAGTCGTATTCTACCACCAAATTCGGTGTGGATGGAAGATGCCAAACTGAAAGGGCTTGAAATTTGCCATCCACAGGCGAGAAAATCAGTATTTTTTTTATTAAAAAAAATTGAAATAACTTTTAAAGTACCCCTATTATGCTATATTAAAGGTTGCTAATCTTGTTTTGGAGGATTTGTTCATTTTGAATGAATCTTTAATATGACTCGGGACTACCGAGTTGTTTCAGAGAGTGATTTGTTCATTTTGTGTTGACCGTGCATGCGCAACATCCAGTAGGTTCTGTACTGGAAACATTGATGATTAGTTCATCTCTCGAGTTTTCGGTTTCAGGTCCGGAATGATTATTTCACCTCTCAAGTCTTCGGGTCTGGACACATAAATGAGTTAATACTTCCCAAACTTTCTTATAAACAAGTGCGTAGTCAGTTTTTTCTTTAACAGGTAACTTTACATGCTGCGTTTTTGGTCTCAAATTATAGCTTTTTTATTCATTTCAATTTATCATTTTTTAGAATTTTTGTCATGATGGTTCTTTTCCATATGAATGTGGTACTAAAGAGTTGGTAATGCTTTAACCTGTATCTATGATGGGAAAATCACTTGAAAAACTGATAAAGATAAATATATATAGCCTAATAACAACATGCAGTTACGTGACATAAAACCGAACGACTCGAACCTGAAGACTCGAGAGATCGAACTAATCAATTCTGTATCCAGGACCGACTGCATAGCTCAGCGTATGGGGCTGTCACGTGATGAACAAACGACTCGAACACGAACTCGATAGACTCGAAACGTGAAGTAATCAATTCTGTATCCGGTACCACAGACTGCATAGCTCAGTTTATTAGGATGTCACAGGATGAAGGAACTGCTCAGATCGGGAGGTGAGGTAAACTAACAGACTGCATAGCCTGAAGACCCAGAATAATGAATTAATCGTTTCTGTTTCTCATAATTTGGCCTCTTCATTGCATTGACATTTTTTCTTATTCTAAATGCGATCAACATTTAATGTGTTTGGGGAATTTGGCTATTAAAGGGATACTCCCCTTTTTTTGGAAATTAGCTCATTTTACAACTCCCCCAGAGTTAAACAGTTGAGTTTTACCGTTTTCGAATCCATTCAGCCGAACTCCGGGTCTGGCGGTACCACTTTTAGCATAGCTTAGCATAGATCATTGAATTGGACATGACCATTAGCATCTCTCTCAAAAAATGACCAAAGAGTTTCGATATTTTTCCTATTTAAAACTTGACTCTTCTGTAGTTACATCGTGTACTAAGACCGACGGAAAATTAAAAGTTACGATTTTCTAGGCTGATATGGCTAGGAACTATACTCTCATTCCTGCGTAATAATCAAGAAACTCTGCTGCCATACCATGAGTCCAGCAGGCGTAATGATATGACGCAGCGCCTGAAAATAGTCCCCAGCTCGGTAACTTCCAACGTGACCGGGACTAAGTTTGTCTAACCTATTAGACCTATTTTCAGGCGCTGCCTTCAGCCTTCTCTGTTCTGAATGGTCAGATGCCCCAGTCTGTTGTGACTTATTGGTCGGAAATGAAATAGCAGTGATACGAATAGTAACGATGTTGACAACATGAACCAATGCTCTTCCAGGCTTCAGCTACAACAGGGCTTGTTAAAGTACACGTTGTTCACGGGCAGCTAGTGAAGAACATAGGCTGGCATTATGCAAATTTGTTGCAAACCTACATGGGTTTATACAGGAAGTAATACTGGAATTACTGACGACTTGTCTCAGGCAGTTCAGAATTGGTTCTTTCTTTTGGGAGACAATAACTCCATTTATTGTGCACTTTGATCTTTGAAACAGCTATATTACACACTACACGAAAGGTAATTTCCCCCCAAAAAATCATAATAGGGGCACTTTTAAATATTGTATTTATATATGTGAATTTAGTTTGTTCTTTGTACAGGAAAGAAATATCTTCAACCGGATATTTGGTGGTTTTCTGATGAGAAAGGCCTATGAGCTTGGTCGGGCCAATGCCTGTGCATTTGCGTAAGAGGAAAAACAACTATGTGTGGAATATATCCTGTGAAAATGTTATTCGTTTCTTCACATGGCTGTATTTGTGTCTTTCAGTGGATGCAGACCAACAGTGGTGGCTGTAGATGACATCTTATTTCAGAAGCCAGTAGAAATCGGATCCTTGCTCATGCTGTCTTCTCAGGTTAGTAACTTTTGCTGATACAGCTTTTTTAAATATCATTCTCACTAACAACACTGTGATATCTTAATCAGGTTTGTTACACAGACGGGATGCACGTCCAGGTCAGGGTTCACACAGAGGTGCTTGACCCATTGACCCGGCAGCACAGCACCACCAATGTGTTTCACTTCACCTTTCATGTTGAGAAGGAGGTCCCATCTGTTGTACCACAGAGCTATGGAGGTGAAAAATATTTCATCTGTATAAATCATTTTATTATAAATAAACATATTTCTAATTATTTTTTATTATTTTATGTAATATTTTTTTAAGCAAGGTCAGTGTGTAGAGAAGATTGTGCAGAATATATGTACAATATCATTTTATTTTCCATTTAAAATATTATTTGTAACAAATCATTTGGTCATCTTCAGAGTCTATGCTGTACCTGGATGGAAAGAGGCACTTTGAGACAATGAGGACCCAAAGTTGAGCATTCTGGGATGTGTGGAGAAGATGAAATGCATCATAAAGCTTCTCCAACATCCATCACTACAGTTAAATGAGTGTGTGTGTATATGTAAATTCTGCTTTAATTTTCTAAATGTCTAATTACAGCTGTTACATAAGCATTTAATAAATTCAGCAATCGCTAATTTAATATTTAAGTTTGTAATTTTTCTGAAGCACTTTCAATGAAGGTGATATATAATTGTGAATAGCTCGGTGACTATACTACAATGTGTGACACAAAAACAACCGCCCAAGTAGCCAATCAGATCACTGTGCTGATAATCTTCATCTGCTATTTTGTCATACTTTAATCACATTGGAGTACCTGCCCTTGAAAGCATGTGTTTACATAATTTATAAATATGCATTACTTTCCCTTCCTTTTCCGTCAGATCTTAACATTGTAGTTCTGCACATCTTGTTTTAAAATGGTCATTTTCAATGCTTCCTGGAAAAGCAATGGAAATGAATCAAATCCTAAAGTTGTGATTTTATTCAGTAAAACTGGCAGTCTTGTAAATTAATTTGGTCAAAAACTGGATGACCACTTTATTCTTTCAGTCAGGGGTGAAATTCTGGTCTCATAGATTTTGCAACCGCTCAAACTATTATTATCCTTTAAGTTTTCATTGTAAATTATTTTAGAATACTACAGCTGCCTGGGTGCAACGTTTGTGCATAAAAAAGGGAGGGGAAAAATAATCTACAGTGTATTTGGCAACACCGCAAAGGTTTTCAATGGGGGATTTCATGTGTGTTTTAAAACATGGCAACCCAGACATTCTCGCGTTATTATCTCTGCGGCGGTGGGTGGTGAGACAGCATGGCAGCGCTGGTGTTGAAGCATTGTTGGAGGGGACTTTTGCTGAAACCGGGCAATGGAGCTGTCGGCGCTGTCAAACCGAGGGTTTTAGAGGGTTCGTACTCTTAAACTAACAAACTACATTTAGGTAACAAACAAGCTAAGTACGCTTGTTAAAAACTGGACGAATGAAGGGGGTGTGGTATCAGGACGCCTTGGGGGAGTGGGACTCACTGTACAAAGAATTATAGTGATATTTAACCTTCAAAACTGTAAAAGTGTGCTTCAACTAAAAGTCTTAAATGTTTATGTGATTTAATGTATTTAACTCAGGTTTGTTAGGAGTTGAGTTTATGCATGTTGTTGACAAAAACGTGATGATAATAATGTTGCAGAAGATTTCTTTTTCAAATAAATGCTTTTCTTTTGAACTTCCTTATCGATCAACCTTACCAATCACGTTTTCCCAAAAAAATATTAAGCAGCATAACTTTTTTCAACATTGATAATAACAAGAAATGTTTCTTGAGAACCATATTAGAAAGATTTCTGAAGGATCATGTGACACTGAAGACTGGAGTAATGTTGCTGCTAATGTAATGTAAATTCAGCTTTGCCATCACAGGAATAAATTGCGTTTAAAAAAAAATTTTAAATAGAAAACAGTTTTAAATTGTAATATTTTTCTGAATATTTTGATAAATACAGTCTAAAAAAAATCACTGACCCCAAACTTTTGACTGGTCATAAAATGCAGAAATATAAACTCTAAAGCCACATACTGTTGTGTGTGTGTGTGTTTGCAGGAGTTAGACACAAATCTACAGTACAGTACATATCACGGCCAGATCAACCAAAGCTGGCCTATCGTAGAGTTAAGGGCAAGAGTCCTGGTGTCGTGTTCCTGCCTGGATATGGATCTAACATGAGCGGACAGAAGGCAGAGGCCATGGAGGAGTTCTGCAGATCTCTAGGTCATGCCTACCTGAGGTTTGTGTCTGATATTCACAATCACATATATGTGCAAAGGTCTGAGACTTAAAGAAAAAAAAAGAAAAGAAATGTAAAACTTAACATTCTGCACTTTTTCTATGTCACTAATCTATTGAGTAAATCTGTGGTATTGATCATGTGACCTTCAGATTTTTTTTCTTTGAAGCACAAGAGTCATTGGATCATTCTCAAATTATGCTACAGAACATGATCGTCAGATTTTACATAAAATCTTGCAGCTCGAGTCAAATACTAAGACATTATGAATTATATATTCAGATCAAATTATTATGCTGATAATATAATTTGTGATCAAACAGTTAAAGTATTAAAGTCCCGATGAAACAAGTAGTGACCGATCTTTTCTTTTGTATTGTTACGTACATCTGAGTGTTATAAATTATCGAAAAATAAAAAAATGTTGGACGTGGACTTGGTTCTATGCAAAGGTTGTTGATTCAAGTTTGACGTGGTCATTGCACTCAAAAGTGGAGGCAGATAAATGCGACATTGCAGGGTCAGTGTTTAAACGGACTAAATGATTGAAGAAGTCCTGCATACCTCACTACAGAGCAGCTTGTTGACACCATGACATTATGATGAAACATGAGGTAAAGAAAAATGTAGTCCGACTGCAAAAGAAGCATTTTCCTTAGATGTCTCATAATTTTGGTCCCCTCTCTACATGTTGCTTACCATAATTTGGATCAGACAAACCCTTTGTGAATTGAAAAACTGTTGAATTCCTCTAGGTGAAAGTTCATACAAACTCAAAAAATTGTATGTGGGTTTGCAGGTTTGATTACTCTGGTCATGGAGCTTCTGAAGGTGTATTTTCAGAAGGCACCATTGGAACTTGGAAAAAAGATGTCCTGTTCATGTTAGACGAACTTGCTGAAGGTCCTCAGGTAAGGCATCAAAGACTTTCCAGATGCCATCTAAACATTGAAGTGAAGTATGGTAACCAATACTTGGAATTCATCCTCTGCATTTAACCCATCCAAGTTAGTGCACACACATTAGGAGTAGTGAGTAGTCAACACTGCAAGGTCACCTCAGTCGTTTCCCACCAGTATTGAGAACCTTCAGGTTACCTTACCAGTCTGACTCTTTAACCATTAGGCCACAACTGCCCCGTTAGACATAATAGACATTAGTCAATAATTAGGACCAGTTGAAGAATTACATCTGTTATTTTCCATTTTGGAATGATCATTCTCAGTGTTTTGGCTTTATTCTTAATTCATTTTAAAGAGTGGTCACTAGAGGTCACTAATGTTTAAATGATGCCATTGAACACTGGTTTTGACTGTTAGTACTGTAGTATGTTGTCTCCTAGATTCTTGTTGGCTCCAGTATGGGTGGCTGGCTGATGCTTTTGGCTGCTATCGCTCGCCCAGAGAAGACAAAGGCATTGGTGGGCATTTCCACAGCAGCAGATCATTTTGTTACAGCCTTTAAGACACTTCCTATAGAGGTGAGATGCAACTAAAGTAGTTGTTGCATGTTCAAAAAACATCACATTAAATGTCTCAAATGTTGGGGTGTTGATATTCGAAATGAGTCAGAGAGTCCACATGTTATTCAGGTGAGAAAAGAGTGTGAGGAAAAGGGTTCGTGGACGATCCCCACGAAAAGTAACGAGGAGGGCATGTACACTGTGAGCATGGACTTCCTGCGTGATGCCGAGAACCACTGCATCCTACAGAGCCCCATCCCTATCACATGCCCGGTTCGTCTCATTCACGGCCTGAAAGACGAGGACGTGCCCTGGCACATCTCCATGCATGTGGCCGAGCGTGTGCTGAGCCCCGACGTGGACATCATTCTACGGCGCCACGGCCTACACCGTATGGCTGAAAAAGATGACATCAAGCTCATTGTCTACACCATCGATGACCTCATAGACAAACTTACCACCATGGTGTGAGCCACCGTTTGGGAACAGGTTACCAAGCAACTAGCCTTAAGACCCTCTCCCACTTGTTTTTGCCAAACACGATGGAACGATGGAAAAGAGTGAACTGTGGGAGGGCAAAATCTTTCTTTTACATGTTTACCCAGTGCAATGCTGTGCCATTAAGCCTTTAAGGTAAAGCTGCTGTTTGTCTAGCACAAGATTTGTCTAGATCTCCTGTGCCTTTTTTAACCATTTTTCAAACTGATTTATGCAAATAAAGCCTCTGTATACCAATACACAGTGTTTTGATGTAAATATCAGTAATGAAATACTGTATTCCTCTGAGGAATATTCCAGTTTCAGTGCAAGTTAAGCTCAGTTGACAGCACGTAATTGTAAAATGATATTTAGCTGATCCATTGATTAAAACAATGGATCCGTTAAATTTTTTTTAAGTAAATAAAATGTCTCATTCGTTTACTTCTGCTAGATCTTGTGTATTTGAGCTGTTTACTTTTATTTTGGTGTTTATGGCATTGTGTTGTCATTGCATACAACTTTACAAAGCAATATTTTTGTCTCTCACACACACTAAAATCATTGTTTGCATGACTAAAATATTGAAAAGGTGAGTATTTAAAACTTTACAAATTGGCCCCAATCATTTCCATTATATGTCACTGCTACCCAGATTTTTTTTTTTTTTTTTTAAGAACATAATTGTGGAAATTCACTTTTGTGGTAATCAACATTATGCCACAAACACTGTGGATAGAGCTTGTGCTGAGGCCTAAATGTAAGAAGGAGTTAATGGTGTGTGCCCACCTGTACATCCCATCAGGCACAGTATACTGAGCACATTATATCAATCTGACCTTTCAGTTCTCTTTTGCCCCTGCACTCCTTGTTTGTTTGGAGGACAAATTGGGCCACTGCTCCATGAACTGCTTGGCTGTTTATTAACATGCAGGATTAGTGTTGGACTGTGTTCAATGGGCCGGGGGCTTTTTCTTTTTTTTACCCCCCTTCCCAAACGATGAGCTTGTTGTTTTTTAACAACCAGACTGACCTTTCTATATCAGTTGGTTATCAGAGGGCTCTAAACTCAAATGGAACCATGCAGTTTATGCATACTGAATCAATGAAACATGAATCGCTTGATTCATTCAGGTTTCATTTAAATTGTAATTAATTTATAGAAGAACTTTCTTGAATTATATAAGCTGCCTTATACTTTGATATTTACACTTTAAGACTATTTATAAAGTATGTAATTTCATACAGTCTTATTGTTATGTTGTTATTAGAAACTAAATATTATGTATTTAAATATTTAAATTCCTGTTTACTCACTTATAGGCCTACTTTATATTTATTCATAAAAGTAGATTTAAACATGCTTAAAGGTTTCTGTAATTACTTCAAAGACTTGTTTTCCTGTTTCTCACATGCTGCTAGTTTTTTCTTTTTCTTCCAGAATTTACAAGCATTAGTAATGCATCTTCATTGGAAATGGGCTAGGTTCTTTATTACTGAGAGGGCAAGAGCAAAAGGATCAGGTTTTTTCTGTCTTTCTAAAAGGGATAGTTCACCCCAAAATGTTAATTCTTTCATTAATTACTCACCCTCATCATGTCGCTCAAAACCCATAAGACTTTAGTTCATCTTTAGAATACAAATGAAGATCTTTTTGATGAAATCTGAGAGCTTTCTGTCCCTCCATTGACAGCTATACGCAACTACCACTTTGATGCTTCAGAAAGTTCATAAAGAGATCGTAAAACTAATCCATATGAATTGAGTGGTTTAGTCCAAATTTTCTTAAGAGACTCAATCGCTTTATTGGATGAACAAATTTAATTTAGGCTTTTATTCACTAATAAATATTGATCTGCAAACATAAACTGAAGCTCAAACTTGCTTGACACTTGAGAATAAACCTCATTGATTCTTGCAGAAGTTCAAACTTGCTGCGTAACACGAGCATGAACCTCATTGGTTCTTGCAGGAGCTCAAACGTGCTGTGTAACACCAGACTGAACCTCATTGGTCAAGCGAACATGCGTGAGCTTCCATTACCACAACTGATGTGTGAGTTGATGAATGTTTGTATGTGAATAAGAGCCTTAATTCAGTCTGTTCATCATATAAAGCAATCGTGTCTCTTCAGAATTTTGTTGGGACTAAACCGCTCAATTCATATGGATTAGTTTTATGATCTCTTCTCTTTTTGAAGCTTAGTTGTGTAGATGTCTATGGAGGTACAGAAAGCTCTCAGATTTCATCAAAAAGATCTTCATTTGTGTTCCGAAGATAAACGAAAGTCTTATGGGTTTGGAACGACATGAGGTTGAGTAATTAATGACAGAAATTTTATTTTTGGGTGAACTGTCCCTTTAAATCTTGCATTATGAAAACGCATAACGTTGTTGAGAGGTAAATGTATATGAAATCTTATTTTTAAAATAAGTGAATTGTATTCACCATTGTTTGTTGTAGGCTGATTTTGTACCATAGTGTTGCATTTGTTTGAACAGTCCGTCTTGCTATTCCAGATAAGCTCATGAATGTCAATTAAGTCAGGCCGACCCTACTTGGTAACTTTCCATCAGCGTCCAGAGACGTAAGCTAATTAATATTCATAAGCCAAGCCTCCACCATAGTAGGATTCCGCACTCCGGACAGTGCGCTCGGAGACACGCCCCGTCCCCGATGCATGCATGTTTCAGTCCAGCATCTCTGAGCAGTGATATGACCACAGGAAGGATTTGACCTCGCTGCGACAGAGGACGACACGCACATCTCCTTTCAGTAAGTAATACGTTATCTTTGACAAAATTATTTTGTATGTGGACATCGCAGGCAGAATTATCAGTAGGATAAATGTAATAGTTTAAAACTTAATTTGGGCTAAACCTGCGCAGGCATTTTCTTTTTGCGTCTGCACGCTCTACCTAATTCTAAGAAATAATAGGATAATTGCATTGATCTTCTTTTATCAATTTCTAAATAGGTTTAGACTGAAACATATAGCCTATAGATTTTTTTTTCTTTAAAGTCACATGGAAACAAGCATGGACCACACCCCGGTCAATATTACCCCTTGTCAGTTCGTGACCATCATATATATATGCAATAAAATATAAACACAATACAGGACAATTCATATTCTGCAGAGCTCAAAACCTGATTCTGACAATTAATATTCGCAAAGACTTTTAGGCACTTTTAGTATCCAACAAGTATATAGAGTAACTAAGGGTGAAATTTTCTCTCTCTCTCTCTTTGTAGCACAGGTTCAACTAGTGTATCTTTATATATATATATATATATATATATATATAGGCTACTGGGGAAATATCTAGGATTATTAAACTTAAGTGACCAATGGCGAACCGAGGACCCAGTTATGGACTGAGCCGTGAGGTGCAGGAGAAGATAGAGCAGAAATATGACACAGAGCTGGAATCTCGACTGGTGGACTGGATTGTTGCTCAGTGCGGAGGAAATGTTGAAAAACCACAGCCAGGGAGACAAAACTTTCAGAACTGGCTAATGGATGGCACTGTAAGTAAACATCAGTTTGACAATATCACACCAACATGATTCTGTTCATCTTTTATTTACCTTTATTTCCCCCATTCCCTTATCGTCCATGTCTGCAGATCCTCTGTAGACTCATTAACAGTTTGTATCCGCGTGGTAAGGAGCCTATTACGAAGATCCCAGAGACACAGATGGCCTTTAAGCAGATGGAAAAGATCTCCCAGTTCCTTCAGGCAGCTGAAGCCTATGGAGTAATCACCACAGACATTTTTCAGACAGTGGACTTGTGGGAAGGTACAGTAAAAAAATAAATTAAGTTCTGGAGCAACACGTCTTGTTCTTCGGAATTAGCTTGTAAAAGCATGCAGCTGTAGCAAATTAAAATAGGAGTTTCAATTGTTTCTAAGGCATTGCTTTTAATCAACCAGGCCTTTGAATGCTTTCTGGGGTGATGTACTATAGTATGCAAGTTGCGTTCTTGGTGTGTAGCCAAAGTCACTTCAGTGCTTGTTGGTTCCCTTGGTTAAAGGAAAAGACATGGCAGCCGTCCAGAGAACTCTAATGTCGCTTGGTAGCGTGGCTGTCACAAAAGACGATGGACATTACCGAGGTAACCGGGACTGGTTTCACAGGTGAGCAAGATTTCTGCCAGACTAATTCATAATGGTGCGTTAAGTCCTGTCTGGTTGGACTTATAAATGGACTTTGTTGTGTCTCAGTGCCATGTGAACTCTTTTTGATCTTGTGTGACAGGAAATCTCAAGGCAACCGTCGAGAGTTTTCTGAGGAGCAGATGCGGCAGGGTCAGAATCTGATTGGCTTACAGATGGGCAGTAACCGTGGGGCATCTCAGGCTGGCATGACTGGTTACGGCATGCATCGGCAGATTATGTGAAGCTATACGAGTGCCAAGAAACCTGCATAAACACCCAAAAAACCTTAAACCCCCCCTCACCTCAGCCCTTACCAAGCAGTGTTCTTTGATGGTGGCATCTATTTGATGAAGATGAGCAGTCTTAAGAGGTGTTAAGACATTAGAGCATGCTAGATATATTTATTTTATGTTTGGTTTGCTCAGCTTGTGATAAAATGTATTTATTTAATGTATGCAAATAGTGATAGTGATTCTTAAAGTTTTATCTAAGCAAGTCAAAACAACTGCCTTATTCTCTATGAGCAAACAGTGTGTTGATATACCAAATAACAGACAGCAACTGTAACAGTTTACCAGTTTACATAGTGTTTTCCCTTGCGGATACTGTATTGCACCTGTTGATATTGTGATCTGCCCTTTTGCTGTTTCAATAGCAAAAATGGAAAAAACAAGAACAATTAAGAATGTCAATTCACATACTAACCAGAAGTACTGTATGCAGATTAATAATAGTCAATAAATGTATAAATATATTTGTTTGTGATGTCCATTGTTGTGTGTGAACATTCCATGTCAGTTTCGTAAGTTTGGTTCAGATGTTTAATAAATTGGTACCTTAACATGATTGGTAAATGTGTTCTAGTCTTCATTAAAGTAATATTTCACGTTGCATACGTTTTAAAACAAATGATATTTTAAGTATATCAATAGTTTTTACAATAGTTATGTTAGTTTGCTTATAGGCTGTCTCTACAGATTTAAAATGTTTTTGATGTTACATTATAAGTTTTTATGATCAGGAGATTGGTTTCTAGTTTATTAAAATCAATAAAATGTGGTTTTATAAAGAATTAAGGTGTGGTCAATTTCGCGGTTCAAAACGTCACTTTGTGACGAATGTGTGAGCAACTTGAACATCTGCGAAATCTGCTTGGGAAACTTTTTTTGCCCACATGCGAAACACACGATCTTATGGAAGCTTGTTTCCGCCACAAAATTTAAAATTGCAAAAAGTTTCTCAGAATTGCGAGATATAAACTTGCAATTTTAAAAAAAATCACAATTGCGAGAAAAGTCAGAATATAAAGTCAGATATAAATTCGCAGAGTTTTTTCTCGCAATTGCGACTATCTTATGTTTATATCCCACAATTCTGACTTTTTCTCGCAATTGCGAGTTTATATCAAACAATTCTGACCTTTCTTCGCGCAATTGCGAAATTATTTTAATAGTGAGTTTATATCTCGCATTTCCTACTTTATAACGTGCAATTGTGAGTTTATAGCTCACAGAAAAAAAGAGATATAAACTCGCAATTAAAATAATGTCGCAATTGCAAAAAGAAAAAAAGTCAGATTTGTGGGATAAAAGTTCAAGCTTCCTATTGAAAATTTTGCCCACAAACTTTCGCCCGAGCAACAGTAAATGTGACAGCGCCTTAAGAGTAAAACGTTTTTACAAATAATAATAATAAAAAAAGGTTCAGGTGGATTTCGCCTTTACAATTTAATAGCCTGTATATATTTCTGCTTGTTGTGGCTCTGTTATAAGTTTTCTTATATGGCTTTAGAAACCTTTGAGCTCTAATTGAAACCTTTATGTTCAAGAGTGGGAGGAAGACAGACATATTTTAAAGCTTAAAGCCAAATGGAAAAGCATTATCCATAAGGTCAAGCGTTGGGATGCGTTGTATTGCATTTGCAGTGTCACTGAACTGGAAATTTAATCAAGATAGAGTAACACCCATGTGGAGCTTAATGGGACTATGTTCGTTAAGCAATGAGTTGCATGATGCTCTTTAGACTGACTTTATGACTGTTCAGTAACATTTATAAAGCAACCAAATCAATTATGGTAAATTAAAGCACAAGATAGTTGGGCCACATAACATCCCAAATCTCTCATGGAAGTGACAGACTGACTTTCATGATGGTTTTCAGTTTAATATTAGCTTTACTCCACAATATAATGAATATAAATGGCTTTTAGCAAAACTCTATGCTAATATGGATTGTGCAATAGCATGTTTCAGGTTGATCATTATCTAAACTAAAATATAAACAGGAATTACAATAGAGGACACAAGTGATGTGTAACATATTTGGGTAAAATAAGTAATCTAAACAATGACATTCTGACCAATGAAATAGCAGGTTTGCAAAGTCAAGTCTGAAAAATCTTCAGATCTTTGTGCATATTCTGTGTTTTGTGCCTCCTGAAACACAGCGACCGTTCTTGGACTCTTGCTGCACAGGTGCTTGAGAGGAACATGCTCTTTCCCAGACAGATTTGTATGCTTTTTCTAGTTGTATTGATCAATGCTGCAGAGCAGAGTGTTCCTGACAAAAATGCTGGCTGTGTGAACGGTCACCCTGGGATCCCTGGAGATCCAGGACACAATGGAATGCCAGGTCGGGATGGGAGAGATGGGGCTAAAGGTGATAAAGGAGATAGAGGTAAGAATGAAAGTAAAAATGTCTTGACTCCAGTTAATCAGTCACCTTTAAGCTAAGTTATGATGTCAGATAGGTACACAAATTAAACATTGTAAGAAAATTCTTTAGAAAGATGTTTGCCATACTGTTTGTCATTTAAATGTTGAAGAGACTAGCATTGTTGATCAGATTTATATAATCTTGACCTCTTTACATGCAATGTGTTTCACACAATACATACACAAAATACAACTGTTTATGTTTTCTAAAGGTGATATAGGAACATGTGGAGAAGCTGGAAAAGTCGGACCAAAAGGAGATAAAGGAGAACAGGGTAATATTGTGTGTGTGTGTCCTTTTCTAAGTTCTCCCATATGGCAAAAAAATATTATATTATAATATAATATTATTTATTCCAAAAACGGCCAAAGCATATTTCTATTATTAAAATCTAAAATATATTTACATAAATATGTTTTGATACGTTTCAGGTAGTTATATTTCCTCATATATTTACTGACCATTTATTTTATATTTTCAATACAAATAGATTTGTATTGTCCAATATATATATATATATTAAAAAAAATTTAGCTTTTACCCAATATTGCAAATTAAGATTTAAGATTGCAAATATATTTTCTTGCCTGCCCCTTAAAGTACATTTTATAAGGTTTAACTGTATGTATATAATTAAACGTATGGATACAATTCATTTGAATAGAATAGAGTAAATATTAATTGAATTTGGCTACTGCTGTTATCATCAGATTGGTGCTTTTACAGGTGCTCCTGGCATAGCTGGTGTGAAGGGGAAACGAGGAGACAATGGAGAAAGGGGCCCACCTGGCAAAATGGGGCCCCAAGGCTTCTCAGGGCCACTGGGTTTGAAAGGCCAGAAGGGAGAACTCGGTTTGCCAGGGCCACAGGGCATCAAAGGCGACGTGGGTCCTATAGGCCCTGAAGGACCACAAGGAGACATTGGCTATAGGGGAGATAAGGGCATACAGGGTCCTTTGGGGCCCCCAGGGCGACCAGGACCAAAAGGTGAGTTTGGCCAACCAGGTATCAAAGGCAGCATTGGTGTTCGTGGTGAGAAAGGGTCAAAAGGGGACATCGGGGAGCAAGGTCCAAAGGGGGACATGCCTGAGATACCAAAAAGTGCCTTCTCAGCTAGATTGAGTGAAAGCACCAAGTTACCTGCCACTAATGCTCCAATTCGCTTTGATAAAATCCTCTATAACCGTCAGGGTCACTACGACGCTGAGACCGGCCGCTTTACTTGTGCCATCAGCGGAGCATATTTTTTCTCCTACCATATCACTGTCTTCTCTCGCAATGTCAAAGTGGCCCTGGTGAAGAATGGTCAGAAAGTGATCTACACTATGGACAGCTACCAAGCAGGTGAGGACCAGGCTTCCGGAGGGGCAGTCCTAGCACTGGAGGTCGGAGATAAAGTGTGGTTGGAAGTGGCTGGTAAACAGCTATTTAACGGGTTATATGCAGATGAAGACGACGACACTGTTTTTTCTGGATTTCTTCTTTTTGCAACCTAAAGATGTTGCCTCGAAGAGGAATACAGTGGTGCAAAACCATGCTTTAGAAAAAATATTTTAAATTCACTAAATGGTGTTATAATTTTCAATATAAATATAAATCATCCTTTGTGCTTCTAGATCCATCTGTGATCCATCCAAAAGCTTAAAATCGGCATGAAATGGAATTTGCAATTGTCATTTTTCCCTATTGTGATGCTTATCTGATTTAAACGGCATCTCTGACAAGAAAAACAATGAAAGGCAGGACTTTTGTCCATTGGGAACTGATTGGGTCGTTGTCGTTTTCTCTCTCATGCTGCAGAAGAGGGATTACTGTCCCACCCTCACGCTGATGCACACGCCATCAGAGAAGAGATGTCATTGCGAGGGGGAAGTGAATTTAATATTTTGGATGAATTATTTGGAATCTAAAAAAAATAATTATTTGCATGTATAAATCTTTTATAATAAGTCACATTCAAGTCAAATCACATTTATTTATAGCGCTTTATATAATACAGATTGTTTCAAAGCAGCTTGGCATTAACAAACAGGAGAATTAGTGCTGTAAAATGAATCAGTTATGAAATTAATTCAATTTCAGCTGTAAAGCAGTGTCATTATTCAGCTCAATTTAATTGTTTCAATTTGGTTCAATAACTATGTCAGTGTTGCACTGTTCATAAATTATAAATGTACTGTAAATGTAGGCTAAATGTAAATTATGACATGAGTTCAATTCCGATAAGCAGCTCTACAGCAGATAATTGTGTCATTATTCAGCTTAATTCAAAACATTGTTGATTCAATAAAGTTCAAAATCTGTGTCAGTGTCAATGTTTGTTCTTATAAACACTGCAATATATTCCATTAAAAAAAAGAATTGTTAATTTTGAGGCTTTCAAGGTCATGCATGGGGTTGACTGCTTCCCACTCTGTGTTAAAATCATTTTGGACGTACAATGAAGGTAGGAGGCCATAGTATAATAGGGTCAGTTAAGCAACTAACTAGCAAACACTTAGCACTGTGCTAAAACCACTCAACACAATAGCATCCATAACACACTGGCATCCAATCTGGCGAGTTTTGCGCTGACAAGCAGCACTAACATTTTTTTTAAGAAAATCTAAAAACCAATTTTATTTATATTTAGTAGGCAGGACAGAACATTAGCATAATGTATTTGAAATCTGAAACAGGTCTGCGGTCGTGATAGTCAGGACATATTGAGGAGATTGTTTTCTAAATGTTAAAACAAAAATAATTACAGGACACTGTGATTATCAAGCATATTGATACCGCTCTGGTGATTTTGGCTAGCGTCCCGTGGGCAAACTACAAACCGCCCTGTTTCTCCGCCCCCGAAGCAATCAGATTCAGCGCAACAAGTGCACTGATGCTGTCCTGTTGCGACGCTGCCTGGAGTCATGGCTCTCTGGCTGAGCTTTTCCACCGCAGCGAACCAACTTTAAATTTTCAACCGAGGCTGTTTTGACCCGCAAATCTGCTTCGTGTCCGGTTGGTTTCGGTCATGTGCCGTTAAATTGCCTGAGGGTGTGCTCGAGCCACACACTTAATGGAAAGTTTTCCGTCCCGGTAGATCTGTGACTACGGGGTGTTTGTTCTTGTGAATCACGCACCAGACGAAATATTTGCTGGTTTTTGTTCACTATGTACTTTCGCATTCATCACTCGTCTGTTTAACGATTTTCGCTAAGTTAATATGCGTAATTCGTCGGACATTGGACTGTCGGAGGAGTTATCCGCGGCTGACTGTTCGATCGAAGCCGCACAACTGTTGTGACACCGGGCCAAGACACCAGTCAAGAAGTATGATAAAGGTAAGATTCCGCGTCTAAATAACACATAATTTTGGGGGTTATTAAGAGGTGAGATATTAATGTTCTTTTTATTATTGTTAAAATTAGACTATATATATATGTCACGTGAATTTAAAATGTGCTTTCATAAGTTCGGCAGCACTTTATCATCTTGCCTTGCCGTTGGGTTCAAAAAAGAAGCTGAAGGGAGGAGGGGGTATTGTGTATGCGTTACTATCCCACATGTTGCCATAGTGATGTGGGGGGTGTTCGAGCGCGCAAAGCTTGTAGGGAGATCGGAGAAGACGAGGAGGAGGAGGAGGAGGGGGTTGGTTGGGGTGGCGAGGTGCTTCTTAAAGAGCTTTATGGAGAGACTGAGTTAATTAAACTCACAAATAAACGAGAGCTTTTTTCTTCTGTGGAAAAAATCCAACTCTGTAATCGCCTTCATTCATTCCAGCATTCTCTTAAACCTGAAGTATTTGTTTTGAACTGTACTGTACTGCTTGAAGGTTTTCTTTCTATCCAAAAGGGATATTTTTTCAGCTATGTAAAGAAACAAATATTTCACTAAGTGTTTTATAAATCTCTGCTTCTCAGCCAGGGACCCCGGGGGCCCACTAGGGGTCATCAGCAACGCTGCTGGAAATAGGGGGAAAAACGGCTTAAATCAGGTTAAAATGGTATGCTGTTCTTAACTGGTTTAGCTGGTCTCACAGTCTGGCCAAGCTGATTTGTAGTTGGTCAGCTCTTTTAAAACCAGCTTGACCACACTGTGGGAGACAAGTAAACATTATTTATTTATCTAAAGTGAATTTATTTATTTATTTGTTTATTTATACATTACACTACCCTAATTAAAGTGTCTTTGGTCAGCTTGCAAGCTTACATTATATCTTTTATTTTAATATTTTTTCTCAGGAAATATTTGAGAATTTAAAAAATGTGATTTGAAGGCCTGGAAAAATATTAAAATGTCATGAAATATTATATAATGAATATATATATATATATATATATATATATATATATATATATATATATTAGTTATGCCAAGCTCAAAAATATCTTATGAGATAAAAGCTTACAATATCCGTACAATTACAGTATATTAAATTATATTATAATTAATTATAAGGTTTAAATGATTAAAACCCTTATCCTGTAATCACTAACAACTTGAAAAATGATGGAAATTCATCCATCAAAAAGTGTGGGAACATACAGTTCTCGAAGCTTCTGAAATTACGAAAATAATCAAGGTTAATTACGTTAATCTACATAACGTTTGAAAACAAGCAGCTTTGTATCATTACAGCCAAAGCACCAGAATTAAAGTATCTTAGCCTACATGGGGGGCCTTCGAAACATTGTCTTTGACAGCAGGGGTCTTTGGAGTACAGAAGCACTGTTATAAATGCCCTGTAAAATTGATTCCCTTTAGGTTTGTAAGCGACTCATTTCTCATACTT
Organism: Abramis brama; assembly: GCF_963993115.1. Classification (NCBI taxonomy): domain Eukaryota; kingdom Metazoa; phylum Chordata; class Actinopteri; order Cypriniformes; family Leuciscidae; genus Abramis; species Abramis brama. The sequence continues at coordinate 17,870,188 of NC_139986.1, read as the reverse complement.
TAATATAATGTCTAAAGTCCACCACATGTCATGTGTGACCTGTGTGCTGCAGCTGGCATCATAATTTATAACAGATAAAAGAAGATTGCCAGAAAAAGATTGTCACTGAATTTGTAATTCACGATAACAGTTTGTTAGAAGTACTATGCCCAGCACTTTCGCTTCTCTAAACAATTGCTTTGCTTTAAGACGTCAACACGTCTGTGCTGGAATGCACTCCTCCACACATAATGAGAGAGTTTTTCTTATCACAAGACACGCATAAGGAACTTTAATGCCTCACTGGGTGCCTCCTAAGCCACGACTGCCGTAAATCTCACTTCCCACGCCTCTTCTCAACTATCTCACTCTCTGATACAACACAAATGCATTAATGTACTAAGTGTTTAATGGTGTTTTGCCAATAGAAAGCATTTGCTTGAATGTGCTTTTGTATTAAAGTCACATTAGCCATAAACAGTTCCCTGAATTCTATGCATGCATACATCTAAAGGGATAGTTCATGCAAAAATGAAAGATCTGTCATTATTTACTCACATGTCGTTCCAAATCTGTTTGACTAACTTTTTTAATTTTTTTGGGGTAATATACTGGCTGCTCCAAAATGACAAATAAAACACCATCATAAAGGCATGATCACACCAAGAGTAATAACTATAACGAATAAAGATATAGTACCGGTAGTTCTAAAAATCATTCTAAATATAAAAGAACAGCAGAGTCCAGACAACAACTATAACAATAATAAGGGCGCAGAGGAACGATATCATGATATATTGGAATCACTTTCAGAACGATTTTTTTCCAGCTGATGAACGATAACAACAACAGCCAATCAGAATCCATCCTGCTTTAAGGAACTCGAGCATTTAAAGCAGCAGATGACTCACTACAGGGTGGGCCATTTATATGGATACACCGTAATAACATGGGAATGGTTGGTGATATTAAAGTCCTGTTTGTGGCACATTAGTATATATTAGTACACACCACCCATCTTGAGGAGTTTGCCCCCTCACATATACTAACGTGCCACAAACAGGACTTTAATATCACCAACCATTCCCATGTTATTACGGTGTATCCATATAAATGGCCCACCCTGTATAATAAACAGAACGTTATCGTCCGCTGGTGTGGGTGCTAATATAGATATCGTTATAGTTATATTTACAGTTATCTTGGTGTGAAAGGGCCTTAAACATATAGGCTACCATAAAATTGTTTCTTATGACTTTTGCGCTGTTTACCAGTCTTAGAGAAAATGTGATGGGTTTGCATGAGGAAAAGGCAGAAATTAAAATTTCTTCTACATCTTTTTTTGGTTGGTTCACAAGAGAAGCAGCGCTGATTCACGAACAAATCATTTTTTGAGTCGGATCTTATTGAATCACCGTGATGCAATTCACAAACTAGACTGATTATATTCTCGAGTTCAGCTTACTGATAACTGGCCAGTCGCACTGGTTCACAGCCCACTGCAGACTATCAGTTTAACATCTTTAAGTCTGTTTCTCACCCAAAGCTATCTTCAGAAGACTTGTAATATAGTATTGCATCCTTTTTAAAGCTTGAACGCTTCAGTTCCCATTCATTGTAATTGCACAGAAAAGAGTAACCCAATTCAGATCCAGTCCTTTACTGTTCTACACAGGTTTGGAATGAGTATAGAGAAAGTTCTGACCTTTCCAAATTGCATAGCACTGTTTTTCGCAATTGCATATTGCAATCGCAATTGTTTTCCACCAGTGGACTTGGAGTAGACAAATGCAGGTCATGAGACAGGTGAGATGAATGTGGTGTCAAATGTAGCATTACTTGACACTTCCCATGCCTGAAGCAGGCAGGGTGTGTCTGCCTCCTATGTGTCTGCATCTTGTTCTCGCTGATAAAAAGGAGAACTGGGTCGTATTGTGGTAGGTAGTATCAGTGACCAAACAAAAATAATAAATCTTTGCTCTCGCGGTCTTTCATACGCCAAACCTATCAGACTGATTTAAGGTTATTGCTTCAATGAACGTATTCTCTCTCTCTCTGCATATGTGTCTATGAGTGTGTTGGACAGTATGCAGATATATTGATGCTAGTCCAGACTGATAAAGCCTTATAATCAGATTAGGACAGGGAGAGGGGTGCTGCATATGTTATCATGTGGGTTTGAGCGAGTGCAGTCTTGTCTTAAGGGATCCTTTAGCATTTTCACTGTGAAACTCTTTCAGCCAGTGGAAGGATCATCAATGAGTGAGTCAAATGAGATTTTTTACCCTCACTTTAAACATTGAAACACAAGATAATCAATAAGGATAAAACTAAATCTGAAATTCTGGATGACTAAAGGGCGTGTTCTGTAGCCATCATAAGCCAAAATGAAAGAGTAAAAGAAGTTTTTTTCTTAGTAGTTCAATAAAGAAAGCATTGACATTCCATAGTGATGTGACAGCTTGGCAAGACTTGCTCATCTTGATGGGCAGATCATTAGAACTGGTGTGGTTGGTTATTCTTAGGAATTTCCTTAGTCAGTAAGCATCATTTTGTGCTTATAAGACATCCTTCACTGCTAACACCTTCATTTTGAAAGGGATAGTTCACCTTAAAAATAAATATCCTGTCATTATTTACTCACCATCATGTTGTTCTAAACCAGTATGACTTTTTTTTCCTCTGGAAAGCAGAAGATATTTTGACGAAAGTTTCTGTTAATACACTGAAAGTCAATTGGTTCCAAAACAATGATAAAGTCATAATGATTTGGTAAAACATGAGGATAAGTAAATGATGACTGTGTGTTAATTTATCTTGCATGGTTTGGGGTAAAATTCTAATTGCGATTTTTCTAATAAAAATTGTGATTGTGATTTAAAATGCAATTTTTAGTTTTGTTTTAAAGCTCCAGGTTTGCTGAGCTTGTTTGTAGTGCTCCAAAAAAATGTCCAAAAATGTTGTGGTTATATATCATAATGACTAAAAAAATAAGTATCATTTTTTTTATTACTTCTAAATAAAATATACATGTAAGACTGTAAAATAAAAAATGAGTACAACTAAAATTACAAAAGGGATATTTACCTAATCTCGCAGGAACATTTAACTGTTCCGAGGTGCAGATTAATTTCATATGAATTTGTACGATGTGAACATATTCCTCCTTGTGTTAAACCTCTTATTTAAGTAGTTTGATGTCTGGCACAAGGAAGCATACATTCTCTATCCTCCTCCGCCTGGAGTTGGAAAATGAGTTTTTGACTGCTGTCTGTTTGCAACATAAAAGCGTGCGTAGCTTTAAGAATGTTGAGTCAGTGTTTAGTATACTTGCATCAGTGCATATTAGTTGTAGGTGTGTTTGGATGTATTAGAGGCTTCCGTAGGCATGCTTGTGTTTATGTTTGTCTGAGTTTAGGGAGTTTTGTTTGAGCCTGACTCCAGCTGGTAACTGCACAGAGGTTGTTTGAGCTCTTAATTAATTCTTACTCCGCAACAGTGATGATACAGAGGAGGAAGAGTAGGAGAGAAGTTCAACTTTAGACTCGGATACATTGGACATGTGAGTAGACTGAGGAGTGACTTGAAAGTTGAATTAATTGCATTCTTTCAAAGCTCTAGTTAAACAAAAAGGTCAGATGGCAGCTTCTTCCTCATGCCTCGATGGAGCTGAGTGCTAATGGGTAGCAGGACTTGAAGTGATAGAGATCAGCAGTTGAAAATTGAGCTAGAATCAACCTATACTCACACAGAAAGACACAAAGTCAAAAGGTGCGTGTGGTTAATCTATATACGGTGGTCCCAGGTAGTATTTGAACACTCAAGCCACAATTAATGTATGAATGTTTGCATTAGATAACAAAACCTCAAACAAAGTGGGATTTATTTTAAAGATTGCAGTAAACACATTTCAAGTAATACATGTCACAAACATAAGTATTTGCCTTGAGATCAGCTAATTAAAAACAGTGCTTGTTGGCTGGGCTTGACATTAACTTTTTTGCTCACCAGCCACTGTGGCTAGTGATTTTCCAAAGTTATTAGCCACTCAGAATTTTCTCTGGCCACAATTTTGACATCAATACCATGGGGAAAAACACATGTATATATTTTTTAATATTATCTCATAATTTGGCAGCAGTTATATTAGGCTGCTGTCACTTTAAGACCTGACGCACAGACCCATTATACTGTTAAACATGCATTTTATTTCTCAACTGATTACGTTTATTTAAAACACAGCTGACTGTGTTTACGTGCATATTCACCAAGGCTGGCTTTTGTTTATTTTGTCCATTTAAGTGCAATAAGCAACAAATAAGAACTCCATTTATTACTGGGAGGCAGCTTTATGTGCGCGCACTTGGGGTGAGACAACAAAACTGCAGGAATTAGTAAAATTATGCGCAATACGTGCAGTCCCACGCAGAAATTCAAGCCCTGTAACACCAACAATATTCATCCAGAGCAAATGAAACAAGTGAGTGAGGGGAGGCGGGTTTTTGTGTCAACTCGCTGTCGGAGAGGTGAGAAAGCGCAGCTGGTATTGTGCATCTATTCTGCTGAAAATTATTATTGGAACGTTTTCAGATATTTCAATATCAGAAATCTATATTTTTGACAACACTGCATTGCACTTAGTTTATTTTTTCAGATGCCTTTTTAAAAGACTACAATTGAAAAATTCATTATGTATAAAATTCAACCTGGCTAGTAGGAGTGACTGTGTTACACGCCACTGCTGAAATCCACCTGTATTTGGCAGGTGTTACATAAAGTTAGTAATGAGGAAGGGTGTAGCTTGTTGTGACAACACCACTCAGTTTGATATTTTATGTTTATAACTTGTACACAGTGGGTTGACTCTGAACAATTAAATGATCATAGAATATATAATGTCAAAGGTCCAAAGCTTTGATTCTTCATGAAAAGATTGGAGATTTGAGAATCAGGGAGGTAAGACTGGATCACATTTCGTCTATACTGTAAAAAAATATATATGTATTTAATTAAAAAAGATTTCACAGCAAGTGCTATGATTTATTTTCATCTGTGTTGTGATTTATTTACATTTGTGAGCTTGTCTGAGAAAATACAATATAAAAATTGATGCGATTTATTTGTGATTAATCAGTCTCAGCATATACTGGTATCTCTGTTCATTCTTACTCTACAACAAATGGGTTAAAACAGCTCAACCTCCTAAGGTCTACCCCTCTCTCCTCACTCAGAATATGGCTAGAAAATCCTGGGCAATTTATTACATTAATCACAATGGATTAGGGGTTTTCATTGCCTAGTCATGCTTGCAAAAGCCTTTCATCATTGCGAACATCACACCAGGCAACAACGTCCACACCCTCGTAGGGGGGCCTCTCTTTCTCAGGAATTTAAAAAGCACAGCCTAAATCTTTTACAGGAAATCTTGCAGCTCTTACTGTAACCTACTCATGAGCAAAGCTCTCATGCTACTTATCGGCACCCTCCAATTTGCCAGATAAAGGCATTATTCATCCATAGCAGGAATGTTGAATCTTAATTTACACCTGTGTGTGGATAAGTACACTTTGAATTACTTCACCTCTGCTGAGTTTAAATATTTCATAGGTCAAGTAAGCAGACCGATAATATAAGGAAATGGTTTAAAGTTCTTTCATAATGTGACTTATCAAACTTATGGTTATCACAGTGGTGTTGTATTGTTTCATTGAAGTGTGTTAAAAGTTAAGATCTTCCTCAGACAAAACAGTGGGTCATTTATTGTCTCACTCCACGTCACATGCTTTCTTTGTTCTTTGTTCCCAGACTTGATTTAAGTTAGTCAGCTTGTTCATTGAGATTGAACTTTCTTCAATCTGGTTCTGCAGGCACCTTCGTCGGACCCGCAGGGATCCTCTCACAACAATGACCCGCAGAGTGACTATTTGACAAAGGAACAGCTGATGAATCCAAGTCTGAGGTCAGATTGTAGGGTCCAGGTGCAACCGGTGCTATCTGAGCCTTGCTATGAGGAGAACCATCTTAACAGACTGAATTGTCAAGCCCAGTCCGTTCCTGTGATTGCCGATGGCCAGGCCAAGCTGTACCCTTCCAGGACTGTACGTCTGTTTTCCACCCAGACAAAATGTGAGGACAGTAGAGGTCCACCTGTCACGCCACAGGCTTGGTCTGGATTGGCTGGTTTCCGCGTCATGGGCTCTTTCAAAAAACTGCGGACTTCTGTGCTCCAAGGAATCCAAAGCCGGAGTAATGCGATGGCAGCCGGTCAGGAGAGAAACATGTCCTTGATGTTTGAGGATGGTGCTAGTTTCTTAGTAACCAAACGAGAGGTCGCGACCAATCAAACCCAGGAATATGACAATGTGATGAATGGGACGTCTCAAACTGGGAAGACGTCTTCTGTTTCAGATGAGGAAGATTGTGAGGAGGAAAAGGGTGGGTTTCAGAGGAATTCCCACTTCTCTCAAAGTATGCGCAAGGCTTATGGGGCAGGTCGGATCTCATTGCTTGACATAGTCAAGACAGAGAGCCCTTCCACCAGTGAGCCTTATACTGGCAACACTGTGGAATCTGTTGTACCTTGTGAGAACCTTGAGACTCAAGAAAATGTTCTCAAAAGACTAAGCAAAAGTGCGGATAATCTACATGTCTTCAAGAGCCATTTTAGACGCAAAGTCACCTCAACTGAGCCACAGAACCCAGAATGCACCCATACTATAATTCTTCAAAGGACCACCAGTTCCTCATCGGTTGACTTACAGGAACATGGTACAGTTAGGCATCAAAGCCCCATGAGGCCGCGAGGACATTTGCAAAAGCTTGTCGGTAGTTTAACAGACCTGACTGTCAAGCGTAAAAACACACCAGACCCCACTCCCAAAGTACCGCTGTCACCTTTCAGTAGGCTACACGATGACTACTCCCGCAGAACTCCCTGTGTATCCATGAGTGGGCGTCAACGGAGGCCTTTACCCACTCCTAGCAAAGCCCAGCAGGCCAACGCTCATGAACACATCCCAACTTTACACCCCACTCCCTCCTGCTCCGCCATTTATAGCTCCACCCTAGATGACTCTCTGGAACCTCCTAGCAAAACAACAGCCCTCATAAGTGACTCTGTCCAGGTGGCTGTGTCCTCAACAGGTTTCTGTTCAGATGCCCCAGTCTGTCCACTGGAAAAATACTGTGAACCTATGGAGTGCCATCAAAATGGAAAAAATGACCACTACTCTCAAATGCCAAAGCAGTGTTCAAGTCCAAGTCAAAAGCAGACAGTCAGTGGCCTTAACGCTAACTTGGAGGTAAGACACTCTTATGACCCCATATTGTCGAATTTAAAATATTGGCCTGTATCTACTGACAACATTTGTGGCATAATGTCAATACCACAGAAAAAATGTACAGACAGTACATGTATATTCACAGTTATAATTGAACTACAGTATTTCTTTTGCACAATCGCAATACAGTTTGCATCTCTTTGAATGATTAAATATGCATTTGTGCGTCAAATTGTCAAGGCTAATTGTAGTCTAATTAACATGTATATATTTTTGTGTTATCTAGATTTGTTTGTCCGGACTGGTACAATTTCTGCCAGACTAAAGCCTCAGGTATACTTCATTGTCTGCGCTCCGCTCCTTCTTCAGCATAGTTTAGTGTGCAAGCCTGTCAAAGTATACAAAGTGCTTAAATCACTCGCACGTGTGCTGTTGTCTGCAACAACACAAAAATTGGGCTGTGGACTGTGTACGCTGACATAAGCGGACTGAACTGATAACAAAAATTATGTTGAGCAGACAGTTCGCAAGCCAGAGCGGAACGCCGACAATGGAAGTATACTTTCGGTGTAAAGTGTTTACCTGACATTTTAGGAAGACAAATTATTGCTGTAGTCATACTGTAATCAGCCCTTTAATGTGCATGTAAATGTACTTGCTTACAATACAAGTACACAAGGCAAGGAGCAATAAAATACACACTGTATAGCAAAACAGAATTGTAGCTTACAAGAGACTAGTGTGGTGTTGGTGTAATTACTTGCTTACCAGACTTTTCAGTGTAAAATAGTCCATTATTTCTTTGCATTTCAGGACCATGTAAAACATAGAAAATATTTACTTTCAAACTGGAGAACTTTAATGGAGAACAACTATAAGTTTGTCTACCTAAAAACAGGAGTCAGTTTAGACTACTTACAGTACAATTAAATAATTTTACACACCTGTGATCACTATGGATGCACCGATTGGGAAATTCTGGGCCGATACCGATACCGATGTTTAACATAACAACTTGGCCGATGGCCGATGCCGATGTTTTTTCTTTTTGTTATTTATTCCTTCTTTCATCCCTATTTTTTTATATTTTTAATGTAATTTCCTGTGGGACATTATCCTATAAATGCTATTGGTAGCGCTTAACTTGTGTTGAACATGGATGATTACAATAAGACATGCAGTCTGTGGCCCAAAATGTGTTTCGGAGCCAGCCATTACTGCATACAGGAACAAAACTGGAGAAATTTTAGTTTGTGCTTATAATGTTACAATTTGTGCCTAGGTTTGCTTGGTAAGATTTGCTGTGCACTTTCATTATGTAACTTTTTTGTCTCTCCTCGAGACGATATTGATTACCTGTTTTTGTTGTTGTTTGAATTAGTCTGACTGATGATGAGCAAGGTCGGACAATGACTTTTCTTACTGACTGTCAGATTGTAGATGTCAGATGAACTATTGCCATAAAGTCAAAGAGGACATGGTAATCTTATTCTAAGCATTTAACTGGAATAGACCAGTTCATTGGATGACCTTGACCTTAACACAGGGAGTCATAAATTACAGTAGACAGAGTTTTGTCGAAGCATTAACTTTTGTGCTTCGCGTCATATGTACTGGTGACCCTTGTATCTGATGATGCAACCACAGCCTCATTCTGATATGTTTTAGTAATCGATCAGGACAAACCAATGCATTTCATCGCTCTGGCTTGATTAGATCACCCCCTCCAAAAAGTTGTATTGGATGACTGACATCTCATTTGGCAGTACATCCTCTGAAGTGGTACATTGCTACAGTGTCATATGAGCTGCTCAGCTGTGTGGCACACAGCAAGTAGAGTTAATGATTAGCCGATGTTTATGATTAGCGGGATTGCTTAAACGCAGATCTTGGACCTGTGGCTGGACACGTATCAACAAGGACAGTCTCTCCTTCCCAGTAGAACCACCCAAGGGCCGAAGTCCAGTAATCAAACAAGCTAGCTTAGGCGCAAATGGACTCCAGTAGGTCAGGGAAATATATTAGAAAGATGTAGACGGGCTACAGCGAGCCAAGCTCAGCGAAACTTTATTTTGCTTTCCATTTGTGTTTGTGTGTGCATTGTGTTTTCATATATACGTTGCGTCTTCCTCACAATGGTGCTGATTTATTGTGTGCCTTTTCAGTGTCTATGGACTGAAGAGAGAGAAACTGATGATCTTGAGGTAAGATCTGTTTTTGTGTGTATTTTATACAGAATTGACTACATGCTGACAGCAAATATTACATCAGCACAAACTAGAAAATTAAAATGTGCTTATTTCTCTTGTCAAACAACATTACTGTTCTAAAAATCAGTTGTCAAATTGCAAGAATAATAACCAGTAATTGTTTCATCATATTCAGTCATTTTCCAACATAAGTGCGTCTATGAATTCACAGTTATCACTGAGTAACCTTTTATAGCTCAATCATTTTCTGCAAGTATTGCAAATTAAAAACAAACAAAAATACTGTAGTGCATTGCATGTCTTTGTGAAGACAAAGAAAATATGGCTACAAATAAAATCAGTGGTCTGTTTCAGTGGTTAAGAAAGTAAAAGAGTTAATAGTCATTAACACTGAGTAATGGCTGATGTAAACAGAGTAACTAGTTACCCAGAGAGCAACATAGTGTCGGCCCAAATCCGGCCCACATCTGGTACACACGGATTCCACAAGTACCAGATGTGGGCTGGATCTGGGCTGAAACTGTTGCTGTCTGGGTAGATAATTTGCCTCTAAAACCACTTTTGTTTTGCTATGATATTTATTTTTTAATATGACTTTATTTGTTATATGTTAATCATTTAATTTTAATTAATCATTTTATTTAATGAATCATTAATCATTATTCATCACTCTTTAATGAACTAAAATCTCTTTAAGGTTTGTTATAGTTTTTGTATTAATCACTGGGTCTTGAACACATTAATGTCCATGGTTAATATTTTTAGATCATTCATCAGATGTTGTAGGCCTTGAAGAATAAACTAACTGCTGACATTTGATTTCTCCTCCAGGCTTCATCAGATGACCTAGTCAGAAATGCGTTTCTCAAAAGTGATGAGATCTCAGCCACTGCTGCTTCATCTGTCACAAACAACTGTTCCTCAGAATCCCCCTTGGCATCTCCAACAACACCAAACTCTCCAGCCTTTTCCAGTGACTCTCCCACTTCTGTAGTGCCTAGGAAAAGGCCAGGTCGCTCCAGACCCCGTCCAGTGTCTGACTATGGCCATCTGGCCAGCACAAAGTACTGCATCCCAGAAGAGGACAGGGAGTCGGAGAATATGGACTACACTTCCCAAAAGGACTACAATAGCAATGGCAGCTACATAGAGCGCAACAGCCCTGAGAATGGTCATGTGTGCACTCAGACAGAGAGCAGAAAGAGACGTCCCATCTCTGTTATTGGAGGAGTGGATCTGTTTTCTTCCCCAACTGCTGAGCAGAAGGACGACACTGAAAGTTTGCCTTCTGTAAGGCCTATTGCACTTTTTCTTTCTTCTATATTTTGTTTTGTTGTTCAGTTTCTGCACAATTTTTGTGACATAAAACTGAGTTACAAAAAAATGTTTCAGAGCAGATTACCCAAACACTTCTCTCCATCTTTTATTATTTGGACAAATTATTGTCCAGCCTCATTGGTCAAGAGTCCAGTTCAGAAAAACAAGAAAATCTGATTGGCTAACAGTCAAGTCTGATTTATTTATTTTTTATTTATTTATGCCTGCAAAGGGCTGTCACAGAGTGTCAAGATGGAAATTATAGGAGCTAAGGGCCTTTTTAATGTAGAGCATTTGAGACCTGACAGGATAATAGAGAGGGGCTACATTGAGGCATGATACAGGCCTGATTCAAACCCATGTGCCTTTGAGTACTACAGCTACTTATGTGTCACCAGCATGTGTACTTCCCACTGTGCAATGGCTCTGATAGGCCTTGTGTACTTTGAAACCTGCTTACACTGACATTTATTTTGTGAGCAGATGCTATACTTTATACATTAAGTATTAAGACAACAAGTAGTTAACAATTTAGTTAGTGTATTTCGTACAGTGTTGGCTGATGAAAATAATTTACAAGGCTATTTTAGAGGTTCTGTATCACAGAGGCTCAATCTTTAATAAGATACACATGTTTTGGTGATCTAAACACTAATATGGTCCCATTAGGTCTCTCCCTTGGGGTGTAGCATTATGAGTTTATAATGTCATACTTCAGGTGGTTTGACAGAACTTTTCAGGCCCTAAATGTAACTGCTTTTGTTCTTTATCAACAATGTGATCCATATGTTATATAGAAATACTTTGAAGACATGCTGCTTTGGGTTGGGTCATTTTAACGATTCCGATTCTGCTTATCGATTCCTAATTTCGATTCCAATAAGGTAAAAAAACAAAAACACAAAAAAACTTGGATATCATTCACATTTATTCTAAGTCTTATTGCAAAACATTTAATCGGAGCTGAAAACCATGAACAAAAATCAACAGGCTAAACACTTACACAAGGAACTTTTGTTTAAAAATACCTTAAAAAAAAACAATATAAATTTCAAGCAGTATTAAAGACAAGTAAACGCTCAGTAATCAAAAAAGAACAAATAAACAGATTAGCAATCGAACAAATAAATACAACTGAACAAAGATACGATTTAAATAAACAGTGTTTTAAGTTTTTCAGGAATTCTGGTACAGAAACTGTAATCAAATGTAAAATAACACTGGACTTTATAAATAAAATATACATTACAAATATAAAGTTATTCAATCAAGAACAGCTTTGTGTTTTGTTGTTTGATTAACGTTATTATAGAGACGGAAGCAGGAATATTAAGCTGCTGTCATGTGAAGAGCTGCACGGATCCAATATACTGTTACACATGCATTTTCTTTGTCAACTGTTTACGTTAACTTGAGACATAACCGACTGTGTTTACGAGGTTATTTTGACATATTTTTGTGTGTATTTGTCCGTTTAAATGCATAAAGACACGGAAGAGAACTCAGTTTAGTATCGCGCATCATACAGTATGAGCTCTAGGCAGCTTTCTGTGTGCACAGCGTTTTGAATGTGTGCGTAGCACAGAAAACAGCGCGTTGTTTTAATGGTTTGCCATGTTTAAATTTTAAGTATTTATACTTGATCATATCAAGGTGGTATTTAGGTTTTTACTTATGTTTATATAAAATGTCCAGACAGGATTTTTATTATTGTTTTAAAGTAATTAGAATAGTAATAATTATTACTATTATTATTTTACATTATAGTAATAATAGTTTGGTTGGAAATGTACTTAATTAAAATGTCACAATGAACAACAACAAAAAACATATGAAACTAAAATAGGCTTCATTTTCCTTATGCAAAATTCATATTTTGTTCCTTTTAATTTCTGGCAAATATCATCTAAACATTTCTTTGTGAGATTCACCATAAAATTCAATGTTATGCGTGTAATGTTATGTACTTGGCCGAGGGGACAAGCTAGCGTTTCAGTGTTTATTATCTCACAGGTCATTGTCCTGCTCTGAACACTCACTGAACTCTGAACATAAGGCCTGCTGGATTGTGGGCTCCTTTTAAGGCTGCTGATTAAAATCTAATCTGTCATGTTTTGTTTCAGCCGGTTTCTCGTCCTCCAGTGCCCTCTCACAGAGTGCCTCCATACCGGGCAGTGTCTGCCCGTCTGAGACCCTGCGTCTTCTCCCAAAGCACACCTATCGGTCTGGATAGGATGGGACGGCGCAAAGGGCGCAGATTGCTCAGTGGTTAGTGTGTTTTTGTTTATATGCATGTGTGTGTGCACTTGACCTACAAACATGAGGGGCTCAGTGGTGAGAGTGTTTTGATGGAGAGGGAATATTGATTCTCTCGTGCATAACTCCTAAGCTCATTCAATGTGGTTGTATTATAGATGGCAACTCTGATGCAATGCTCGATGACAGTGTGAGTGAGGAGGACGGCAGCTTTGAAGAACTGACTGAAGGAACACCGTATCTCCAACCAGAAGTCGATCTTTTCACTCTCAATCAGGTTGTGAAAATCATTTTTAAAATTATTTTACTGCTGTTCTCACTTACAGTCTGCTATACAGTCCAGGTCATATTTTATATTCTATGCCTCTTATCTGTTTAGTCAGTTTTAGTTTAGTGTTTGTATGCAGAGTTGTTTTAGTGTTTTAGTGTATATACTTCGAGTGCATGATGTCACCCTGTACTGTTCTTATAAAATTATATGATATGACTTTTAGCCTCAATATTTTAGCCTGACTATAATCTTTCTCCTTCTCCAGTACATACACTCAGGCCATGCCGTGTATGCAGAGGCCCTGTGGGATCATGTCACAATGGAAGAGCAGGAGCTGGCCTTCAAAGCCGGGGAGGTGATCCGGGTTCTGGATGTTCGGGAGCAGGACTGGTGGTGGGGGATGGTGGGCGACCGCGAGGCCTGGTTTCCCTCCAGCTTTGTGCGGGTGAGTCGCACTGTGAGCCTCTTGGAGTAATGAACGTGAAACAAAAGCTAGTTCAAACACACAGAGATTGAATGTAATAATTAAACGCTTAAACCTAGTAAAGGCCCTAACATACTCACAGCAATGTTGTTTTTTGTTCTACGCTTAGGGGTGAAAGTTCAAAATGCCTTTGCAGTGGTATACTGTTAGCAAACATCCCGATGCCATCCACGCTGATAGAAACAGCATTTAGATGAATATGTAAATATGTGCGGTGCGCTTTCCTCTCAATCGCAAAATAAACGCACAACAAAAATGACCGGTGAGAAAACAGTGGTTAAGAAAGTATCTAATCATAGCAATGTGGATATGTTTGGATGAGCTCTGCAATTAGTTTTTCCAGTCACGTGACGTTTATTTATATAGCTGTTTATAAAATAAATTGCTTTAAAGCAAGCAGCTTTACAGTATTAAACATGAAAAGAGAGTGTCAGTGTCTCTTTCAATTAGAATGGGCTTTATGCCGAACGTCACATGAACAAACAGGAAAACAGGTCTCATTGAATCCAGTTATCGGAGAAAGTTAACGGCTGTACAAACTGACGGCGATATCTATGGACTAGTGTTGCTTTCGTCAACGAAAATTATGACGAAATATTGTCGTCAACGAACCGTTATCACCTGACGAAAACGAGACGAGACGTAAATATGCTGGTCATGTGACGATGACTAAAATACATGTATAATGCAATATCGTATAAAAACGAGACTAAATGTGGTTTACAAAATAAAAACTATGCTAAAATGTCTCTTCATTTTCGTTGACCAAAACGAGACGAGACAAAATGTTATAACGTCACGACGAATGAGAGAGTTGTGCGTGAACCCATAGCTTTGTCGCTTTAAATTCTGGTTTGCGATCTGGTCACCCGATTATCAGCGAATTTAACAATATTACTCCATTAGTTATTCCATTCAAATGTCTCATTGATATATTTGACACATTCATAATCATTACTTTTGCCGGTTCTTTGTGACAGCTGTATGTTATTGGCAGCGTTTCTGGTTACATGAACGCGTCACCGCATCAGCACCAGAACATGGAGATTTTATTTTAGAGAATAATCGCACAACTTATTCGATGTTCTATAATTAAATAAACTAATCGAATATCCTAAAATTGTGACTCATCCCTGCATGGAATCTCTTGTTTCTTTTCCCAAATCTTCACTCAAGTCTCACCCATTTTCTAAAGGGATTATAAACGTTTCTTCATTGGTTCGCTTTTAATTAGGCCTATTATATTTGTATTCTTTACTGTGGTAAAGTAGAAAAACGCTGTAGGACAGATAGCCTACATTTGTACTTGCAAGTCAAATTCTTTTTAACACAGTTTGTGCTTGTTATATTAGACATAGGGCGCGTCAAGTTTAGTTGTAAAGCGCGTTTCATAGCCTAACACCGTGTCCTAACTACACGCGACGCGATAAAATTCCAGCGACAGGCAGTGTGTCTGTCCACACTAGACGCGACGCGACTGTGAGACGCCACAACGTCAATCAAAAATCACAACCAATCAGAACAGCGTGTGGGCGGAGTCTCGCGGCAAGTGCACAACACTAGAGAGTAAACTTGACGGCACTCGCAAGAAAATGGATAAGTAGCTACACAATCTAATTCACAAATGTTACACCATTTAAAAATGCATAGGCTACTGAGTTACTAAAACAATCTTTGTCAAATAATACACTTGTTTGTTCACAGTTTTAACGTTCATGTTTCCATTTGTTTAATTTCAAGATCTGAGGTGAAATATGTCCATTGTTGCTTTTACAGCTACAAAGCTGGAGCACTAAATGATATTCAAAGTCACATTTCACGCTTTTAACATTAAATAAAGCACATAAACAGTACTTGAGATTATCATTGCCGCACATTGTGTTTGTTGTTCCAGCGCGACGTCGCAGAAAAATAGAAACCGTTTCTAAATTAGAAACGTCGCGTGTCGCCGTCGCGCCTGGTTAGGACAAAAACTCTGATTAACATGGAAAAGATACCTTTTATCGCGTGTCGCGGCGTCGCGTCGCGTGTAGTTAGGACACGGTGTAAGCCTAAACATAGCCTAAATATTTCGCCCTTGTGGAGGATAAAATTCGCTCTTCAGACCAATTTACATCAAGTAGAAAACACAAAGATATCATAAAGAGATCGATTGTCTTTCCTGCTCGTGTCCGACATCCCTCTCAAAGCGCAGAGTGGTAGGCTATATCACGCATCTTTGTGTGGAAATATAAAACGAGTTTTTATTTTTTTAAATAACCCCCCAACCACCGCCGGTAGTTGGTCCATTACCGCGATGGTAAAAAAAACGGCCACCGTCACAGCCCTAAATATACTAAATATAAGATAACCTTGTTTGAAATTCTATATTGACTGGGTTAAATAGAATTGCATTACTAAAAAGAGACTAAAATACAATTTTCATTGACTAAAACTAGACTAAAATGTCATCAGTTTTCATCGACTAAAACTAGACTAAAATGTCATCAGTTTTCGTCGACTAAAACTAGACTAAAATGTCATCAGTTTTCATCGACTAAAACTAGACTAAAATGTCATCAGTTTTCGTCGACTAAAACTAGACTAAAATGTCATCAGTTTTCGTCGACTAAAACTAGACTAAAATGTCATCAGTTTTCGTCGACTAAAACTAGACTAAAATGTCATCAGTTTTCGTCGACTAAAACTTGACTAGACTAAAAAGAGTATGAACGTGACTAAAACTAATAAAAACTAAAACGACAGCTTGACACAAAGACTAGACTAAAACTAAAATTAAAACAGGCCGCCAAAAACAACACTACTATGGACTTTTAAGGTAATCAGTAAACTTAGCTAGTTATTTTTATTGTTGCCGTTTTATCTGTTTTTTAAATATCTAAATGTTACAAAACTATTGAGAAGAAGAAAAATATAAAGAATTTTAGATATCAATCTGCATGTGATGGACATTGGTTATGCTCATCCTTGTGCTCAAGATGTTTACTAGCCAGTGCAAACTTTTACAGAAAGTACTTCGGAAAGCTTTTTCAAACTCCGAAACCGATTTAGTTTGAAATGACGTCAGAACAGTTCATTTTTTTTATTTCGCTTGAACTGTATCATGGCCCTGCACGGTTGCTCCGGGTGACCCAAAAGGAAATGATAGACGTGTCATTATGGATGCGTGTGCCGATTGACCGGTTGGAGGAGATGAGGGTGTACAGAATGGTGTTTTATTGTTTCAGCTCTAGATTAATGCATTCCATTGTAAATCTATGACTCTTTAAAGATCCAACAAGATGAGTCAATCAGACACAAAGAGGCCGTAGGTGATTTGATCTAAACTTCCTGTAGAAGTGGATTAACCAGTTGTCTCAATCACTGTTGATTGTTGTATTAAAATTGTGCTTTATCATGGTTGCCCTCAGTTTGATCCTCTGGAATTAACCGTAATGATATGTTGTCGTCAAGGTTCGAGTGAATCAGGGGGATTCGAGCAGTGACAGCATGGAGAGCGTTCCAGGTGCGGAAGAGTCCGTCCCATCAGATGCACACAAACAAAACTCAGAGCACAGGAAGCAGATGAGAGCCAATGTGGTCAAAGAGATCATGGACACAGAGCGCGTTTACATAAAACATCTCAAAGATATCTGCGAGGTGAGCCTCCATCCCAGCCATTTCACATTGACCTTCTTCTGTAGTTTGTTTTCTGGTCTGTGTACATGCACATCATAAAGGAACCCTTCTTCAATTTAGCCTGAATGGTAATCAGTCTACTAGGCCTATCATTTTAAATATGAGATTATGATTGAAACACTTTTGCCCTCTTTTAGATAACATTATCTCAGAATATAGGTGTGGTACCCGGAGTAGTAACTCCACCCTAGAGGAATGCAGGAATACTACAGGAATGTTTTTGAAAGAAATTAATACTTTTATTCAGCAAGTATGGATTCAATTAATTAAAAGTGACAGTAAAGACTTGTACATTGTTACAAATCTATTTATTATTATTATTATTATTATTATTACTTTCTTTTTAACAGAGATCCTGAATAAAAATTATTCCTGAAAAGAAAATAAATTCACGGTTTCCACAAAAAAATTAACTAGCACAACAATTGTCAACATTTATAATAATAAGAAATATTTCTTGAGCACCAAAAATATATTCAAATACAAATGTATTTATTTATTTTTTGTTATTTTTAAAATGAAATGATATTTATATTACTGTTTTACTGCCATGGAGAGCATAAGAGACTTCTTTCAAAAACATTTTTAAAAAATCTTAGCGACCCCAAACTTTTGAAGAGAGGTGTGTATACTCTATACTAAGTATTATGATGATGATGATTATTATTGTTTTATGTATTTTTTTTTTAGACCTTCACCATTGCATAATGTAGTTTCACGGCAGTATGATAAGTGTGGTCATGTGACTTCACTTTCTTTTTTTTCATTAATGAGTTTGTACTGAGTTGCTTGCAGTAAACTCAGATCTATACGGCTCACGTTGACAAATGTCCTCCAGATATTCTGTGCAAACTTCAAATTTGCATAATAGTATCTGAAAATAGCCTGGATTTAGAGGGAACCTTTCTCATTGCTGACCTCTGCTGGTCAAATGCTTAAAATATTTTTAGTGAAGGAAAACTTTCCAAAGCAAAAATCTCTAAATGAATATGTTAATTTTGTTGTTTCATAAAAATCGTTTGTTGTTTTAGGGATATATCCGTCAATGCAGAAAGCACCCTGGGATGTTTACTGATGCAGAGCTAAAGACAATCTTCAGCAACATCGAGGACATCTACAGGTTCCAGAGAATGTTTCTCAAGGACCTAGAAAAGAAATACAACACTGAAAATCCTCATCTAAGTGAGATTGGCTCCTGCTTCCTTCAACAGGTACCTTTACACGCTCAAGAACATTCCTTACACGCACAAGAACGCTTTCCTCACAAATTGCACGCATTTCTTTACATCTTTTTCTCTCTGTCAGGAGGAAGGCTTCTCCATATACTCGGAGTACTGTAACACGCATCCTGTGGCGTGTGCTGAATTACAGCGATTGATGAAACAAGGAAGATATAAACACTTCTTTGAAGCCTGTCGTCTCCTACAGCAGATGATCGACATCTCCATTTCTGGCTTCTTACTCACACCTGTACAGAAGATTTGTAAATACCCTCTTCAGCTGGGAGAGCTTTTGAAATACACACCCAAAGACCACAGGTAGCTCAAAAGTTCAAAAGAACAGCATTTATGTTTTGTAACATTATAAATGTATTTGATAACTGTCACTTTTGATCAACTTAATGTGTCCTTGCTGAATAAAAGTATAAATTTCTTTTTTTTTAAAATAATAATTCT
Organism: Abramis brama; assembly: GCF_963993115.1. Lineage (NCBI taxonomy): Eukaryota > Metazoa > Chordata > Actinopteri > Cypriniformes > Leuciscidae > Abramis > Abramis brama. Next base: position 17,851,037 of record NC_139986.1, on the reverse strand, counting down.
TACTGACCCGAAATTTGTAGTGTATATTTGTATGTTTTTGTATCAAATGATCATAATAATAATAATAAAAAAATTCTCTTCAGTGACCACGCAGGGGTGTGTGCCGCACATAAAGCAATGAAGAACGTGGCAAGTTTGATAAACGAGAGAAAAAGGCGACTTGAGAGCATCGACACCATCGCTCACTGGCAGGTGGCCATCCTCCACTGGGCGGTCAGTGACAACACATATTTACACTGTGGTCAACATTACTTAAACACTATTTCTGAATTATTCAAGGCCTATCCTCTCTGATCTTTTTGTATAAAGAAATTTGATTTGGCAGACGTGTGCGTGTCTAATACAATAAGATGTTAATTGGATACCAGGTTGATCTGTTTATTAGATTACTTATTAGTTCATACGCTGGGTCATTCACAGGGCTAAATGTGGCTTTGTGAACAATTTATAGAATAATAATTTCAGGTTTCAAAGCTTGTTTGAAGATTTCAAAGTTGTTTAAAGCAACCCTTTTTTCACTTCCTTTAGGGTGATGATGTGTTAACGCGAAGCTCCGAGCTCATCCACTCCGGCGAGCTCACGCGGGTAGTACGACCCGGTAAGACGCAGCAACGCAGCTACTTCCTGTTTGACCACCAGCTGGTGTTCTGTAAGAAAGACGTCCTGCGGAGAGACCTGCTACACTACCGTGGCCGTATGGACACAGACCTACTCGAGCCAATCGACCTGCCTGATGGACGGCACGCTGAGCTGGGCCTGCTGAAGAACGCGTTTCTGCTACGGCATGCGGAGAACCTGAACGTGCTGTGTGTGCTGTGCTGCAAGAAGAACCAGGACAAGCAGAAATGGCTGCAAGCGTTTGCTCGAGAGCGCAGACGGGTACAGGAAGACCAAGAGATGGGTGAGTCTCACGGCTGAAGGCATCGGTAAGGATAGGAATATGCCAGTGAATTCAAAGAGTGACATTCTCTTCTTTTTTTTTTTGGTCTCTTTTCAGGGATGGAGATCACTGAGGCCCAGAGGAAGCAAGCAGTTCACAACGCCAGGAAATCTAAACAAGGCAAAATGAAAAGTATGTCCAGTCTTTCAGACTATCTTTGTGCGGGTTATAATAGTTTTCAATTGAGTTTTAAATGTAGTATTTACTTATTTCTATCATATTTTCATTTTATTTTAATTCAATTTTAATTTTGTTTTTCAAATTTAATTTTGTTTTTGTTTTAATTCTGTCATTGATAGTTATAATTCTAGTTTCAGGTTTAGTTTTTATCTTAAGATAGGATTTAGGATTCTTTTTGGATTACAGATGTTTGGATTTTTGGACTTTTATTTGAGTTGCTTTTAGACTCATGAAAATGTATTTTAATTTACTTTAAGTTTTCCTTTAGTTTTAATTACATGAAAGTATGTAATCAATGGTATTTTATTTTAATTTGTCTTTGCAGTTTAGTTTAGATCTCATTAGTTTTTATTTAAATAATTTTTTCAGTTTTCTATTTTCAGTATTTATTTTAGTTTTAATATTTTAGGGCTTCCAAAGATAATGCTCTTACTGGTATCATTTAAAAATGTTAAATTAATGTTAGAAAACTGTTAAGTGTAATTTCTAAATGCATTGTAAATGTTTCAAGTTTTATATTGTACTATATACACACACACACACACACACACACACACACACACACATATATATATATATATATGTATAATATAATATAATATATATATATATATATATATATATATATACACACACATATTATATACATATATATATTATATTATATATATATATATATATATATATATATATATATATATATATATATATATATATATATATATATATTTGTATATACACACACCCAGTTATGTTAGTTTAGTTTTTTTTATGTCTATTTCAGTTAACAAAAATGTTTTCACTTTGTTTTGATAATAATGACACTGGGTCAAAAAAATTCTATCTAATCAATATCTCATGTATTCATGGGGAACTGAATGGAATCTCCAAAAACTGTTATGATTACATTTTAATAACATGTCAAATCACCAACCTAATCTGATGAAGTCATACTCACATTCTGTGTCTGTCTGCTTCCAGAAATGAATTATTCTGGTCATCCTGTTCCTCCCCACCATCAGCCCCTACATCCTCTCCATCAGCGACATGTGACCGTGCCAACCAGCATCCCCCAGCAGCAGGTCTTCTCTTTAGCAGAGCCAAAGAAGAAACCGCCTCACCTGTTGTACTCACTTGCACGCAGTGCCCTCTTCAGGAAATGACAAGAGACACTTTCTGTTTTTATGTCATACTGAAATGCATACACATGAATATGTATATTTATATACGTATAAGTAGGTATGTGTGTGTAAATGACATGTGTGCCTTAGTAAAAAGGCTCGTTATTTAGCCTTAACTAAGTCAGTGTGTTAGTATGGGAAGTGTTTGTTATCTTTTTGTGAAGAAGCTGCTTCCCTTTGGGTTTCTCCTGTTCGTCGTCTCACACAAATGTGTCTTTTATGAGTTATTTTCAGATTTTTAGCTACATGATTAAATAATTTTATTGCTTTCCATGAGGCTGGAGCTTTGAAAGGAGTAAAAAATAAAACTGCAAACACTAACCTCTACCATGTTCTGTAAATAAAGTTGAACCAAATATACACCGTCTGTGCCTGAATGTGTTTAAATATATAAATCTAAGGTTTTTATTTAAGTTGCATGTGTTTCAGCATTCTCTATTATTATTCAAAGAGGTTGAATGCATCTATAGGATAAGTGAACACAAGGCTCACTGTCTGCACACCTGCCAGGATACAGTTACACACTGTTAGGTGGAAACGAAGCTCCTCGTGTCGTTTGCCTTCATTCCGCTGCTCACATTCACGTCGTGGTTACAGACAGGGATTTTAGGGGGAAACAGTTTTAACAATGCAGGGTGCAGCATTTGAGATTACCGGTCCAAATAAATGACTGTATGCCATGGAAACAGCGCGAGAGGAAGGCGGGCAGGGAAGCGAGGATGATGTGGCCCGGGAAGACGCCACAAGTGTGAGTAATTAATACTGCTAGACCCTTTGAATATCACCATGGTAAACCTAGATAAAACAAAATAAAAAAAATGTGTTATTGTAGTCAATAGTCACTTAGTAATAGTCACTTGAGTAATTGTTATTTACTGCAAAATCACAATATAAAATACTAGGGGTTCTCTTTCAAATAAAAAAACAATGTTTTTTTTGTTTGTTTGTTTTTTTTCCACATTTTTTATGAATGGTGGTAACCAAGCTCTATAGTTTTTCTGTAGGCCTAATAGTAATTTCAGTAACCAATTATTTTGGCGTAAACTGCAGTATGGTGATTTCTGTGAGAGTAAAACCATTTTGACCTCTGTTGAGGCGGCTATGGAGTTATTGGCTTGACATTTCTCAAATAGTAAGCCTCGAAAAAATCATTTTTACTTAACTATTTGAATAAAGCCCATAACTGCATGGAAGTGGGTTTATCTGAATATCATAAGAATATACATAAGAGATCGCAGTTTATTTGTTGTAACCTGCCTCGATGTATTGTAAAGTGTATACAGTATGCTCTCACTATGCTTAACTTGGTGAAAGATTGGGACCGTCTACAAAGAAGGTTCTTACTAAAAACGTTCAATGACTCTGTCATCGGAAGTATACGCATATATATATATATATATATATATTTGTTTTAATTGTGCTCCAAAATGTGAAACACAAATCTATGTGTGTACATTGCTCTTTTTATTTAACTGTGACAGGGCCTTTGTACGTTTTTCGTATCGTTTATATTTTTTAGATGGTCCCTATGTACTGTAGCCTACCTGCTATTTTTGTACTTCAACTTAATTTTGAGGCATTTCGAAATTAAATGAAATTTTAACTCTTGATTGTCTTTGCATAATATTTTAGCTTTATTTTCCTCGGAAATAATGTGTTACCTCGTTGTAAATGAAATACGGCGAAAGAGATGGGATGACATCATGTAAATAATGCATGACTGGACAACCTCAATGAACGCGAGAGTCTTTGTGATGTTCGCGAAACAAATGATTCTAACTTACCTTTCAGAAATATTTATCCATGTCTGGTCAAATTTGCTTGCAAAAAATTGAAACAGTGATATCATAGTAGCTACAGTGATGCGATTAGTTGATAATACCACAGTACGTTGGTATCTATATAAAGGTTCTTCAAAAAAATATCATGGTGGTAAAATGATACAATGATGCTCCATGGTGTTTCTAAGTAAAATGTCTAAAAAACATTAGCACCATGTCCAATAAACCATGACAGTAGCCTACTGTATCATACCTTTTTTTGTAAGTCAATGTTACATGTAATTGTGTGTCTAAATTTGAGTATGGGATTATTGTTTAATTGTATTGGAAAAAGTTCACTTCTTGTTGTAGCAATAGCTGTAACCAAATATTCAAGATTGGGGTTGACCAGTGGCTGACCCCATGATGTCTAGTGTGATAGCCCTTACCTCGTCCATGAACTGGGAATAGTGTAGACATCAAATCTATATTCATATGTTTTATACTCAAGAAAACCCTTAAATGCATCTATCAGGTTGATGGACAATCGACAGAGATTGTGGTAATTGTTGTAATACTTTATTATGGGAGAAATGACTGAGGCAGTTGCCCATCAAGTCATTGTGATCTCAGTTAGGTGGATTTTGTAACCCAGTTGTATCTCTCTCAGAATTACTGAGTGGCTTTACCATGTAACTCTAACCGCTCATTGCAATAATATCTGTTTGTGATAAGACCACACAACACACACCTTAAATCCAAAGCAACTGATTTCACACTCATTCTCCATTTGAGCCAATTAAAATGTGAGGCCGTCTTTTCTCTTCAAGAAATGTAAAACATCTGGAGTCCTGAAATGACATCAGCACTTTGGTGGCAGAACATTTATGATATCTTGTGACTCTAGCATTGTGTAATAAAATTATCAGAAAGTTATGATAGTACTCGTGCAAATTACTATAATCCAGGTCATCACACTTTTGATTCTAACAGCGGTTGGCTTTTTTCACCAGTGTGTGTTTATTGCATCAGGTCAGAATGTGATACATACCTGTGGTTTCAGGTAGCTGACGTGTCTGTGGAAGTGGCTACGGTGGACGCAACTCTTAATAAACTATGCAGAAGATACAACAGACGCAGAAGAAGAGCAAAAAAGAAGCCAAAGAAGAAAAACCCAATATTGGATCTACAGAATCTGGCCATCCTCATTACAGTGGTGGTGTTTGTCGTTGTGGTGATAATGTGGTCTCTTCTGTGGGTTTTTATATGTAAGCTCAACACAAACACTCATATACACACCCTTGTGAAAAAGAAGTGCACTTAATTGTACTGTGTAGACTTGTAGTGTACTTTAAGTATATTTTAACTGATAATAAATGCTTGTCAGTACATTCACTTTAACCATATGCCTAAGACATTTAATGTCCGAAATCATTACATTCAGGTAGTACTTAAAAATGTATTTTAAAGTAAATGATTTCCTTCTTTTAAAAGTATGCTTTTTCACAAGGGTATTCAAAGTTATGTCCACATATCTAATTTAACTGAAGTGCACACTATGTGTTTTGTAGTCCGGAGAGAGAGCAACAGTGGTGTTTATTTTGCTGGTATGTTCCGTGTTGCCAACGTGGAGTTTATACCAGAGTACAGGCATGCTGACTCGAGTGAGTTTGTGTCCATGGCTAACCGCGTCCAGCATGTGGTGAGTGACACAGCAAAAATATGTCATTAGAATAAAAGGCCTTCAAAAGCCATTGTCACCATCACTTGAATATTTATCTTCCAATAAGATAACCAGCGTATACCGAACGTCATCAGTGTCCAGACTCTACAAACAAACCGTCATCTCTGATCTGAGGTACCGCCGCTCCAGTACTACTCTGCTAGATGGATTTACTTCATTAGGTCAATTGAGATGTCACATGGTTACAATTACCTCTCACCCCATCAGTAATAATAATCAAGGTGGTGTACTGGTGCATTTCTGGATGATCTTCGTGGTGCCGCACCTGAAGACTCCAGCAGTGTGTGAGGAGTGCTTGAGTGCCATCCTAAGGGACTCTGTGCTTATGAGTATGAAGAACAGGTCTACAGTGGGCTTCCTGCAGGGCCTTCCTGTGGACATCGACTCCATTCTTGTCAATGGTAATCTTAGCCACTGTTACCCCTTCTCAAGTGCCCCCCAATTTTAGCAAGACAGTACATATATGACATACCCAAAATAAAAAGGTTGCTTCTCATGAGTCCTTCTGACTAACTAATTTTACACAATGTTAAATGTTATGTACATGTTTCTTTTCTTTTTTTTGTGTGTGAATTTCAGCTTCAGAAGCATTATTATGGTACATTTATATATGTATATATATTGTCTTTCCAGTTGCTTTACGCTCGGATTACACATCAACAGCTGTGGGTGAGTCAGTCAAGACAGATATGTACATATATGACCGGGGTTGTGTGCAATTCAGAACTGAATTGAGCAGCCTTTTAAATTTCAGCTTAATTCTAGAACTTTACTTGAATTGAATTTACATTTATAGCAAATTTGAAACTTAATGTACATTACCATTTAAAAGTTTGGGGTTGAAAAAAAATACAGTAAAAACAAAAATATTGTGATTATTGTAAATTGCAATATTATTGCAATTTAAAAATTCAATTTTCATAGATTTTAAAATGTATTTAATTCCTGAATTTTCGGAATCATTACTCCAGTATTCAGTGTCACATGATCCTTCAGAAATCATTCTAATATGATGATTTATTATTATCATGTTGAAGTTGTGCTGCATAGAAAGATTATTTTATGAATAGAAAAATTAAAAAATTTAATTTTAAAAGCATTAAAATTATAAAGCATTTAAATTATTTCTACAAAAGATTTATATGAATCTTTTTAAAAAAACATTTTAGAATTTTTAAATTGTAATAATATTACCATTTACTGTATTTTTACGTGGTAATGCACGTTAAGTTTCAAATTTGCTATAAATGTAAATTCAATTCTGAAATATAAAAGGCTGCTCAATTCAGTTCTGAATTGCACACAAAATGTATCTTTTGTAAATTTACTGTCACTTTTGATCAATACATGTACACATTTATTTATGTTTCATTAATTGAATGTAATTTTATGGAGTATGGCGTAAGAACATTTCTTATTTACACCAGTCTTTAAAATGAAGCTATGGATGTCAATATTTTTTTAAGTATTTGAAAAATGTAATTAATTTATTTAATTATCAATTAATTAAAACTAAATTAAAATCTGTTTTAATGGCTGTGTTAATTAGTTTTGACAGAATGTTATAGTTTACAAATATAAGAAAAAAATCTTTCTACATTTTAGGAAATATTTTTTTTAAAATATTGTATTTATTTATGTTTTGCAAGTTGTGAAAACTGGAAGTAACTGTGTTGAGTTTCTTTGAATGGCAATTCAGTAAATTTCACTTGCAATACATTTCAAATTAAATTCCAATTCAATTCAAATTTAGTTATAAAATTCTGCATTTTCCAACCCCCTTTTGAATGTGTGTTATTATTATTGATAGAATCTTGTTTCTGTAATTCTGTGTTTGATGGGTTCTGTAATCATCTCTCTGTGTGTATAGGCTCTCAGTGTGTGGATAAGCTGTACGCAGGTGTTCCTGATGTGAGTATTCCCCTCAACGTGTTCTCTTCATGGGGAAGCTTGAGCTGCTACATCAAACTGACAAGTGCTCCAGGCTCAGTCGTCCGACTCACTGTGAACAGCTTGAGTATTGACCCTAGTGACTGCGTCTATGATTCCCTCACCGTGTATGACGCTCTGCTTCCTATGAGAGGCTTGATTCTCTACAGGTTTGTGACAGAAGGGAGTGGAAATATCTTGATTGGGTTTGTGAAATGAAGGACAAAATAATCTGATATTATCAGTGTAATTTTCATGCATTCTCTTCAAGGTTTTGTGAATCAGTGTCAGCCCCGATCTCATTGGTCTCCACCTCCAATGTCATGCTGCTCTCATTCAGACTCACACAAGGCAGAAAGATCTTCCGAGGATTCTTCCAGGCTCTCATGGAGGAGCGTGAGTCCTTCGACTGAAGTATTTGTATGTTTGCGTATGGTGATACTGAGCCTCTTTTGTCTTTCCCATATAGAGTGTATAAATATGATAGCGTTACCCGCTGGCCCAGGTGATGCTGGAGTTATAACCAGTCCATTCTACCCCAATCTGTTACCCCGTCAGTGCTCCTGCTCCTGGATGTTTCAGGTACTGCACCCAATCAAAAGCGTTTTTTAATGTGTAGAAATATTATCCACAGTATTCACGTGACAGAGCGGTGTTTTTTGTTGGCTGTTGATGTATCAGATGCCCAGCGGTCCTCTGGGTGTAGCTCTCAGGTTCCAGAACTACATGCTTAAACTAAAAGACTTGCAAAACTGTGAACACGGCTGGTGGAAAGTCAATGAGATTATGTAAGTGCTTTGTCAAGGGTACATTTCACCTCATTTCTGAGTCAGTTATCTTTAGTTTTTTTTTTTTTTTTTTTTTTTCTACATTTCATTTCTTATAGGAATCGTTAAAAGTCATTTTTTACTCACCGATCGCTATGAAACGGAAGTTGCGATAGTCTTTTCTTCCCTATTGTGACGTATATCTGAGTGAAATGGCTTCTTGAACAAGAAAAAATGTAGGGCGGGACTTGATTTTGTCCATCAGGAATTTATTGGATCATTGTGGTTTGCTATTGCTGTGATGTCATATGAGCGACAGTTTGTCCCGACCTTCGCGCCAGTAAACACATCATCAGAGAAGAGAAGAGATGTCGAAAACATTTTTTGTCAATTTTGATTTCATGGTGACTGTAAATATTTTGAAGAAGCTTCATGCAGCTCTTTTTCATACAGCAATAGTTCCCACTGACCAAACACCAAAAAAAGGGCCATAAAACACAATTTTTGTCCCACATAAGAAGGTCAAACAGGTTTTGGAAAGACATGACGGTGAGTAAATAATGACAGAATATTAATTTTAGCTGAACTATTCCTTCAGTGTTGACAGTATGTGATATTTATCAGGTCTGATATTCAACGTTTGTCAATTGGTATAGAAATAACTGTGATTGATTTACAGATATTGTGGAAATTACATTGACCACTCAACTGTCTTCCGTATTCCTGCTCAAAACCCTGAAGTGGTTTTCCGCTGCAGTTCACGAAGTGCTGACCAACCCTTCAGTGCCACTTACAGCAGTTACAACACCAGTCAGCGTAAGAACAATGCTGCTGAAACAAAGGAAATGGAGAACAATTTCAAATAGTCATTTTTCTCAAGTAGCATACAATCTGACTTACGAGCAAAGGAATACTATTTATAATTATATGCCAGTAAAATGACTCATGGCACCAAATGGGTTTACTCTTGTCTTGTTTGTTTCTCCTAGCTTGCCCAGAAAGTCACTTCTTGTGCTCTACAGGCCTGTGTGTGGAAAAGTTCAAGCGCTGTGATGGACTGGATGACTGTCAGGATGAGAGCGATGAGATTTTTTGTTGTATGTAAACCACAAAATCATGTAATCCAAGTAGTTCTACTATAGTAAAACAAGTAACAAACTATTATTTCATGTTAGTTTGATATACTATAACTGCTTTTCCTTACTGTTCTTAGAACCGTTCTAACTGACGGTGGAAAAGTGGCTTAAAATTGTACAAGAATAATATACAACAGTGGTTCTCAACCACAGAGCTATAGGGGACCTCAGCAAACTTCCAGAGGTGCCCCAATAATTGTTCAAATTATTTTAATTTAGTTATATTATAGGGGTCCTATTATGCTTTTTTACATTTTCAACTGACTTTAGTGTGTAATGTTGCTGTTTGTGCATGAAAAAGGTCTGCAAAGTACTCTATAAGCACTGTTTATGAACCTGAAACGACTTGATTGTAGTCTTGAGTTCTCTCCGGGAACGTACATGTCACAATATTCCTAATTTAAATAATAACCGCCTAAAGCATTCGCAAAAAAGGTGCGAGGCCTGGTTAAGTTGGGTTAGCACTAGCAGTGTGTTGAAACTTGCGGTTATGGTAGGGGAGTGACATTTCCAAAACACACTTGAGGCGCTTGACCAATTACAACACACTGGTCTTGCTGACCAATCAGAGGTTATTGCGCTTTTTGGAAGGAGGGGCTTCATAGAGACCGGAACTAAACAGAGTGCTATAGACAGACTGGGAAGTGAGGTGCTGCCGTAAATATATATATATATCTATGGGTGCTGCAACAATATAAGATATTTGAAAAATAATGTGATTTATGAACATTTAAACATGAAATCCTATTCTAGTAGTCCCCAAAAACAAAATCAAGACTTAGAAAAAAGGCATAATAGGTGTCCTTTAACATAATTTTAATTAAAATGCTAACATATTTTTGAATTTATTTGTAGTATTAGAGGAACATATCTGCTTAGAGAATGCAAGAGAGAAAGGTTAAGAACTACTGGTTTACAACAATATCTTGATATTTCAATATGGTATTCATGTGAATATTCACTATTTTATTGTCTGTAACAGCTAAACCTCCTAAAATATGTGGAGGTTCATCCCCTTTGCACCCATTATACATCTGTAATGGAGAGATGGACTGTTCCAGTGGTAAAGATGAGACCAACTGTACTCAAGGTAATGTGAAAACTATTGAAAAATTCAAACTTTGATAGGTGTCAATTGTTTATACAGTTATTTATGTGTTGGCTATGCAGAGACTAGCTGTTCTGGAGTCAGTTACCAATGTGGCAATGGAGCCTGCATTCTTAAGAAAAATGCTAAATGTGATGGCGTACCCGACTGCTTCGACCTCAGTGATGAGAAGGACTGTGGTGAGTTTTACTGTGGCAACATCCAAAAACATCTCGTCACTCATCAGATTGGTTTGTAGACATTTAAACTGACAGAACTAGTCCTAGTCTAAATACAATTTATGTCTGTTTTAGTTTTTTTTAGTTGTTTATTACTAATCTTTTATTTTTAAATTCAACTATTACTAATAAAATCTCCTTTGAGCCAAACAATCAACAATATGGTAGCTTCAAATCCATACGAGGTATCAATACGGAATCAATCTGACTTCAAATGTATTTTGGTCACAGAATTAAAAATAATATAGGTGAATCATAGAATTAAAGACACATCTTACATCAAATTATCAGGTTTTTTGCTCGCACTTTTAGCCTACTTTCTTCCTGCTCACACTTTGGTTTTCTTTGCTCTCATTTCTCATTTCAAATGTTGCAAAAAAAAAAAAAAAAAAAAGCGTGAAGAGTAAGGAAAAAAAGCAAGAAAAAAAATGACTGTGAGAGCAAAAAAAAAAACATTATAGAAGAAAAAGAAAACATTAATTTGCAGGCAATTTTATGCTTTCTTTATTTAGTTTTCGTTTTCTTTCTTTTTTTGGTTCATTTCCTTCATGTGTCTATACACATACTAATTGGCTTCATCACTCTGTCTCCTCTCCACCAATAAGCTGGTGTGTGCTCTGGCGCAATATGGCTGCCGTCGCATCATCCAGGTGGATGTTGCACATTGGTGGTTGTTGAGGAGATTCCCCCCTTATATGTAAAGCGCTTTGAGTGCCTAGAAAAGCACTATATAAATGTGACAAATTATTATAATATGTATTGTTATAAAACATACAGTCTCTCACTTCCGCTAAATATGGATCAGTGATTTTGATGACATCACTCTGCACTTCAGCTTCTCATCAGATTTTCTGTCCAATCAAATGCTTTCTAGAATCTAAAGCGTCCCGTAAGTTGCCCCCCCCTGCGAGTCGGCGCAGACCAGAAAACGCATCGGATCCATTTGAATTCTGCACAGAATGCTATATTTTAAAGCGATATAGAGGAGATTAGGAGGAAACTGCGGCTTTACTGAGCTCAACGGCTCTGGCCGAGCTGTGAAACTAAACGCTATTGGCTATTTTAAAACAGAGGAGGAACTGTTCAATATGTCCCGCCTTGTCTTCCTGTTTCAGTGGAAATGACATCAACACATTGAATAATACTGCGCGTTTCAAGGCACTTCAGTGGCCTTTAAGATTCACATTGATGCTATAAATCAATTAAGTTCCACATCCTTCAAAAAGACTCCAAAAGTTAATTTAGGACCACGTTTTATGACTAGCTAACCACTCAACCTAAAATATCCTCCATATACTATGATGATATTGTTGCTATTATTATGACCTATTGACCTTTTTACAATGGTTGTCTTGAAACGATGTTTGGTAATTGGTGTGTGTGTGTTGGAGTTGAATCAGAGGGAGATTACAGGAGACAAGCTGAGCTTTGTTCATGGTTCATTTTTTTTCTAAACGCTCTCTGGTTTTATTGGATTTGGCTCATTAGATGCACCTGTCATGATTGAACAGTTTATGCACATACAATGTTTGGAATAATTAAGATTTTTTTTATGTTTTTGAAAGAAGTCTCTTATGCTCACCAAGGCTGAATTTATTTTAAAATACAGTAAAAACTGTAACATTGTAAAATATTATTACCATTTAAAATACTCTTTTCTATTTTAATCTATTTTAAAATGTAATGTATTCCTGTAATGACAAAGCTTAGTTTTCAGCAGCCTTTACTCCAGTCTTCAGTGTCACATGATCATCAATCATTCTAATTCAATTATTTTGACCAGTAGTAGTGTACACACCTGTATCAGTATACACATTTATACATCCTTACGTAGCATGTCAGTCATTTTTGATGGCTGTACACTAACACACTTTTTTATCTGCTTGTGTCTTATTTGTTTCCATATGATTATTAGACTGTGGCAATCCCACCCCTTTAAAGCGCATATTTGATAGCGCCTCCCCACAACAGCGCATTGTAGGTGGGATCAATGCGATGGAAGGAGAATGGCCGTGGCAGGTCAGCATGCATTTTTCTGGTCAGCTGTATTGCGGAGCATCGGTCCTCTCTGATGAGTGGCTCATTTCTGCAGCGCACTGTTTTAGCAAAGAGAGGTGAGGAACATCAGGTAGACCTAAACTGTTGAATATCATAGCAGGTAAGTAAACTATGCCATTTCTTAATGCAGTTTGAGCAAGTGTGATCTTTCAGGTTGTCGGATCCACGTATGTGGATGGCTCATCTGGGCATGCTAAACCAGGGAAATGCCAAGCATGTGGCCGAGATCCGTCGAATTGTGGTGCATGAATTCTACAACGCAAGAAATTTTGACTATGACATTGCCCTCGTGCAGTTGAAGAAGGCCTGGCCCAGCAGCCTGGAACGTTATATCCAGCCCATCTGTCTGCCGGCCGCTTCTCAAACCTTCACTGACGGGCACCGCTGCTGGGTCACCGGTTGGGGTTACCGTTCTGAACAGGGTAAAGAGCTCAAAAAACAATGACAGATGATGTAAACTACTTTTCAAAAGCTGATTGAAAAGATTTTTTTTAAAACTTAAAGTTTCTTATGCTTACCAAGGCTGCATTTATTTGATTGAAAATACAGTAAAAACAGTAATATTTTGAAATATTATTACCATTTAAAATCTACTTTATTATTTTTTTAAATGTATTGTGATGGCAAAGCTGAATTTTCAGCATCATTTCTCCAGTCTTCAGTGTCACATGACATTTATTATTAATAATAGTATTGAAAACAGTTGTGTTGTTAACTATTTTTGTGAAAACTTTGATGAATAGAAAAAAAACAGTTGTTATTTTAAACAGAAATCTTTTGTAACAGTGTTAATGTCATTACTGTCACTTTTGATTTGTCCTTGCTGAATAAAAGTATTCAGTCTTACAGACCCCAAACTTTTAAACAGGAAAATAAAATCAGTTTTATAGGTCTACAATAAATGACAATGAAATAGCATATTTTTCCTCTGTTTGTACAGATAAGGTTCTACCCACAGTATTGCAGAAGGCAGAAGTTAGCATTTTAAGTCAGAGTGAATGCAAGAGAAGCTACAGCCCCGTGTCACCTCGCATGCTGTGTGCTGGCGTGTCCTCAGGAGAACAAGATGCCTGTCGGGTGAGGGGAGATAACAGGCATTGGACTTGGTCCTGCCTTATGAACCAAACATAAGCTTAGTATCTCATTTCAGAGCATTATTAAAGTACTAACCTTTCTCATTGTTTAAAGTGAACTGTCTCTTTGGATTTTTACATAAGCAGTTTTTGATTGCAGGGGGATTCGGGTGGTCCTCTGTCCTGTCAAGCACACGCAGGCAGCCGCTGGTTTCTGACGGGCATTGTGAGTTGGGGTTCCGGCTGTGGCAGACCCAACTTTCCCGGAGTTTACACCAGAGTGGCCAAGTTCATAGATTGGATCCAAAGACATATTTAAAAATGCACAGCCAAGTAAATCCACCTTATAATTCAGTCTGTAACTTAACAAAACAAGCCATTTTCACCTAAACAACAACTAAATGTGTTATTTAATGGTCATTCAATCATGTAACAGCATTATAATACATTTGTCTTGAACAATAAAGATATTGTTGGTGTTTTTTAAGTTTAACATGTATACTATATAGTATAATACACACACACACACACATTTTATATTAAATGTAATATAATAGTTTGTAATATAATAGAGACCAATGGTTCTACGATCTACTTAGCCTAGGCTTAGTTACGATGCTTTTGAGAAACACAGCCCTGGACGTTTCACTGTTGCACATGGCAAAATATGGGCTGCACTTTTACACAGCTGTTTTTAAGTGCAAATTGGTATAGCTCATTGGCACCATATTCTGATTCAAAATAGTAATTATGAGTATTATATAAAAAAATGGCCTTGGTAGACTTTAATATCAATATATAGCGAGAATGAATAAACATTCATATGGATTTCTGTGTTGGTTTCTGAACCTTTAATTAAAAAACAGCTCAAAAGACTTGGACACAAAGAGCTGGATACGAGAGATCTTAAAAAAAGGAAGATATGTTAGGTTTCAGAGTGCAAGTTTTTGAAAATGATACCATTATTGTCTCCATGTAAACTACAAAAATACAAATTTGTGAAAACGGTGACGTCATGTGCATGCGTATTACGTTCAGTTTATAGGTATAGTGTTTCTTTAAAAGGTGACATCGCCAACTAGCTTGCATAATACAGTGTTTTTAATGTTTTCGCGCATCTGTGTGATTCAACAGGGATTGTTTTGACAAGGTTGTCTCATGTGTGCGAAAAAACGCAAAGGAAAAACTGTTTTTTACATCGTTGTCGTATAAATGTAGCCTGAGATTTTAAGTATGTTTACACGACAATAGTGTACTAAAAAAAAGGTTTTCCTATGCATTTTTCAAGACGACAACGTTGTGAGATAATAATCCTGTTCACACAGATCCACGAAAACGATTAAAAACGCTGTATTATGCATGCAGGTCAGTAGTTGGTGATGTCACAAGAAACACTACATGCCTATAAACTATAAGCAAGTGCATGACGTCACCGTTTTCACACATTCGCGGTTTTGTAGTTTAAACGGAGACAATAACGATATCTTTTTCAAAAACTCGCCTTATGAAACCCATTTTCAAAAGTTTGTGTTTTTAGGCACGCCGTTGTCGTGAACGGCCAAAACGCATAAAAAGTTTTCAGTTTTTAGTTGAAAATGGTGTCTTGTAAATAAAAAACACCCCCACCCACCTCAAGGATGACAAAGCATACAGTAAATACTCTCATAAGGCGGAAAACGTCCCAATGTAGAGTCATTAAGTAATAAATACAGTGTGCAGCACACGGGGATATATTGGGTCTACTTTGTTCCCAGGCTGCACGCCTCGCTGGCTCGTAACGTGAGACACGGGGGGAAACAACAGGGAAATATTTCATCCAGACTGACTCTTTTTAAACAAATATTTTAGCAATGCGCTGCTATTTTTCATCCCCAGCAGATGGACCGCTTTAATGATGCATTCTTCGCGATTAATTTAATGACTCTCTAATCATGTAACATCAGACTGCCCATTGTGGCCCATGGCACACGCACACCACGGGAGAAGTTTGCCCACAATTTCTGTCGCACGGATGGCTGTGTGGATTGTACCTGCTCATAGTGCTCCCTTTGTGCCGCGGTGCATGCTGGGTGCCGTGCAGCACCTGTTCACGGAGAGACACGGAGAGTGATTGCTCGCAGCGCCAGACCCGCTCAGGTCGGGTTTCTCCGGGATCGCACTACGTCTCCGGGCTGATTTCTCTGCCCGAGGTATTGTTCTGTATCGCTGCATCGGAGCCATAATAGAGCGGGCCATGAGGACTTTTCCCAAAAACAGGAGCTGCGAAGTTTACAGCGTCTCTGGTTTAGGAGCCTGCGCCCCCGCCGGTGCACCTGCACAGGTAGGAGAGACCCTCCATCAGCACCGCGCGCGCAGACGCAGCGTCTAGCGAATTCTACACGGTGATGATGCTTTCGAGCACTTTTAGTGTTTATTCTTACTTAAAGAATACATAATCCTATTTTGTGAGCCTGAGGGAAACATTGTTTCAACATCTGTGTATCATTGTTTTTAGTGCTGTCAAACTTTGACATTGAAGTATTTTATTTTGTAGCAGATCAATACGGGAATAATATTAAAATAGCCTATAGTTTAAGTATTTTAATTCGTAGAAAATTTGTGTAGCCGAAATTATTGTTAGTGCTGCTGTTGCCACCTACATCTAACTAGCTATAGAAAACATGGATGTTTTAAATTATGTGCATAATATTATTTTCATCACCACCTCATTTTAAGGACACATTTTAACTTAAAACAGCAATTGGGAAAATTTAGAAATAGACAAAACATAGGCTAATTGTAAGTTAGTTACAGTTGATGCAAATGTCTATATTCTGTGAAAATATTTGTCCAGTAGTAGGCTGCATTGATTGGAACGTGTTCCAATCCTGGTCAGCAATGATATTTCTAGTTTATTTTTTAAAACGCATAGATGAAAAACTTGCCTGGATGTTATATATCCAATTATCCAAGATTTATAGATCATACCTGTTCTGTCATTTTACAATAAAATTATAAGAAATAAAAAAAAAAATTGGTCTTTTTTTGACTTCTCACCTCATTTTGGTGGTCACTTACACTCTTTAAAAAAAAGTTATTTATTGGCATGTATGGTTCCATGAAGAATCTTTAAAATCCATGGAACTTTTCCATCACACAAAGGTTCTTTATAGTGTAAAAAAAGGTTCTTTAGATTATTAAAATGCTCTTCACACTATAAAAATGGTTATTTTAGTAACTGCTCATGGAAAGGATCTTTGGGAAATGGTTCTTCTATGGCATCGCTGGAAACCTTTTATTTTTAAGGGTGTTTGATACATCTAGTTTCTAATTGGTTAAACTGTTACAACTCACCCTGTGTTACAACACTCCCCTCTCCCCTATGCAAACTTACAAAAGGTATTTTAAGCTCATTTCAGCTGTGATAATGAACTTAAACCTTTTAGTTTGGCCACGGGGTTGCCTGCGTCTAAACGTTGGTCTTGATGGTCTCATGAATGTGCTTGTCAAAGATGGAGTGCTGACACCGCTGAGAGAGGCCGTGGGAAAGCAGACCCTCAAATTACGCTTTGTGCAACTCCACAGGGGAATCCCACCAGGATATCCTAGTTCCGCGACCCCTTCCTCCTAATGAAAAGATGTTTAGAATGATGGGGGGGAAGCCAATTAAATACGACACATAGGTTGTTGTAGGGTGACAGAAAGGTTGTGATAATGATCATGAATTGTTTCGGTCTCTCTCAACAAGTGACGTTAAGGCAACGTTTCTCGACTTGTGTTTCACAGGACTTTGTGACAAAGCCTGTCCAGACGTCAAGCCCATCTAGCAGCGAGTCTGACATCAAGAGCCCGGTGGGCAAGAGAGCGGATTGCGGGGCATGGAGTAAGTGGGCGCTGAGAGTCTCTCCCCTCCTCCCTCTCTCGGCTGCCATTGCACTGACTCTCCATTTCCTTGCATGTAAGTTAAGACCCTCTGCTGTAGAGGAATGCTGAGATTATGATCTGGTATGTTCCAGTATATCTAGTGAAGCCTCTCATCCTCGGCTGTCCAAGAAGAGTCTTCAATGAGAGCATGAAAATATTCTTATTTTGATTTGCTTGATAAGCTACTCGTATACATTAGGCTGCTGTAGATATTTTTCTATATTCACGTGATCCACAGTGACCCCCCAAAATATGTTAAGACACTTTTGGACATTAAAGTCACACTTAAAAATTAGGGATGCACCAATATGAAAATTTTGGCCGATACCGATAACCGATAATTCTTTGTGTTTGAAAGCCGATAACCGATATATTGGCCGATAAATCTAAATCCAAATATTTATATAATTGTTGAGAGTCTGATTACAAAAACAAGTCTCACTATTAAAGCCATGTCCCAAGCACAGAATTATAATGTTCTCATTATAATTTTATGTTGCCTATATGACAGCACATGTTGCACTTAACTGTATTTTCCTTCCGCTACCGATATGTTGGCCGATATATCGTGCATCCCTATTAAAAATGTATGAATGTCATTGACCTTTTGTCAGAACTAACTTCATATAGTTGTTTTGCAGTTACTGTTAATTAACTGATGAAGATTATTTTTAGTAGATATACAGTAAATTTAGTGTTCAAATGATTATTAAATAATGTGTTGTGTGATGTCTAAATAAACACTACAGTTTAAAAGTTTGGGGTCGGTAATATTTTTGAATGTTTTTGAAAGAAGTCTCTTATGCTCACCAAGGCTCCATTTATTTGATCAAAAATACAGTAAAAACAGAATTATTGTGAAATAGAAATTTCATATATTTTAAATATTTTTTTCCTGTGATGGCAAAGCTGAATTTTCAGAAGGCACTACTCCAGTCTTTTAGTATCATATTATCCTTCATAAACATATTTTGTACCATAAATGATTTTACTGTCACTTTTGCTTAATAATAGTATCCATTTCTTTAAAAAGGGAATAAATACAGACCACAAACTTTTAAAAGGTAGTGTAACTAGAAAAAAAAAGAAATTTTTGATCAAACGTGTTTTTAGTGCATGTATATGCACTATATACATGCCAAAAAGTCTTTTTGCAATATATGGCATCTAAATTGCATCTTTTCCCTGTATAAATTCTTAAAAATGAAATATTTTGCTTGAAAAGTATCTGTGTGCTTCTTTCTTCAAAATAAATGTCACTTGATTTGATATTTTGTCATATAATTCAAGCATTTTAAGTGTCCAGACACTTTTTGGGTCTACGATACGTAGTTAATCAACATTTAAAACTTTTGAGAGCATTTAAAAATATAATATTATGTGTTCCTGTTCCCGCAGCCTCTCCATCGCCCTCAGTGTTCTACCTTGGAGGAAGCATCGAGTTCTCCAACCTCAGTTTCTCTCCAGACCTGGCAGACCCGTCGTCTACACAGTTCCGCCTCCAGTCTCAGGCGCTAAGCCATTACGTAAGCATAAACATACATAACAGTTTCTCTGTGCCGCCCTCGGCAACAAAGCCGGTTTCTCCGTGATCTCTCCGGAATGCGGCCGCTCTCCAGAGACCACTCAAGGAACGATGCTCGCCCCTGGCACTTTCAGACGCAAAGTCCGCCAGAGCTGCAGGTCCAGTGGTGCGCTCGTCCCTCATTGTCACCCTTTTAAATGTAAAGCAGGCCCTGCCGAGTCTTCGGCCGCTCCGTGGCCCTCTTAAATGTAAAGCCAGCTGTAACCGGAGCTCGGCTCGGTGTGAGGCGGTGCGGTGAGACCGACTCCCAGAGGACCGCAGCTTTTCAGGGCCGAGGACAAGAACGGTGTTTGTGAGAGGGACAGGGCCTAGGCAGGCTGAGTGAGAGGAAGAGCAGTCCTTCAATAAAAACATTGTCTGTGGGCTTCCTCACACACAATCAGATGCTCTGTACCTCTTTGCTGAGAGGCTGCAGCCAGCGGAGAAAAGAAAGGTAGACCAGGGGACAGAGTAGGCCAGGAGAGAGAGAGAGAGAGAGAAAGTAAGGATATAGGCCACCGAAAGAGAGCGCAGGAAAGTGTGGGCCAAAAGGGCCAGTGTGTGCCAGTATCATGGGAATGGTTGGCATTTGTGTCCGCAGATTAATAGAGGCCGATGAGGAAACTGGCCAAGTGCTGCATTTCGTCCAGTGCGATGCTCTAATTAGCCTAAACGCAACCTGTGTCGTGCCTGTAATCCAGTTTAATAGCAAGGGAATGCGATTGTGAGAAGTGACGGCCTGCAAGTGTGCGCCTTTGCTCATAAAAGTTGGTCTAAATCTGCTGCCCGCCCCTCCATCCAGCACTTCGGGATGACATTGAGCCCCAGACAATGGCGCTGTTGTTGCACAAAGCTCTTGTTGCTCAAAGCCAATCTCACAAGAACAGCGCTTTTGTGCCATGGCTGCAGGTCTCGCCTGGGCCACTGATGTCTCACCTTCTTCAGTGATGTCACTCCTCCCGTGGCTCTGATGTCACTGCGACGTCCCGGAACACTGTATAGGCTATGCCATACGGAAACTTCACGACCTTGGTAGATGTTATCAGTGGTTTGTTTGCGGTGTGCGGAAATGGATGTGAAATACAATAGCGGCTGATGTTTGTCATGGTAATCAGTTATTTCATGGTGTCTCTGTCATCTCTTTGCTTCCTTTCGGTTGATGTACCGTGGATCTAAGTTCTCAGAGTTGTATGATTCTTCACCGTGGAGCTCGTATTACCAGCACTCAGGAATTATTGCATTTAGGTGAGTCTGTACATAAACACGTCACAATTTATTTATAATTTTTTTTTATATATATATATACATTGCATTTGTGTGCACATTGAATAATTTGATTTGTGTGCAATAATCATTGAATTTTCACATTTTAAGTTGCTTTAAGTAATTGCACAAAGTCAAACAGGAACTTGTTCAATTTTGAAGCGATGGTTCACCCAAAATTGATGTGTTCATCCTTCATGTTGTTCCAAACCTGTATGAATTTCTGTCTTCTGATGAACACAAAAGAAGATATTTTGAAGAATATAGGTAACTAAACAGTTGATGGGCCCCAGGCGAGTAAATTATGACAGAATTTTCATTTTTGGGTGAACTATCCCTTTAAATACCTCTCTCCAAAACCCCGCCCTCAACAAACCCAAACATGCAAAATTAGGCCTATTTCTGATTGGCTAAGAAAATCAATTAACAAAAGAGAATAACAGAAAATCAATAACAAATAAAAAGACTGTGGCAACTGTTAACATAAACCACAAAGATCCCGTGTTGTTTTAGAATTATTTATTTAGTATTAAAATATTTATTAAACTTTTGATATTAGCTTATATATAGCTTTTATTTTTGTATTTTAAGTTTTCATTTTAATTCGTAATTGTATGTGATTTTCAAAGTTTTTTTTTAAATAGTTCTATTTACCTCTCATTTATTTTTAGTCATTTAGTCATTTTAGTACTGCAACTTTCAGTTATTTGCCAAGGCAACATTTGTAATAATTTTCAGATTTCAGATTTTTTTCAAGTTTAAATTCTATTTTATTTCAGATTTATTTCAATCAACGAAAACTATTTTGAATTATTTCAGCTCTAGTTAACAATAACACTGAAATGATCTTGCAGTATCTTCAGTACTTTGACTTATAGTCACAGCTGTTGTAGCGGATGCAGATGTAAACTCTAATACGCCAACGTTGCTCTGATGTGACCATTCGACCGTTAGCAAATTAAAATTCAAAGCCCATCAACTCAAACTAAACCAGTTTTAGGTGTCGTCATCTTGTTAAAAGTAATGTGTCCTGATGACAGTGAAGGAGTGGAAGGTCTTTGTGTGTACTACTGGAGTAAATTCTCTGCTCCTCCTGCTATTGCTGAGGAACTCCGGAGAGTGAATCCGGCCCGGTTGCAGCGTCGTCTACCTGGAACCAACAAGGTCCTTTTTAGCAAGAACGAGGAACGCTACTACATGGAGAGGGATGAGGACACACTGCGTCTGCTGGGTTAAGAGCGTTTCATCCCTCGGTTTTTGTCCTTTCCAAAGTAAGGACAACACCTAAACGTGCGTTTCTATGTCTGCAGGTTTGAATCCAGATGACGGTGGTGATGCTGGGGATGCTGGGGATGATGACGATGAAGATTCTGATGACAAAGCGGAAAAAATAAAGAACCCAAACTCTTTGCAGAGTGGCAAGTGGCAGTTGGGGCTGCAGGGTACAACCATAATACACTGTAAATCCTGTTGAGTTTACTCACATGATTTATGAACACTGACTCATTTGAGTTGCCAAATGTTGGTTAACTTTAGTTCTTCTGTATCCTCCATGATACATCGTAAGAAAAACGCAATTTACGCCACAAGTAGGTAAGGCCATTCAAATGCAACCATGTCCCATTAATCCTCTGAGTAAACTCTGCATGCAAGTCCCTCAACCAGGCAGGTTTTACAGTGTACTATCACTACCATACTATATCATTCTGTCATGAAAACTCATCTACAGTCATTATTTTCTGATTGTATTCTTCATTTATTCTCTCATTCTGATCATTTCTTACTCCCATCTGCCTAACAGCCATGTCTTTTGACCTGTACGCTAAGTACGGGAACAATCGCACACTCAGTCTTGTCAGTCCGAAGAAGCCGTATTACCAGTGGAGGCTGCGGGTGCCGTCCGGCCACGTCGTGCGACTGGTCATTCTCACACTTCAAGGGGCAACACCAGGAAGCTGCTCCGCCAACAAACTGTCTGCTTATGATTTCCTACTGCCGCTTCAGAACAAGATCATCGCCAGGTAAGTGTGACATTACATAGAGAATAGCATTTTTTGCAGCATCTTGGTTCGTAATCTCAATGTTTTTAAATGAGCACTGAACACAGTCTGTACGTTTCCTGGCCTTAATTTGGTGCTCTACAATTGAATTATAATGCTTAGAGGTTTAGTTCACCCCAAAATTTTAATTGTTTTCGTTCTTTCTTGCATCACAAAGAAAGATATTTTGCTGAATCAAACTAATACTTTTTTCCATAATGGAAACACATGCTGTCAAGCTCCAAAAATGCCCCAAAAAAGGCATTTTTTCATAACTTCGTATGACTTCATAACTACACTACCATGCAAAAGTTTGACATCTGTACAAGATTTTTTAAATGTTTTTGTCACTTATACTCACCAAGGCTGCATGTATTTGATCAAAAACAGAGTAAAAACAGAAATAATGTGAAATATTATTACAATTCAAATGAACTGTTTTCTATTTCAGTATATTTTAAAATGTCATTTATTCCTGTGGTCAAAGCTGAATTTGTCTTCAGTGTCACATGATCCTTCAGAAATTATTCTAATATGCTGATTTGCTGCTCAAGAAACGTTTCTTACTATTATTATCCATGTTGAAAACAGTTGTGCTGCTTAATATATTTTTGTGTGAAATTAGTCATTTTTTCAGGATTCTTAGATGAATAGAAATATCAAAAGAACAGCATATATTTGAAATATATATTTTTTGTAACAATGTAGTAGTTTTTACTGTTACTTTTGATATGATTGTTTGTTGTGAGGAATAGACAGAATTTTCGATAATTGAAAAGTCGATAATTGTCTCAAAAATGCCGCATCAAGATTTGAACTGAATGTCATCACAAATGAAATCTGAGCATACAAATAATTTAAACTTATGCTGCTTTGTCCTTAACAATATGATTCCTTTCCACTCCACACACCTGAATACTGTTTTTTTTTGTCTTCTCTCTTCTTCTCAGATGGTGTGGTCTGCCAATATCAGGAACGTCCCCTGTAATGAAACTGACATCGTCTGGGAACGTCATGCTTGTCACATTTTCATTCAGTCGTCAGAGGCAAGGAGCCATCTTCAAAGCTTATTTCCAGGCTATACCCAAAACCGGTGTGTGAATTAGTGGTCAGCATGAGACGCTATCATTGTAGTGGTTATTCCTCTCAGATGTTCGAATTTCTTTGGTTCCGTGTCGCTGTTTTTTCTATAGAGTGTGGTGGTTTCCTCACTGCATGGAACGGCACAGTGACGTCCCCTTACTACCCCGCCTACTACCCTCCAAATGTGGACTGTAACTGGAAAATCAGGGTGAGCTAAGGCTAAAGGCTTTCCCATGTTTCCCATGAGCCTCTTCCCCAGTGTTAGCATGCATGCCCTGTGAACCCCATTCAGAGGCCTGGGATGCTCCCTCTTTGAGACGAGGGCCGCAGGGTGGCCGCTGCTTTGTGTAAGAGTGCGTCCGTTGAGAGTCTGGTTTCACTTTTAGGCTCCGTTGCCGGGATACCTTCTCTCCGTGACCATTGTGATGCTCGACATTCAGGATTCACCAGCCTCGAGCACCTGTGAAAAAGATTGGCTGGAAATAGGTGGCGTCAAGTGAGTGTCATGTCTTTCACGTGTTGAAAACAGTTGGCTTAGACTTTGGAATACGAGCTGTGGGTCTACATGCATTATGTTTATAATACGTCCTATGAGAATCAGATCATATTTTTGGGCTGAACTAACAGCGTGTTTGTGTGCATGTCTATATATGCATGTGTATGTTTTTTCTACGTTTCCACAGGCTCTGTAACCCAATTGGGGACAACAGCAGAAAGAGGATCTATTCTTCTCCCGTCCTGCTGCACTTTCATTCGGATGAGTCTTTGACACATAAAGGTTTTTACCTGATCTACAGAGCCTTCTCTCCTGAAAGCGGTGAGTTCTTAGTATTCTGTTTTTATCCATTTTTGTTTTATGTGTTTTGTAGAACAGGGTTTGATTTGTGGTATGTGTTTTGCATCTGAAACAATTGTCTCTGTTACTGCTTTGTGATGTTTCAGGGCCATTAAAAGTAAAGCATGATCCCAATGTTTTTTTGGGGGGGGGGAACTATTAGATAAAATATTAGAAAAATATTATGTAATAGAAAATTTAAGATTTTTGAATTATTTATTTTCAATTATTTTAGATTATTAATGATTTTAACCCTTTCACGCATAGAGGTCACTACAGTGGACACCTATTCCAAAAGCCATTTCTTGCATATGCATGGGTTTTGATTGCACAGTTGCACATCAACTACTAGAGTGGACACTAGTGTGTCATCCTATACACTGCCACCAAGTGGCAAGCCATTGTATGTGGAATTTTTTCCCCAAACCAAGATGGCGACGGCCAGTCAGAAATGCCAAGTTGCTTCAGAATATCCATCCATTCCTTTTGTCCTAGAAGATTCTTGCAGGTGAATTTTTTTTGTAACATCTAAGGAGTCGTATCATTATTACATTTTCCAAGTATTGTTTTTAGATTGGGAGGAAAATATGATTAATCATCTGTCCACTAATTTGGACATCATGCATCTCTAGCTATATTTCAGCTACAATTCATACTATTACTGTGACTGTTGTTCTTGAAAATACTTAATCTGCAGTAACTTTTTTGGTTGTAAATAAATGTATTTGTCATTAGAATGTAATTTGCAGTTAAAAAGTAATCTGATTATGTAATGCATGTTACTTGTAATGCGTAACTACTTGTTACATCAAAAAAGTCATCTGATTACGTAATCACATTACTTATATTACTTTACTCGTTACATCAAAAAGTAATCTGATTATGTAATGCGTTACTTGTAATGCATGTTTCTTGTAATGCGTTACTTTACTTGTTACATCAAAAAGTAATCTGATTACATAATTCACATTACTTGTAAAGTGTTACTTTACTCGTTACATCAAAAAGTAATCTGATTACATAATGCGTTACTTGTAATGCACGTTTCTTGTAATGCGTTACTTTACTCGTTACATCAAAAAGTAATCTGATTAGATTACATAATGCATGTTACTTGGAACCCTAACCCCAACACTGATCATTTCAGATGAGATTGAAAACACCTGATCGCTAGTTTTTTCCCACAGTCTGAAAACATCAAAAGATCAATGTAGATTTCAATCTGAGATTTTCTCAGAGAGCAGAGCTACAGTAGAATGTGTCCATTTTGAACATAATCAGAATTATCAGCTAATAAGAGTAATTCGACATACTCTGGTAGACTGTAGGTAGCATGAGCTTTTTCTACATAGCCTGAGTTGGGTTTCCACACATAGGAAAAAAATCCTGACTGAGGTTGTCATAATTCATGCATGGGGTTAATTAAATTTTTAAATCATGATTTTAGCTGTCCCACAATTTGTGTGCAGCCGCATGTTTTTCCCTGTTACAAAAAAATTACAGAATCATTCTTTAAAATTGTGCAATCTAAAATGCAACATCATTTGGACCCTTTCTACAGCATGATGGAAAGACAAATAAATAATATCATTACATTTTGTAAAAATAAAATTACACACCTTTTAGTGCTCACTGTATTTAAGCTCAATCATTCATCCCTGTTACCCTAGTTACTAGGGAAACATCGATTTGATCAAAAATCAACTTTTTTGAAGATTAAATTATTCCATTCACTGATCATTTGTTGAAAAATAAATTTGTTAATTTTGTATGAGGCCATATTTTGTACCTCACTTGGGAAATGGAAAAAGTAGTCACCGATTCATTTCTTAACCAAAATAAAATTCTTGACTTATGATGACATCTTTCTGAATCATTTTCAGAGCACAAATGTACACCCCAGTAAGTAATGATCATGTTTATTCTCCGATATTAGCATGTCCGAGGCAGTTCCGCTGTGGAGATGGCAAGTGCATTCCTCTGAGGAAAGTGTGTGATGGAGAAAAAGACTGTTCTGATGGACGAGATGAGGCTAAATGCAGTAAGTTCATAAGTTATACTTACATTATTTTCTACTGTCCATTGCTGTCTTATTTAAACCTGCTTTACTTTGCTTTTAGACACGTGTAAACCAGGAGAAGTTTATTGTAACGGTCAGTGCAGACCACACAGCCAGTGTAACACTGCATGTGGTGACAGCAGTGAAGAGTCTAACTGTGGTAAGAGTGTCTTTCTCAGTCCTTATGAAGATTTAATGCTCTTCCTGCATTCACTGATACCCAGAGATGTCTATTTTTATTGCTACAGACGTGTGGAGAGAGTTTGTGGTAAGACCTACCTAAGTTCTGGTGTGTGTTTGTGTGCACGCGCACGTGTATACACCTATGAGTTTGTCAAGCTCATTTCTTTTTGTGTTCAATTTGTCCACTTTTTAGGAGGTAAATGCTACCATATGTGCCCAAACAAAATCTGCCTCCCCAAAGCCTCAGTGTGTGATGGGATAGTGGACTGCAAAGATCGCAGCGATGAACTCAACTGCACAAGAGCATGTGATTAAAACCCACTTTGCCTACAATTCGGTTCCATTCAGTCATCTTTCAGGGCTTATTGGCCCAAAAAAGTATTTGGACAATCAAGCCACATGGTTTTCTGTACAAACGTATTCATAATAAGCACACATGTATAATGTTTTATATGATCATAATGTTCTAAAGTGTTTTTTTGATTTTTTATTTAATTCATTATTTTATTAATGATGCAGAATTATGTCTGCCTGATCCTTTGCAGTTTCAAAAGGATGCTCTCCCTCCTCCTTCAAATGTGGCAGTGGAAAGTGCTTGAGTAAGATCAATCCGGAGTGTGACGGCATCAAAGACTGCAAAGACGGTTCGGATGAGTTGCGCTGCGGTGAGCATGTTTAAAGAATGATATATTTACTTCAATTTAACTGCCTATAATGCTTGCAACAGTAACAAATGTCAACATACACATGTGCATGAAGGTTGTGGCACAAGGCCCAGGAAAAGGGCAAAGATTGTGGGTGGAACCGATGCCCAGACAGGCTCATGGCCGTGGCAGGTCAGCCTTCAAATGGAGCGCTATGGTCATGTTTGTGGGGCTTCTCTGGTGGCCAGCCGCTGGCTCGTCTCTGCCGCTCACTGCTTTCAGGACTCAGATGCAATCAAGTGAGGTTTTAATCAGGCACCTACACTGCCATTAAAGGTTCTTTTTAAAGAAATGAATACTTTTATTCAGCCAGGATACATTAAATTGATCCAAGCCTGTGACAGTAAAGATATTTAATATATAATGTTACAAAATATTTGTATTTTAAAAAAGTGCTGTTCTTTTGAACTTTCGGTAACACTTTAGTTTAGTTCTCAATATTAACTAGTTGCTTATTAGCTTGCATATTACTAACATATTGGCTGTTTATTAGTACTTATAAAGCACATATTAATGCCTTAATCTGCATGACCATATTCTACATCCCTTAATCCTTTCCAATACCTAAACTTAACCATTACCTTACTAACTATTAATAAGCAGTAATTAAGAGTTTACTGAGGCAAAAGTCATAGTTAATAGTTGGTTAATAGTGATAATTGGACCCTAATCTAAAGTGTGACCGAACTTTCTATTAATCAAAGAACATCCTGTTTTCAACATCCTGACAACTGTTTTTAACATTGATCATAATGAAAATGTTTCTTGAGCAGAAAATCAGCATATTATAATGATTTCATGTGACACTGAAGACTGGAGTAATGATGCTGAAAATTAAGCTTTGCCATCACAGGAATAAATTACATTTTAAAATATATTAAAATAGACAATTATTTTAAATTGCGGTTTTTGCTGTATTTCTCATCAAATAAATGCAGCCTTGGTGAGCATAAGAGACTTCTTTCAAAAACATTAAAACCAACCCTAAATCTTTAAAATTTTATTTTATTTTATTTTATTTTATTCTTTAATATACACACTGTCTAAATCTGTTGTCTCTCGGACTCCGAAACATGTGAAGCTACAGGTATAGTGTTTGCTCATGTTTTGGCAGGTATTCTGATGCGCGCTCATGGAGGGCCTACATGGGTATGCGAGTAATGAACTCGGTCAGCAACGCAGCAGCCACCAGGCAAATCCGCCGTATTGTCTTGCATACGCAATACGACCAATTCACCTCTGACTATGACATCGCCCTACTAGAACTAAGCGCCCCTGTCTTTTTCAATGAGTTGGTACAGCCCGTCTGTGTGCCCGCCCCCTCTCACGCCTTCACCTCTGGAACCAGCTGCTTTGTCACTGGATGGGGGGTTCTGACAGAAGAAGGTATGGCACAGTGTAGAAACACATTCAGAACAAACAATTGGTTCTTGTTCTGTTGGCTTTACCCACAGTTTTAAACACATGATTCATTTGATGACTAAAGATCAGACTACCACTGAAAAATCCCCCAGGAATCCCCGTTGAAACAGGAATGTCACACATTAGATATACAACCTGTAGTGCTACTTGAGTTTGGTTGGTACCAAGATTTTTATGGTGATCTTATTTAAAATTGATCCTAAAATGCATGTGTAACTAATAAGAAATGACTGAAGTTGCTTTTAATTTATTCTTATATTTTAAGTGTAATCTGAAACGCGTCTCTCTCTCTCTCTCTCTCTCTCTGTGTGTGTGTGTGTGTGTGTGCAGTTGTACGCTCAGATGGTTTAATGGTTTAAAATCGCTTGAATGTGTAAATTGTCTTTAAATGATAAACTTTCACTCTATGATGGTTAAACTTAGTAAATAATCTGCAAATCATTAAACTTTAAAAATCAGAAGGGTTTTGAAAATGTTATTACGGTATGTTGTAAAGACCGTTTAAAATCATTAAATGCATTGTTTTTGTCTGAAACCTTCTAAATTTCAGGTGAACTGGCCACATTGCTGCAGGAGGCCACTGTTAACATCATCAGTCACCACACTTGCAATAAAATGTATGATGATGCGGTCACTCCCAGAATGCTTTGCGCCGGAAACGTTCAGGGAGGAGTGGATGCTTGTCAGGTTAGTGTGCACTTAGTCACTGTTTGTGTGCTTGTCAGTGTTCACGGTTCTTATATTCACGTCTTTGTTCGCACAGGGAGACTCTGGGGGACCTTTAGTGTGTCTGGAACGGGGCCGCAGGTGGTTTCTAGCAGGCATTGTGAGTTGGGGTGAGGGCTGCGCTCGACAGAACCGGCCCGGAGTTTACACACGTGTCATAAAGTTCACGGACTGGATTCACCAGCAGACGAAAGGCCAGGTGTGACGCACACTTGCATACGCACACATATATTTACACCAGAGAACGGGTGATTCGCCCACGATCGAGGTGCACCGGCCCAGCTTTCGTGGTGCCCAGACACAGCAAACATCAACACCTCTGCATCGGAAGCAATTCCCCACCAATTCCTGTTGCTCGGCGTTTTAAACCTCCACCCACAGTCTGCCAGCAGCTTCACTCCCTTCTGTGATTCTTTATGCCCCACAATCTTAAGAACCACCCACAAACCAACTGTACTCTCTAAAGCCTCGACAGTGGACTACTAGTGTAGAGATTATAACAGGTTGAAGAGATACACATCTTTCATTATTTGCAGTGGAATGAGTTCTCTTGGTAAGATTTGTATTATTTGCATACAGTGACTAAATATTAGTTTTCATTCATTTATTCATGGTAATGGAATCATTTTGATATTTTTTTTTTTCATTGTTTAAGGATGATATAAACCCTCCACTTCATTGTCCATTTCAAATATGTCCAACTGTGAAATTGACTGCATGTCAGAAATTATGACCAACATCAATTTTAGTCTTGTATTATTATTATTATTATTATTACCATTTTATATGTTTTATAGGGTTTTTGTTTTAATAAATGATTGTTGGCTTCTCTTCCAGTGGGAGAAAGCAGTGGCAGCCCCTAAGACTCTCTCTACTGGTTGTGATTTGACATTACATTACTCAGTACTCGTTTAGTTATGCAAACTGTATTCCTGACAACCAGATGTAAATGTCAAAATTGAGCAAATGTTGATACTTTATAATAGATATATGAAAATAGAACTATATTAAAAAGAGGTGCTACATTACTTCCACTCTGTGATTTTTTATTTATTTTATACTTGCATGTCGTCACCTTCCTAAAATAATTGCCTAAGTCATTTTTTGACAAAAATGATTTTTTTGTATAAGTCATCTCCTCATGATGCTGGCCACCTCTGGTAAAATCCCCACATCCTCAGTTGAACAGATCATGCAGTTCTACCCCTGTAGTGTAATGGCCTATGTCAAGAGTGTGACTTAGGCCGTTTTATTTGGCCTAAGTCAAAAGATTTTACAAGCAATTTTAAAAGGCAATTTTACAAGCTTTTCAAGATGGGAGCTGCATCAAGAAGAACGAACCTCTGAAGTTATTTTTCATTTTTTTGTGTGTTTTCTGAGAAACCTGAAAAATGACTTAGGCAATTATTTTAGGAAGGTGACGATATTCAATTATTGGTTCCGTTTTTGTGTTTTCTGAGAAACCTGAAAAAATGACTTAGGCAATTATTTTAGGAAGGTGACGATGTGTTTCAGTGAAGTGTAAGTACATTCTAAACTGATTTTTTTTTTTTTTCTGATTTTATGTGAATATAGTCATTGTTATAATATGTAATATGTGACCCTGGACCACACGTCACATGTCGCACAGGTAGATCTGTGGCAAAATCCAACAATACATTGTATGGGTCAAAATTATCGATTTTACTTGTATGCCAAAAATTATTAGGATATTAACACGAAAGTGTTCCATGAAGATATTGTGTAAATTTCCTACCATAAATATATAAAACATTTATATTTGTGAGTGAATGCAGCACAATCGCGAACATAAATGGACAACTTTAAAGACGATTTTCTGAATGTTTTGATTTTTTTGCACCCTCAGATTCCAGATTTTCAAATAGTTGTATCTCGGCCAAATATTGTCCTAACAAACCATACATCAATGGAAAGCTTCTTTATTCAGCTTTCAGATGATGTATAAATCTCGATTTAACAAAATTTACCCTTGTGACTGGTTTTGTGGTCCAGGGTCACATATGTATTTAATGTACGAAAACTCACAAACAAGTCTCAGTTGTTTCTCCTGGACAGCAAGATTAAATGTTCAAATAAAAAAAAAATCTTAAGTCTCCAGCTTCTCTGAGAAAAGACTGAACTAATCTCACCTGTCCTTTAGATTTTCAAGAGATCTCAACAATGTCTCAAACTGTGCTCAAAATTATCTCTCAAATTTCTCATCGAATTCTAGTATCCACATTGATTGACTTTATGTATGACAGCAGTCTCATTTACGCCATTTTTATTTCTCCTGAGGAATTTTAGGAGAAACATCTGAGACAAAGTTGATATTTCACAGAATTATAACTGAGATCAATGAATTAAAGGGTGATATCTGAATAATACAGTTATTGCTCTGTGATCTTTTTTATTAATTGCTGACTTTTTGGTAACAGTATGTATGTTCCCCATATGTACATACTATGAACTTATTATAGTTATTACACACTTAACCCATGCAATTTCCTTATATTAAGCAGTACTTTCTTAGGTAAGTACACTGCAAGTACACGTAAGTGCACTTTACAGTAAAATAAAGTGCAACCGACTTTTGTATTAATTTATTAACTTCCTATATTTAGCATTGTTAATATTCCAGCTGCATAAGCTATAAGCATAATTCACATTGGTATTTTTTTCTCACTCCTAGTCTCACTGAAAGAAAGCTCAGTTGTTTCCCCTCATGTATTTACTCTCCTCTTTTAAGGATAACAAGGGTGGGATAACTTCGGCATTTACAGCAATAAGCTTGTTTATTCATGATATGATGGATGAAGTAGAGGGAAGACACTGGAGCAGTGCAGAACATCGGGTCCTTGTGTAGGTCACGTCAGTCGCGCGGGATGGGTGTGTCGATGAGCGTCACGGAGCTCCGGAGGCAGTGGGAAATGAATAAATCCCAGCCCGCGGTCATAATGGGCAAGAGTTTACTGGAATTCATGCATGGTGCTCCTGCTTCAAGAGTTCATACTCCGGACAGTACCGAAGTTGATTGCAGTCCACTCCATGTGAAAGCAGAGTCTGAGGAGTTTGGTGTTGTAAGGTGAATTGATTCTCTGGAGTATTGGAGCTGCAGTGTTTCCTTCATAGGTGTTCATCTCCAAGCAAAGGACCTCAAGCAAGACCAAGAGAATGTTCGATATATTATTTGTGATGATCTTTGGACTGTCAGGGCGTGTTCTAACTAAAGGTAAGTTTTTTTAAATCAGTTTTCGTTCGTATTCATATTAAACATCTAAGCCATACATTTATTTGTCACGTTGTTCAAATACGCACGTTGTTTCATATTCCACCGAAGCAAAAGGATGAAGAACCGTTTGGGAATGCGCGTGGATGTGAGCGTGTGGCATTCCTTAGTACCAGCGCATCATTAATTACTGTTTCATGATACATTGACAGAAGAAATCCATGCATGTACTAACTTGTTCGAGTTTTTTTTATTTTTTTATTTTTTATTCGTGCCTAACTGGAAATAATACGTAGGCCTACGGCAAAAGAGAAAAATGAAGCAAATCAAATGCGCTATAGCGATTTGTGCTTATTCCACGACTATGGCAAGCCGATTAACATTTATAACTTAAAACTAGTATCTATTTTTGTCATTAGTAGCGGTTCTTTTATTACTAGTAATTAACCCAACTCGTATCCGACTTGTATCTGTAGCCTACAATTAAGTAATAACTACTACCGTCTAACCGACTAGTCTGAATTGAATAGTTGAAATTTGAAACTCACTCAATTAGTAATTATTATATAGCCTATATATATATATATGTGTGTGTGTGTGTGTGTATTACAAATTGTTTTAAGAAAAACTGTTACTGGATTGTGAAGTAGTATCTAATGATTTGGTAATAATATCTAATGACCTAGCTAAATTGAAAGGTTATAGTGACTATTGGATTAGAATCAGAATGAGCTTTATTGCCAAGTATGCTTATAAACACAAGGAATTTCCTCTAGCTTCTAAAAGCTTTTAATGCTAAGAAAAGCAAGAAGCTACAGATAATAAAAGTGAAATAAAGATAAGTGGATAAAAATGCATATAAAAATAGACAAAATAATGTAATGTGCACAATACGAATATGTACATGATAACATTAGATAGTCTACAATAATGTACAAGCATCATTACAAGGCTACTAATGAAATAATAGCCTGGTTTCACAGACAGGTCTTAGATTAAGCCAGGATTAGACATTTGTTCAATTAGGATTTTTAAGAAGTGGGCTATGTGCCTTAGAAAAAAACATTAGGCTACCGGTGTGCATCTTAGACAAAACAATGGCACTGGCATAGCCTATTTATGTCAGTGCATGTTGCTTTCAGTTAAAACATCTCAAACATGTATTTT
Organism: Abramis brama; assembly: GCF_963993115.1. Lineage (NCBI taxonomy): Eukaryota > Metazoa > Chordata > Actinopteri > Cypriniformes > Leuciscidae > Abramis > Abramis brama. The sequence goes on along the minus strand of NC_139986.1, from coordinate 17,816,766 downwards.
AGTCCGGGACTATCTTAAACCTTGTCTGTGAAACCAGGGGAATAAGTACTAATATACACGTTAGTTTAAAGAAATAAATGCCTAAACGGCCTGCCATAACAGGACAAGTTGTTTTGATAGTACAGACCTCTCTGCTCTTACTTGGCATCCGTCTTCAATGTTTGGCCCCGGTTGAATCAGAGAGGGCGTTATTTCCTGAGCCTGATGACTTTGTGAAATGGAAGTTCTAATATAAATGACTTAGGGGTCATGACCACCGTGAGGCAGGAACCAGCGCTAATCAGGGTGTTATAGCTAAAACAGACCCACGGGGAGGAAGCAGGGGGTAAAGCGATGTACTGTCCGCATGCACTGTGGGATTATTAGTGCTTTATTGGTCAACAACTCGCCACAGGATGGAAAACTGAACTTGATTAATGGCTAAACGTGTTTTAAGCATGCCCTTTCTACGCGTTCAAAGACATATAGGCTACAGTAGTATATTGCAGACATTTTGGCCAAATTAAATAGAATGGGCTATCGGATTTTAGAAAGATTCCTAAAATGCACTAATAAATAGGTTCACAAATAAAATTAACTAAACTAAATCGCTATTAAAATTGAATAAAATGGGCTAATTAATACACGTAATAATAAAAGCTATAGATAATATATAGCCTAATAATAAGAGATTTTATATATATATATATATATATATATATATATAGCCTACATAGCCTATGTGGTAGACTATTTTTTGTTGTTCAAATTAAAGGTTCTACTTTTCAACACCTTCGGGGTTCAACAAAGAACTTTCTTATCCAGGACCATTTTCATGTATTGAAATGTTTCTAAAGAACGAAAGCAAAGAAATGTCAGTGTAACTTCAAACGTTTTAGATTAGCACGTAGCCTAAATGACATAGACTTCACATTTTAATTATTTAATAGTTTCCCAATGTGTAGTTTAATAAACAATTTTACAAAGTCTTTATAGATTTCGTTATATATTTCTTCTGTTTGTGATAGCCTAAGTAGCCACTTAAAAGACTGAAGAATTAAAAGCGCATAAATTAGCCTATAAATGCGTATCGTCGATAAATTCGTTTCCTATGATTTATAATTAAAGTCACTCTCAAGTGCATGCAACATGCATGCTGTGTTTGGGGTCTACATTGACTTAAGTCAATTTTGCATTTGTATTTGTTCGTGTAACAGTGGCTGTCCTTTCTTACTTGCCCCGTCTTTAAACTCTAACCTGTTTTACTTCGGTTCATTAGCGTTTATTCAAACATGACGTGTAAGGTTTGTTGAAATTGGCAGGTTTTCGTCCTGTCATTAGTGTGCGACGCTCTTGTTGAGGGTTTCTGAAACGGAACCTCAGCGTGTGTACCGGCTGATAACGAGCCTGATAGAATCCCATGCGGGATTCGCTGTGGGAAAAAAGTGCTTGACTCCTACTTCCTTTTTTCATTGGTCTTATTACAATACCATTTTAATGTATAGACGGCGAATGGCCTGCGAATAGCGCGTGAATAATGGAAAGGAAATGATGCTATAGGCTGCGTTTTTAAAAGCAATAAACAATGGTGAGAGCGGTCCGTATTGTAAAGAGCACGTCTGTATCGAGACCAGATGTTTAGAATCATATGGAATTATGTGCTATCTTAACCCACAATTAAGCGTTTTTTTGTTGTTGTTGTTTTTTACGACTAAAAGAAGATAGGCTAGGCTATAAAAATGCAGTTGGCTGTGCAAACACTATTTTTGATTTAGTGTATTTGTTATTACAAAACGTGTTATTTTGCATATTAAATAGGCTATTAATGTCACAGCATCACGTGGATATAAATCATTTTAAATGTCTGTTCAATTATTCAGTAGTCTATAGTTCAGTCATTACGTTCGTTTTATGTTCAGTTGGGCATCCTGACCTTCAATGTCTTATTAATCAGATAAATAACATAAAATGCATGTTATAGGCTTATGTTTTCATGTAGGCATATTTTATGGTTTTAAAAGTCAGAAATGAAAATTAATCATTTTAAACGAGACAGCATTGCACTTTCTCAGAACATTTTTTTTAAATAAGAACCTTAGAAAGTATCCATATGCAAAGTTTAAAAATGCATTTGGAAAACCTTAATATAATTAATTATTCTGTAGGTTAATAGATATAGAATTGTATCTGTCAAAATATAAAGAAGTAAAATACTATTGATGATATTATGAACTGCTGATATTTACCTTATATATATATTTTTTTTTTTACCAACAGTAAAAAGAAAATTGAACTGGATGCATTAGTTTCTTTTAATATTAGTAAAAATCTGATTGTTTTCAGATGTGTGTTTTTTTACATTAAACTCCATTTATATTTGATGTATAAACTTTGCCTTGTAAAGATCCTTAAGAACCTCTGAACAATACTCAAAAATTGCCCCTCAATAACTCCCTTGAAAAGTTGTGCTGTGCTCAGAATCACCTAAAATAAAACTCTATAAGTATTAACGGGAATTGTGGGTCTGTTTCAGTTTGATCAATGGCATGCATAATGTATGTTGTGTAAGTCCTATACATGGGCTATCATTTTTATCACCTGAATGTGGTCAATGTCACTCTTTAAAACCTCACAACATCTTATTCAGCAGCCTCTAACATACCTTTGTGTTTTCTATCTGAAAGACACAGACACAAAAGGGAGGTTCAGTTCTCCAGTGTTGGATGTTACTGAGAAGCAGCTTATTATAGAAAGAAATCAGACACTTCAGCTAAACTGCAGGTGAGTGATGTGTCAAACAATCTTTATGATTAACTGAGGTAATACTGATTTTAGTCAAGAGGAATGTAGAAATAGGCTACTAAGTAAACATTTAGAGTGAGAGATGAATGCATAAAAGTTGAGAATTAACCAAGTGGGGTCCAAAAGCCTGAGAGCACACTGAAGATCTACGATTCATAATTTGATTTAAACCTTGTAATAAACAACCCTTGGTACAAAAGTTCAGAAGTTCTTATGCACAAGAGTCAAATCATGTTGGAGAACATGATCATCAGTTTTTACACAAACTTGCTTTTCACGTGATGCTGTCATTAAAACAAAAAAAAAGATATTTTACTAAAACTAAATACCAAGCCATAAATTCATGACTGATCATTTTCCTCACATTCTATGCATAAAAGTAATGCTTAAATGCTTTTGATAAGTAAACTGTATAATAGAAGTATTCTCACTAGTGGTCTCAGACTTTTGGACCCCCATTATATGCTTATCACAGAGACGGTGACGTCTGATCAGTTAGGTGTAAAGTTCCTTCTATAACCCAAATTTGATGTTTCAGGGGACGGTGGGAGCTCCAGTGGGTTTTGCCATCGGGCGTACCGAAAGTCTACCACGGCACCCAGATAGAGGAGACTCGATGCGGGAGAAAAACGAACCAGTACTGTAGCCGCCTGACGCTCAGTGCTGCTTTAGCCCAACACACTGGCTCTTACCGCTGCCGGTACCTCCAAAAGCAGCGCAAACAGGCCTCGGTGTATGTCTACATCACAGGTAAGACGCTTCAGGTGAACGCTCTAACCCTTAAACCCTCTCTCTCCAGCCACCGTTCAATAGCTTGACCATCTCACTGACCATTTCTGTTGCTTAAAGCCAAACAGGAAGTCTCAGGAAGCAAATAATACCTAAACACCATTTTTCTCTCGAAGCAACATATCCGACTAAGTGAGTGTCTGGCACGGTTTCACACTGGCATTTTTTTGTTTTTGCTCGAACCGTAGGCTGTCCTCCCTCACTTTTGACTATATTTAAACTATAACTTTCTTTTACGTGCAACCTCAAGGGGACAGAAATAGCCCCAGCTGTTGAAAGGCTCAGCTCTTGGGCAGCCTTTCCCAGGGTACCCGGCCTTATCTATCTCCCTCAGCCCGGCTGTCCGTATCCTGTGCTGCTCTGGGGGGAGGGACACTTGGAGACAAGGATAGAGGATGCGATGTCTTCTTGTGTATGTTTGTTAGGATGCGTGTCTGTGCATGGGAGTGGGCACCTTGAGGGCATTCCGGGGCATAAGAGGCTCGGATCCTCCCTGGTCAGGCATTAAGGAAGGCTAAGGGGTGCCCCAGGTCACTAGGTGCGGCCCCCGGTTAGCCAACAAGGCCCCTGAGGACCATCAATCGCTCTCGCGGCCATGTCCATTTAGCCTCACCCTTCGTCCTTTATATTGAATCAAAGCACGACAAGGAAGCATCCAGCAGTCCTTGGGGTACTTTTGTTAAAACGTTCAGATATTATTTTCCGTTCCTTTAATAACAGCAGAACACCAAACAATGGGGCGAGCAACACCCAAAGCCTTTCATTGCCACAAGAATATTGCAACTGAGACGAAAGTGCAACCAAGAAAACAACAGTGAGAGAGAGAGAGTGTTTGATAACAAGCGAGCAATCTCTCTGTAATTGTTGCTGACTCTAGATTATTGTCAGCATCTGCTGTTTGTATGTGGTGTCTGTTTGTTCCTGACCTCAGCATTGGTCGTTTCAGATAGCCAGCGGCCGTTTGTGAAGATGCAGTCGGAGATCCCAGATGTGGTGTACATGAAGGAGGGAGAGCCGTTGGTCTTCCCCTGCAGAGTCACACATCCAGACACCAAAGTCTCGTTGGTCAAGGTGAGTGTCTCAACTGTGAGTCAAACAGATCATTTCATAAGACACATCAGCCTTCCCTCTTTCCAGCAACACGTAATCTGTCTGTCAGCACTGAACACAATTTGTGAGACAGTCTCAGCCAATCCAGAGATATTTGATGGTTAATATGCAGGATTATTGACCAATGAGATTTGATAGTTGGCGGGGCCATCCAGAGAGCTAGAACCCCAGTGCTGTTTAGTACAAAAACTGATTTATTTGTAAAATAGCTTTCATGATTTTTTGTTTTGGTTAGGACACAGAGTCAATCCTCTTAAACTTTTCAGTCATCTCATAAACACAGGCTTTTCATTTGTCAGTCAACACTGAACACAAAATGTGAGATAATCACAGCCAATCAGAAGATATTTAATGTTTAAGGTAGGATTATTGACCAATAAGAATTGACAGTGGGTGGGCTGTCCAGAGACATAGAAACTCAACACTGTTTAGAACAAAAAACTCATTTATTTAGAAAAGTAGCTTTCAAGACTTGTCGCTTGGTTGTTTTGTCAGAATTGGCATATTTTCTAGGGATGGGCATTTTATTAATTGTCTTCTCAAGAAATCGCTTTTTTCTCTGCTTCATTCAGATTACGTAATTACGCACTGCATATGTTGTTTTATTACTTACATCACATTTTAACACCGTTAAAATAGTTATTTTAAGACCTTGAGTTATGTTCTATTCTGCTCTGAAAGGAAGAACGCACTTCAGTAAACGTATACGGTATGCGTGTGCTTTCTCAGAGTGTTTAGTGCTGTTGCTGCACTGGACTGAAAGTCTTTGTGCGATGTTGGAGCTAATTGATGTGTGATAAATTGGAGAATCGATCATTGGTGTCAAGTACTGCTGTACTCAGGCATTCGTGCCATCCCTACTTTTATCTATGGCTTCCATTACATACATGGAGTGCATCCTCTTGTTCTCATTCACAAATAAGACCTTTCCTTGTCCTTATCTTACAATCACTCCAGGTTATAAGGGCAAGCATGCATCTGTTTGTGCCAGTTCGGATGTAGGTGTGTTTGTGCGGGCATGTGGAGGGGATGTACAGAAGTCTTTTTGGCTCAGCGTGACATGGATACTTTAAGCCGATGCTCAGAGTGAGCGGCGCCCACAGCTTCCTCTACTTGTTGGCACTGCACACAGCCAAGAAGATGACGCCGAGACCACCTCACGCAGACTGATGTCTTCCACAGCTGCTGGCACAGACAGCCATTTCAGGAATGAAGCTTTGCCTATAGTGATTAAAAAATAGCTTGCTGTGCATTTATGAAATGATTAGATTCACTAATGCATCTCTGGAGATTTAGGATGAAAATATGGTCCAAATATGGTAACGACTGTCTCAAGAGGGTTTAAAAAGGACTTAAGATGTATTTCAGATGAGAAGGGGAAACGGAAAAGAACAAGTTGACCAGTTCCCCTCGAGCTGCCTTTGGCTCCTCATATGCAGGATGGAAACTGTTTTAGGATATGCTAGTGATATGACATCCCTATCCTCCCTCCTTGCTCAAAAAAGCACCACATTTCATTTCTGTTTGCTTTGTTTATGTCTTGCTGACCCTGCGCACAGATATACAAAAGGCAATCGTGCTATAAATACGAGTTCTCTCCACCCTTCTCAAAGTTGGACTGTCACACACTGGTAGAGTGTTTTTTTCCTGAGAGGATTTTGCACTTGGCAATGTATCTTTAATCTTGCACCTCACGCGTATAGGGAACAATACATAGGCGGCCGTGCTCTCGCTGAAGCTGTGAAAGTAGCCAGCAGGGCCTTTCCAGAAGCTGACCTGAGGGCCTAGCCGTGATGTCTATATCCTGTAGTAACAGGATGTGAGGAGATGGACTGGAGTCACGTTTTCACATCCTTGCCCTCCCTCTTACGCACTGAACGGAGGGAGGGATGTTAGTAAGAAGTTGGACTGAGGTGGGAATAAGCGAAGCGAAGGTGAAGGGGGCACAATATAAAACTTGTCAGCTTTGCTCGTGAATATTAATTAAGTGACATTATGATGTTTGATCCTATTTTTGCTGAAATTGGCACTAGAAAGGTGCCACCTGTAGCAGTGTTATTACTTCCCGCTTATGTGTTCGTTCCAGTGTTATTTTAGTAATTTTTATATACTATTATAGTATTTATTAATGCAGTTTAAGTCATTTGAGTGCTTCAACTAAAAATGTATTTATTTTAGTTGCCAAGGCAACATTATTATTTTTTTATTATTTTTTTTTCCAGCTTTATTTCAATCAACGAAAATAATTTTTTAATACTTTTAGATTTAAACAGTAACAACACAGTGCTTGGTCTTAAAGTCATCATTTTACGCGGCCACCAATCAAGCTGTAATTTTGTCAAATTATGCAAAAATTATTAAAATATAATGGAACTGTGTGTATTTAGGATACATGAAATGCTAGCAGTGAAATTCGCCTTAAGACAAAGGTGTCGAGCATTTTGTTTCATTTAATTTCCATGTCATTTCCACCACTGTCATTTCCGCCACAGATTGCTGTTACACAATAATTAATTTGTGATGTGGCGGAAATGACAATGTTGTGGAAATGCTCATAGAAAAATGACAGAATTGTATGTCCACTGTTTTTGCATTTTAAAAGAGTTAATTTTCTAAAAGTCTTCAAGGCCATATTGGAAAAAACACTGGTTACTACACACCTGGGTAAAGGGCTTACCTAATGCCTTACCTAATACAGTAGTGCTTCCTTTAAACAAGGTGATTTTGAGAAGCTCGCAGTGAGAGGAAAGCATTCACCTGATCCCCTGAGAAAGGGCAGGACGCTTCCACAGTGTCACATCTAAGCCTGTAAACATTTCCTCCATTGAACATGGAAGTAAACAAAATCATAACACCGCTCTCCAAGAATTTCTGAAGGACGGTGCACTGTTGAACCCATTAAAGCCATCGTGTGCACTGGCCAAATGAGATTCGAACTGAAAGTGCAAGTCTGTTTTTAAAATCCACCCCAATGGAACATTTTAGAGCTTTTCAAAGTGAAAGCAAAAATCTCTGCTGCAACTAAAAGAAATGCAAAAGCTGCTGTTGTTTTTTAATAAGGATTTTTTCTTACATTTTCAGTTTCCTTTCCACGTGTTAGCTCCTGATAATAGAAACATCATCTGGAGCAGCAGGCAAGGCTTCATTATCCGTAGTCCAACATTCTTCTACATTGGGCTGTTTTCCTGTGAGACTCTCGTCAATGGAGTCAAATACAGCAACAAGTTTTTGACTCACAGGCCAGGTAAGAGCTTAAGGTTTTTTTGATTAACTAATCTGTGAACCAAATTTTGATTTTCAAACAATGTACCGTTTTCCTTCTTTTTGCAGTAAATAAAATCCTGGACGTGTATTTAAACAGCACGGGTTTGCTCCACGCGTTACAAGGCGAGATTTTAGCACTGAACTGCACCGTTACAGCTGAATGGAACTCCAGGGTGTCCATTACCTGGACATACCCACAAAAGGTGTGTTTGTACCCATTATGCATTTGTGCTTTATGAAATGCTATTTCTAAAATCTTAATTCTGCAATTGGTATAATCAGAATCTATAATATTCTGTTGTGAAATCAGTTGTACAGTACAGTAGCATGAGCTCACCTTGATGCATCACTACTAAAAAGTTTATTTGTATAGCGCTTTTCATAATATATTTTAAAGCAGCTTAACAGAAAATGCTTGTTTCAATGAGTTTGTTTAATATCCCTTTGGGCAAATAGAGTCTCCTGCACGTCAGCTTTTCTTCTTATACATTTCAGAACACATTGAACACAAATTGTACTCAGATTTGCCAAGATATCAAAGTCTGCCAAGTTTCAATATAAACTGAAACAGTTTTCATCAAATTCTTCAAAATTAACAAAAAAATAATTCATAACAAAATTAAAAGTACACTTTTGGCACAGCTGTTAAAAAACAGAACTGCATGCATTTTGCGGAAGAACATTGTTTTGGTTGTGCTTTGGCTCTGCGTGACTGTGCGGATGAATAAGGTTATCCTACTGCTCATAAAACATTCACTATTATCCTGAAGAGATATAACCAGTTTAGAGGGAAAGGATCTCAAGCTGACTAGCTGAAGACGTTACTGAAGCTTTGCCCATTAATAGACACGGGACTTACTTGAAAATAAATTCCAACACAGCGCTACAACAACCATGATGAAATTATAATGCTTTACCAATGAACTCTATTAGAGAGCTAAATATGTAATATGATATTTATCTGTTCAATAAAATACCATACTCACCTGCTGAGTAATAAAAACACCATCTCCGCAACGCTTTTACATTTCCAATCCTACAGTTCTCGCCTCTCCGAAAAGCCAAGCCAATGTTGATTCTTGTTTTATTACGAGCGCTGTCTCGTTTTCTTTTTGCCAGCAGACTCTCCTCTGTTCAGCGGTTATTTTACGCGTCAAAGTATCCGGAGCAGCTTTTCTCTATTTATGAATGTGACATATGTGCGCAATTTCCTGTGAAAACCATCCCGTCAGTTCACCCCTTAAAAAACCACCCCTTCAAATAATAGGTTACTATAGTGAATAAGGGTAAGAAAAAACATGTGATGATGTATTGACACATTATTTAAATTTTGTTCACTTTAAACAAAAAGTTATTTAGTGTACCTTTTAAATTACAAATGAATCATTTTGTTGAAATAAATTATTAGTAAAGAAATGTATAATAGAAATGATTTCTTTTTGGCAGCTAGAATATTTTTCAATTACTGTTTGTGCACTACGGAGGCATTGTTTTACAGACATTACCTTTTAAAATGTAGCGTACAGCTCTTCTGTAGCCCTCATTTCCTCTGAAAACCATGTTGTTTATATTTTTCTTGTCTGGAACAAAATAATTCTTTGTGACACAGTTTGCTCTGCTTGTTTATAATTTAGGCTAATGGATCGGCCACTATCAGCAGACGCATATCAAGGAGCAAAACCAACATGCTTTTCTACAGTGTTCTCACCATCCCCAGACTGAGCAAAGCAGACAGAGGACTCTACAAATGTCATGTGACAAGTGGTCCATCCAAGCGAGACACAAATACGACGGTTATTGTCTATGGTGAGTTTTAGAATTTTACTCTGTTCCCCCCGCCAACTTATTGTACTTTTTCTCAAATGGATTCGTATTCACTATTTACAGCTTTCTACCTCTCAGTCGTCCACATGTATGTTTCTGATTGTCCTATTTTCCTGTCTGTCTGTTCCCAGACCAGCCTTTCATTCGACTCAAGCACAGAAATAGCCCTGTGGTTCAGGCTTTTGCAGGACAGAAATCATTCCGTCTTACTCCAAAACTAAGGGCTTTCCCTGCACCTGAAGTCATCTGGTACAATTTCCTTTCATCACATTGTTGAGCTCCTAAATGATGTTTGCAGATGTTCATTATTAAAGTGAACAGAAACAATATATTTGGAAAAAATCTCAACAGCTGAATCTATTGCTTAGGTTGAAGGATGGGATGGTCGCAGCCGAGCGGTGCTCCCGTTACCATGTAGACGGGTTTTCCCTGGTTATTCGGGATGTAGCGGAAGAGGACGCAGGAATCTACACCATTCTTACTGGGATCCAGCAGTATGGACTTTTCCAGAACCTCACACTCACATTGGTGGTAAATGGTGAGACTTAAGATGAAGAGATCTTTCTTAATGTTATAGGACTGTTTCTTTTCAGATCCGTATTCAACAAAACAGTTTTGTAACTACTCCACTACTAGCCAAAAGTTTAAAATAAAATTGTTGAAAAAAAAATTATAATTCAAATTGATTAAAAATATTCCTATAGTTTTACAATGATTTATTTATTAATGGAAACTATGACAATGGGACCTAACATCCTTTTCTCCTCTATCAAAATCTGTTCACAGTGAAGCCACAGATTGGAGAGAAGACAGTTTCCTCTCATCAACCCGGGACAGTCCAGCGAGGCAGCAGACAAGCCCTGCACTGCACCTCTCACGGTGTCCCACCACCTCAAATCCAATGGCTTTGGCATCCGTGCCCTCCGAAAGGCCTGTAAGTTCACCACCCATGCAGAAACAAAATAATGATTGTCCAAGGCAGTGATTAATGCACATTGAAATCATATATACGCCAAATCAAATACACAACCTTATTAGTGTGTGCTAAAGCCACTCACATAACAATACATTATTTGCATTTTTTAGGAAGGTTTTGGCCTCTGCAAGCTCTCTAAAACCCCATTTTATTTCACACTATCATGTTTTAAAAAGTGAAAGCATTACAGTGAACTTTCTAAATTTGAAAACATTTCCCCAATGACTGACCAATCGTGTCCTTATTGCCCTTTAGTCACAGAGGAAAGGGATACAGTGAAGAATACTGGGTCAGGGCCAAAAATTCTGTCACTTTTAATTTAGTATTTGATGCAGGTGAAAAAACACATCCGAGACAATGTAATTTTGCTAGGTTTGGATTTCCCACACTAGACTAAGTTAGATATCCTCCCCATAATTGCGTAATGTCCTGAAACCATTTTAAATAGTTCAGTTATTTCACACTGTACCTGGTCACATTGTGTTTGATGTGTTTTCTTTTTTAGAATGAATGCACATATGAGTGGAGACGTGTCTATATTTACACACACACACACACACATGCATGTATGCATGTATGTGTGTGTGTTTTTGTGAATAGAGACCTGTTTTGTCTAATTCAGCATGTGTTCAGACAGGGTTTCCTCTTAGCCTGCAGAACAGATGCTTGAGAAGGCCTTTCATGTGTGTGTCTCTATTCATTTTTGTGTGGCCGCTCGTGTGTATGTGTTTGTATTTGTGTGAATGTGTGTGCCTGGTACAGTAACAGAACTGAATTTAACTCCCGAGTTGAAAGTGCAGACAAAAGCACTTCAAAAGAAGCCAGTTCCGTGCTTACAAGCACAATTTGTTCGTTTCTAAATCAAACACTATGATTTAATGAACTTCCTGTGCAGAATGCTGGCTGTTTATTATTTTGATTGCTCAGACGCATCCTGCCATGCCTTCTTCAATGTCTGACACACCACATATCCACCGTTCTCATGAGAAAAATTTAGCAAGCATTACTCAGAGGAGATCATCTCACAGAAACACCATTCCACATACATTCCTGACTTACTCCCATATAGACACACACACTGAAGTTTTGGTTACACTTTAAGTAACGTTGCACCTACATGTCAACTAACTCTCATTAGAGTATTAGTAGAGTATTAATAGACTGTTAGGGGTTAGTAGAATAAGTTTACAAGTACTGCAAAGTAACTTAGTAAACTGCAAAGTCGGCAGTACACTGTAAAAAAAAGTTGCTGCCTTAAACCAAAGAATCAATCTAAGTTGATTGTACTTGAAATTGTAAGTCATTTCAACTAAAATTACATTAACTGGCTTAAAAACGAGTTGAATCTTGTATAATTATTTTTTAATTGAAAATTGCTTAACTTATTTGATGAGTTAAAGCAATGTAAAAACATATTTTGTCATAACTTAATGATCATATAATTTGTAAAAGAAAAAGAAAAAAAGATATGATCAATAAGTTATGACAACCTATTTTTTTTACATTGCGTTAACTTCAAAATAAGTTAAGCCAATTTAATTTAAATTTAAACTAATTTTTAAGTAAGTTTAATGTAAGTTAAGTTGAAATGACTTAAATATCCAAGTTGATTGTACTTAAATATTTGATGCAGCAACATTTTTTTTACAGTATAGATTGTTTGTTGGGGGACCATCAAGAGAAGATTTTGTCTAATTAAGAGTTAGTTGACATGCAATGTTACTTATAGTCAACAGAATGGCTAAAGGGCACCATCAAAATAAAGTGTTACAAGTGTTAAAGTTTTATGAAATCCACAAACCCTGAAAGTGTTACTCTTTAGTATGACACTGCCTTTTCTACTCCAAATTTGTCCATTTTTAGGTCAGGCTTCCCCTTATTGTACTGACATCGTGACATGTTTGATTGGTGATATTTTCTTGGCCTATTCTTTGAGTGCTTCCTAAAAGAACTAAAAATGAAATGTCACTGAGAGGAAAACTCTTGTTGGTTAGAATAATGCAACAGATTCCCAGTATGTGCCAGCCGTCCTTCATGCATTCTTAAAGCGATAGTTCACCCAAAAATGCAAATTCTGTCATCGTTTACTCAATATTGACAATGTTTGGTCCCTATTGGCTTTTTTATTATTTTGACAAAAACAACTGAAACATTCTTCAAAGTGACCTATTTTGTGTTCTGCTGAAGAAAGTCATAGAGTCATAGATATACTATTATAATTTTTGTTAATATTTTGAATTAGTTTTCATTTAAATTTTTGTTAGAATTTGAGTAATATTTTTTATATGTCTATATAGCTTTTATTAGGCCTTAGATTATTTAGTTTTAAATGTAAATTTAATGTAATGTAAATTAGAAATGATGAACTGGGAACTTGCTGAAATAAAAATAAATTTATATTAATTTATATTAATTTAAATTTTTTATATATTTTATTATATTTCAGTTAATGTTTATTGTATTTCAGATTTTTTATGTTTTTAGTTTAAGTTTTATTTAATAATAATAACCCTGCATAGAGGTTTGGAACAACATTTTTTAATGAACTGTCTCTTTAAGAAATGCTTTGGTGTTATATTTGCGTGCCTACCCGGAATCTGCAGCCTCAAATTTCCTCGGAATATGAACACTCATCATTTACAAAGTTTATTAAAAAGTAAATTAATTATGCTTTCAGTTACCAATAAGTGTCTACTAAACTCATTTTAACACGTTACCATGTTTAAATCCATTCTGGGGGAGTTTGTGCTAAAATGCAGGAAAATGCAGGAAATGCCCACATCTGGGCCTGCCTTTATGATATAATTTTTTATCATTCGCATATTGATTTTGCTGAGATACTCGCCATTGCATCAATTAAAGTTCAAAGAGTATATGATAAAAAAAATTAAATCACTGTGTAAAGCTTGATCATTGAAAGGTATTGTATGTACGTTCTGTTGAGAGGTCTTGACTGGCTGGACCCTGACTCAGGCCCTTATTCTTTATAGCAGCCCGGCGCGGCTGGCCTGACGCTGCGGTGGAGGAGGCCCAGGGAGAGTGGAGTTGTGGGCCGGGCCGGCCTGATAGCGGCTGGATGGGCTTTAGCTCGGCCATGGGAACAGCAGCACTCTTATCTCAGCCAGGCAGGAGGCGCAGACGGGCTTCCTGTGCGAAAAATCAGAGCGCTTTTCCTCTCGTTGTTTGGCTTCCTCCCCGACGCGAGACAGCTTCCCAGCAGCGTGATTGTCCCTCCGTCTTCAAACGTGGCACAGTCCGCTTCCTCAGAAGCTTGATCTATTCTTGAGAGTCCCTGATCCCACACACACACCCTCCGCCCCACTTTACTGATCCCCCACAATCCCCCTCACCTGTCCTGCCACACTCACAAATAACCCTACAACTGCCAGTGCCCTTCCTTATCCAGCCACCCCAGAGACGTGACTTAAAGCAGGCCTTCTCACAAGGATCCAGAACAGCTGGGCTCACACAGGACGGAGAGGCTGATATCTCTGCACCCCAGGAACTACCTTCTAATTTATTCCTTTTTTTTTTTTTTTTTTTGTTCAGAGACAGTTTTTTCTGCTCGTCCTCTTTCTGAGCGTGATCCCCATCCATATACTGCCTGGTGCTGCTTTGCTTTTTGTGTTCTTGAGTGGTACTATAAAGGATGTATGAACCAAGCCTCCATCTCCAAAGCCCAGACCATCAGTTATAGTTCTAACATCCACAAAAGCTGTGAGTTCAGATTGTACAAGATGAAAATATCCTGTATCTACTATCTTGACGTGAGCCAAGGAGGGCAGAGAAAACCGAGGCTCGCTATTTGGATTTCTCTTTTTTTTCCATATTTTTTTTTTTTTTCAGACTGGATCTGGCCCAGAATGCCTGCTGTGTAGGAGTTCTGATGGGCCAGAAATTAATGACAAAAGCTCTGTGTCATCCTATATGTCAACTTATGTCACACTCTTCCACTTCACGGTGATGCTGTGTATTACAGTTGCTTTATTTTGTGCTGAAAAAAGGATCCTGCCTGTTTGTATGCAAGTGTTTGCGTGTGTTGAGTGAGTGTTTGTGTGTTTGTTTCTACTCTACGGGTCTCTCCCAATGTGATTCGCCCCTTTTTATACAGATTGTCTATGAGTAATATATGATTCTAATATTTAATAATTTTATACAACTAACTTACTTATGGTAAATATTAATAATTGCCAAATGTGTAAGAACGCTGATAAAAAAAATGTATTTTTAATATCTAATGTATGTGTTTATATCAAATGTATTTGCATTAAATTTGCTTGAAATTATTTGTACAATATGGTCTGTTTGGTTCCAAAAAATGCATATGTGAAGTTCTCAATGATGGCAAAGGTGTCGCTGAAATATTGGGTGACTGTTTCTTGACTGATGCTTTTCTAGACAATAAAACAAAGTAGATTTCATAATGACCCACTGAAGTCAGTTCATAATACTGTACGCAGGCACACTGGGTACATGGATGAAGGTGTTTTGAATGCAGAATGAGTGAGGATGTTTGTGGTAAAACAAATGGGTGTTTGAAGTCTCTGTCTCTCTCACTCTCTGTGTGCGTGTCTGTATGAGAGAGCGAATGTTCCCGGAGAGCCGTGGGAGAGTGGACTTGACTGTGTGTTTGAGAAGTGCTGTTGTCATGATCAGGGTGGGACATACGAGGACAGAACACTCACTGTCTCAGCCAAATAGGAAGAGCAATCAGAAAGAGTCGTCAAAGCCAGGGAGGGGTAACAGGGCGGTGGGCACACAGTCACGGACAAATACCCATCACCAGGGCCACCAAAACCTTGCTCCGAAGATTAGAGACCTTAAAAAATTGGCATGGATAAGATAATGGGATAAATGCCTGAAGTTAGTGTGCAAATTGGAGGAGAGGTTGGGACTTCGGAAGCATGGCCGGGATGATTTACAGGCAGGAAAGGGAACACATCCAAGCCCCACACACTGCTAATTAAGGAACACTTCAACGAGTGTCACCATATCCTAATATGGATGACACGCACACACACTGAGAAAAGAAATTCCAAAAGAAATTCCAAAGAAAAAATTCCATAAGATGAATAAAGTGAAAAATCAATTCCCAAGAGACCTGTGATAAGAAGTTTCCGGTCTTCCCCTTTTGGGCCACAGCTGCGCCACACATCTGTGTCTTGTGACATCACTGCATCGACACTTGTGAACTGAGAGTGCTGTCGTTCTCTCTTCCTCTTTCTCGTCCTCTGTCTTCCTCTCTCTAAGATGTGAGAAGCCTCCTCCTTCCTCCTGGACTCCAGTCAGCGAGAAGACAGAAGTCACGTCCACCCACAATCCCATCCTGACCATCGGCCACAGACAGGAAGTGTTAGAAGGGAAGAATAAGGTGAGTGTTCTAGTGGGTGGACTGATCATAGGGAGAGACAAAATGAATACGCAAGAGGGCACACAAGAACGCAAAAGTACTCCCCCGGGATTCACATAAGCAACACGAGTGCATCTGCTCTCAGTTCTGTGTTCCAAAAAATATCTCTAGACAACAATCAAGTTCCAGTTCTTACTAGAAAAACATTAAAGGATTCATTACAAGAATACACCATCTCCAGCCTCCATTCAAGTTCCTGAATCAGCATTGTTGGTGCAGGAATAACAATACAATAATAACGATAACAATATTGTTAAAATAAGGTACTAAAATAATAATGAAAAATACTCATTTTCAATTTGATAAATAACCTCCTTGCATAAGAAACATTGAGGAAACATAATCCATTCTCCCACCCCCATGGTGAGAGATATCATTGTAATGTCTTAAAAGTTGTTGATTCTGTGCTGTATGGGGATGGATCTTAACCGGTATCACTTTAACATGTATTAGAACCTCCTTGTACAAGAAACATTGGGGAACAGAATCCAGTGGCGGACAATCCGGCTGTCTGAATCAGTTCCCAACACCCATTAAGATATAGTATTGCTTTCAAGTTGTTGATTCCATCCCGTTTGGGAATGGATCTTAACGGGTATAAGTTTGATAAATATTCGAACCTCCTTGTACAAGAAACATGGGGAACAGAATCCAATGGCAAACAACCCGGCTGTCTGAATCAGTCCCCCACCCCGGAGAGATATGTTGATGTAGTGGTGTAAAAGATGTTGATTCCATCCCATTTGGCGATGGATCTTAACTAGTATCAGTTTAACAAATATGAGAACCTCCTTGTATAAGAAACATGGTTGAACAGAATCCGATTGCGAGCAATCCAGCTGTCTGAATCGTATCCTCATGGAGAGACATGTTATAGTTTCATGGGTTAAAGGTAGTTGATTATGTCCTGTTTGGGGCTGGATCTTAACTAGAACCAATAAGAACCACGGGGGAACAGAATCCAATGGTGAGCAATCCGGCTGACTGAATAGATTCCCCACCCCTATATGGCTTAATGTTCCTGGATCAACGTCACATTATTACCAACAGAGCATGTTGCTATTATTGATTTTTGTTTGTAAGTTAGATTAGGGGCTTGAACGGCATTCTTATCAATCAAGATTAGAATTTGAGTAGGGATTGTGTAATGCTATGATTGTTTGATGAGAATGTAGTTCCTGGACCAACAATGGAAGTCAATGCAGGAACATATTCAATGAAATAATACAATGCATAAGTGGTTTTATACTTTCTAGCCTTGTTTGTCTGCATGTTTGCTTGCATGCAACAGTTGTTTTTGTGTTTCCACAGACTGTAGGAGTTCTGACAGTTGGCAAAGCATTGATCTCTGGTATCTATCGCTGTGTTGCATCAAACTTAATGGGCAGAGATGAACTAGACATCCATTTCTATGTCACAGGTACTTTATATGCAAAACTAAATCTAAAAAGATGCTAAACATCCAAATATTTGACTCCCTCTCTCCCTCCTTCCCATTTTTCCACTTATCCCTCCCTCCTCCGTCCCCTTGTTTTTTAAGCTGTGCTAAATTCAGCCACAGTGGATGTATCCCATCCTGGCTGTTGTCATAGTGACAGGGTGGAGGAGTGAACAGGAACCTGCGGCTCTTATCATGCTGCCTCCTCGTGCGGCGCATTATTTGGAGAACGCTGGTGGTGTTCGGGAAAGATAAACATTATCTTCCATCAGGAAACCCTCGAGCGGTTTCCACGGGAAATTTCAAATAGCTAAAGTAAATAGCGCGCCTTTACACTAGCGTCTTATTGCTACTTGTACTGACAATGGCTATTCAACATTGTCATCAAAGGTTATGAAAAATTCTTCTTGGTCAACACTCCAAAATGGTTTCTCTGTGCTCTGTGGCCTCAAACAAAACTATGTTGTTGCCAGTAGGTCTGCATATATTCTGTCTCACTGTATCCAGGATTTATGCACAGGAAGTGGAAGTTGATTGAATCTTCTTTTGTCCACCATCACAGATGTCAAAGGAGGCCTTATCGCATCTTTAGAGGAAGAGCCCAGAGAGGGCAGGGACCTTCGTCTTGTCTGTATAGCAAATAGGCATCTCTATTCAGACCTGTCATGGTATAGAATGGCGAATCAGTCCACAGTATCAGGGGGAGCTTCAGTTCTTGGCGGGGAGCTCACAGAGGGGCACTTCTCTCACACCCTGCATCTTCTGCTGAAGAATGTGACTGCACAGGATTCAGGAACATACCGCTGCTCCGCCACACACCTGCTTACAGGAGAACGTACACACCTAGATACAGCAGTGGAAATCACAGGTGTGTCTTTAAGAGTTATTGTGCTCAACAAATAACACACACACACACACACACACACTCATGCTCTCATTAAAGGGATAGTTTACCCAAACATGAAAATCCTGCCATCACATTTTGAGATATTTCGCAGAAAGTCTTGGTTGTTGAAACAAAAAAAATGACAAAAAGTACCATAATAATAGTATTTATAGTATGTATAATCTCTTTTGCATTCACGCACACACTAATAGGCCACTTTAAGATATGGCACAACGGGTTTGGCATCCGCAAGAGTGCATTAATGCACAGGCTTAAAGGCATAGTTCACCCAAAAATTAAAATTCTTTCATTAATCACCCTCACCCTCATGTCATTCCAAACCCATAAGACTTTTGTTCATCTTCAGAACACAAATGAACATCTTTTTGACAAGACCTGAGAGCTTTCTGTCTAAATAAAAGTCTATATAAATTTGTTCATCATATAAAGCGATTGAGTCTCTTCAGAAAATTTGGACTAAACCGCTCAGTTCATATGGATTAGTTTTACGATCCCTTTATGAACTTTTTGAAGCGTCTAGTTGTGTAGCTGTCAATCGTGGGACAGAAAGCTCTCAAATTTCATCAAAAAGATCTTCATTTGTGTTCCGAAGATGAACGAAAGTCGGGTTTGGAACGGCATGAGGGTGAGTAAATGGCTGTATGGAAAAAAGTGGATAACTGTATTATTTAAAGTTTATGCTAAATAATAGTTTTAAAACATCTGCAGAAGTGAGGCACAGAAGCCATCAGACTTTTCTTAGATACTAATTTTCTGTAAGGATGTGCTTGCAGACACCCACACATTTAGAGACAGAGGCGGAAAGAGAAACAAAGAGAGAGGGAGAAAGACAGAGCGAAACAGGGTCCTTGGGAACTAGAGCTTCCTGTAGCCCTTCTCTCCAAGGCTGTGTGAAGCAGAACCTCTTTGGTGTGGGAATGAGATCTAGTCAGGAGGAAGAGCACACAATGGCACTTCCCACTATGCCACATTTACAGGCTGATTCACATGGCCAAAGAACAATCAGCCAATCAGCCACTGTCACAGAACGAGGAAAGAGACAATAATCAATTGTGTCCCAGGGGAAAATATCTGAAGTAGAAGTCAGATTATTATTCCCCTCTTTTGCTAGAGTTATGAAATCAAGCTTCATGTGAAGGATCCCTCCTTCCTCAAGGACCCTAGGGATTTTTGTTTCATGTTAACCTGGAATTATCTTATATTAATCTACATACATTTGACGCTATATTTGTAAAACTCTCAACAGCTAACCCGGAAATATCAGTTAAGTCCATGAATGTGTCTGAATGCTGAATGTGTCATTAAGACCAACAGAGGAACTAAATGGCACAACTCCAGTGGCTGCTTTTCAAGCATTCCAGGCCTTAATCTGCAATGAAAGAAATACAACCCACAGTCTATTCACACTTCTGTAACAATAGCGAACTGCGTAGCCTGTAAATCACTCAGCTGCTTTATAAGGCGGACATGTAATGCTAAGTGCCCCATGTGACTGTCGTGGCTTCCGTCAATCTCCCAGAGGTGTTTTTGATCTTTTGTGATTAAACTGATTCAGTGGATGTGGAACATCATGCGTAATGACCCCTGACCCAAACCCTCTTTGTCTCAAACTGTACAGTTCTGCAGGCGCCTGTGCTGCTGCGAAATCTGAGTGATCACAGTGTTAATGTAAGCAGCTCGGTCACACTCAGCTGCCCCGCTCGGGGAGTTCCACACCCACGGATCACATGGTATAAGGACCAAAGGAAGCTCCAGCAGGTGTCTGGTGAGACTAGAAAGTGTACTTTTTGAGTACTTATTTCAAGAATCCAACCCGATCTCACGGGAAAACGTACAAATTCTACGAGGTGGCTAATTCGTACGAATTCATACGACCTCACTCGTACGAATTCGTACGATTTTTGCAAAATCGTACATATTTTACGAATTGCCCAATTCGTATGAATTCATACGAATGACCTACCCCTGACCCCGCCCCTAAACCTACCCATCACGTGGGTTTAGACAAATCGTACAAATTCGTACGAGTGAGGTCGTACGAATTCGTACGAATTAGCCATCTTTTTATCATTCGTACGAATTCGTACGAATTGGTCGTGAGATAGCGTTGCAAGAATCCTGTAAATGAATATATTACATACCTGTTTCTTTTATTGACAGGAATTATGTTTCCAGAGGAAGGGACTATACATATCGACCGAATTACGGTTGAAGACCAGGGACTTTATACCTGTGAGGCCACCAATGAGAGGGGGTCTGTGGGGAGCTCCGCCCACATTTGGGTTCAAAGTAAGCTACTGCTTTGACAGGGGCAAATTCACTCATTTTAATGTGCAGTATTATGTAAACTCTTATCTGTTTTATGGCAAGTGTAAATTTAATAGTAATAATACTAATAAGAAATAACTGTAGCTCTAAAACATTTGATCAAAGGATTACCATAGGAATTTATTGGATAATTGTACTTGACTTTCCAATTTTGTTCTATCAAAGAACAAAAGATGTCTTAAAGATGTCTACATTAATTGTTTTAAAAAAAACTATTTAATTCTGTTTTTTTTTACTTTATCCATCAAAGAATCTTTAAAAAAGTGACAAATTTACTACAAAAATAATTAGTACAACTGTTTTAGACATTGTAAACATAAGTAGATGTTGCTTGACACCAAATCAGCATATGTGACCCTGGACCACAAAACCAGTCACATGGGTCAATTTTTTTTTTTTTTGAGATTTATACATCACCTGAAAGCTGAATAAATAAGCTTTCCATTGATGTATGGTTTGTTTGGCCGATATACAACTATATGAACATCTGGAATCTGAGGGTACAAAAAAATCGAAACACTGAGAAAATTGCCTTTAAAGTTGTCCATTTATGTTCGCGATTGAGCTGCATTCACTCACAAAAATAAATGTTTTATATATTTATGGTAGGAAATTTACAAAATATCTTCATTGAACCTGATCTTTACTTAATATCCTTATGATTCTTGGCATAAAAGAAAAATTGATCATTTTGACCCATACAATGTATTGTTGGCTATTGCCACAAATATACCCGTGCGACTTGTGACTGGTTTTGTGATCCAGGGTCACATATTAGAATTATTTCTGAAGGATCGTGTGCATGACTCTGAAGACTCGAGTAATGATGCTGAAAAAAGCTTTGCCATCATAAATGTCATTATAAAATATATTCAAATATAGAAGACTTAGTTATTTTGAAACTGTAAGAATATTTCACAATATTACGCAAAGATAAATGCAGCCTTGGTGAGCACAAGAGACTTTTCGCTGTTTCTTTCACTTCCATCTTTTTTTTTCTCACACTCCCTTATTTGCTCTTTTCGGATGCTTCTAAACTCAGCGCTGAGAGGAGACGTTCACGCTGTTCTCTTTCCGATAGGTCAGGAAGGAAACTGTCTCCCATTTTCATTTCCCACAGATGGCCTTGGCTTTTCAACCCTTAAACTGTTTACCTATTTCTATGTAGGTTCATTTGTTTAGCTGTTTCTATAGAGGCTAATGCATTACTCATGACCTATAGGGAGTTGTCATGCTCATGGGGGACGAATCCGATCCAGGTCATGTCCCACTCTTTTTCAACACTTATTTATGTATCCTATAGGTTCATCTGAATTCCTTTCTCTGGAGATCCCGACTCTAGCATGTACATGTGTTGTGGCCACTCTCTTCTGGCTGCTTCTTACACTGTTAATTCGGAAACTCAAACAGGTGAGAGACGGTTAAAACATTTGAAGGCCAAAAAAATACTTATATTACTGTACCATGTAATATATATCTATATTATGTGGGTCATTCTCAGCCAAATTCCACTGATGGCAAAGCAGAGTACCTGCCAATCATCCTGCACCCAGGGGAGGAGCCTCTGCTTGAGCACTGTGACAGGTTACAGTATGACTCCGCCCAATGGGAGTTTCCACGTGACCGCCTTAAACTGGGTAAATTGTGTGCGTGCTTTATAAGTTGTGTTGATGCTGTTATGAAGTATACTGATATATGGTGTATTGTCCCGTTCTCCAGAAAAGCCCCTGGGGCGAGGGGCATTCGGGCGAGTAATGCAAGCTTCAGCTTTTGGCATTTGTAATTCAGTCAGCTGCACCACAGTGGCCGTCAAGATGCTTAAAGGTATATTCTGAAACATTCTGATAAAATACAGGTGTATTATGTAAAGGCTGAGGTCTTCAGCCCTGCTCCTGGGGACACTGATTGATTGGAATGTTGTTCCAGGATCAACAAAACATGTTGATCAAAACAAATCACATTCACTGGGTGCAGGGTTAAATACTTCTGATGTAGGGTATTTAGTATAGATCACTTATTGTCAGGAGTTATGACTGTGCTGTCCCTGCAGATGGCGCTACGCCCAGTGAACACAAGGCTCTGATGACAGAACTGAAGATCCTCAATCACATTGGGCATCACCTCAATGTGGTCAATCTTCTCGGTGCATGCACCAAACCAGGAGGTGTGAATGTTATCATTTTCCTGTAAACAAAAACCCTCAAAGTTTTTTTTCTTGATGCTAGTTATGAAACTGATCTCTAGTTACAAGAAAAAAAGCTTCAAGATATGCATGCATACACTACTGTTCAAAATGTTGGGGTCAGAAAGATTTTTTTAAAAGAAATTAATACTTTTATTCAGCAATGATGCATTAAATTGACAGTAGAGACCTTTATATTGTTAGGCTTTAAAATATTATTTTATTAAAAAAAATGCTGTTCTTTTGAACTTTCTATTTATCAGAGATTACTGAAAAACTAAAAAAAAATAATAATAATTTGATAGTAATCAAGCTCAAAATCAGCATATCAGAATAATTTCTGAAGGATCATGTGACACTGAAGACTGGAATAATGATGCTGAAAATTCAAGAATAAATTGCATTTTCAAATATATTACCATATAAAACAGCTCTTTTAAATTGTAATAATATTTCACAATATTGCTGTTTTACTGTTTTTTTAATCAATTTTAATAAATAAAAAAAATGCAGCATCGCTGAGCATAAGATACTTATTTCAAAAACATTTTTAAAAATCGTACCGACCCCATATACAGTGAGGAAAATAAGTATTTGAACACCCTGCTATTTTGCAAGTTCTCCCACTTGGAAATCATGGAGGGGTCTGAAATTGTCATCGTAGGTGCATGTCCACTGTGAGAGACATAATCTAAAAAAAAAATCCAGAAATCACAATGTATGATTTTTTAACTATTTATTTGTATGATACAGCTGCAAATAAGTATTTGAACACCTGTCTATCAGCTAGAATTCTGACCCTTTAAAATGTCCACCTCCACTCCATTTATTATCCTAAATTAGATGCACCTGTTTGAGGTTGTTAGCTGCATAAAGACACCTGTCCACCCCATACAATCAGTAGGAATCCAACTACTAACATGGCCAAGACCAAAGAGCTGTCCAAAGACACTAGAGACAAAATTGTACACCTCAACAAGGCTGGAAAGGGCTACGGGGAAATTGCCAAGCAGCTTGGTGAAAAAAGGTCCACTGTTGGAGCAATCATTAGAAAATGGAAGAAGCTAAACATGACTGTCAATCTCCCTCGGACTGGGGCTCCATGTAAGATCTCACCTCGTGGGGTCTCAATGATCCTAAGAAAGGTGAGAAATCAGCCCAGAACTACACGGGAGGAGCTGGTCAATGACCTGAAAAGAGCTGGGACCACCGTTTCCAAGGTTACTGTTGGTAATACACTAAGACGTCATGGTTTGAAATCATGCATGGCACGGAAGGTTCCCCTGCTTAAACCAGCACATGTCAAGGCCCGTCTTAAGTTTGCCAATGACCATTTGGATGATCCAGAGGAGTCATGGGAGAAAGTCATGTGGTCAGATTAGACCAAAATAGACCTTTTTGGTCATAATTCCACTAAACGTGTTTGGAGGAAGAAGAATGATGAGTACCATCCCAAGAACACCATCCCTACTGTGAAGCATGGGGGTGGTAGCATCATGCTTTGGGGGTGTTTTTCTGCACATGGGACAGGGCGACTGCACTGTATTAAGGAGAGGATGACCGGGGCCATGTATTGCGAGATTTTGGGGAACAACCTCCTTCCCTCAGTTAGAGCATTAAAGATGGGTCGAGGCTGGGTCTTCCAACATGACAATGACCCGAAGCACACAGCCAGGATAACCAAGGAGTGGCTCTGTAAGAAGCATATCAAGGTTCTGGCGTGGCCTAGCCAGTCTCCAGACCTAAACCCAATAGAGAATCTTTGGAGGGAGCTCAAACTCCGTGTTTCTCAGCGACAGCCCAGAAACCTGACTGATCTAGAGAAGATCTGTGTGGAGGAGTGGGCCAAAATCCCTCCTGCAGTGTGTGCAAACCTGGTGAAAAACTACAGGAAACGTTTGACCTCTATAATTGCAAACAAAGGCTACTGTACCAAATATTAACATTGATTTTCTCAGGTGTTCAAATACTTATTTGCAGCTGTATCATACAAATAAATAGTTAAAAAATCATACGTTGTGATTTCTGGATTTTTTTTTTAGATTATGTCTCTCACAGTGGACATGCACCTACGATGACAATTTCAGACCCCTCCATGATTTCTAAGTGGGAGAACTTGCAAAATAGCAGGGTGTTCAAATACTTATTTTCCTCACTGTATATATTCACAGTACAGAGATGGATGAATGTTGTTGTATGTATTACTTTTGTCTTGTTGTTTTTAGGGCCTCTGATGATCATAGTTGAATACTGCAAGTTTGGAAACCTGTCTACATACCTTAAGAGCAAACGAGAGGTGTTTCTGTTAAACAGGGTTAGTCTATCTGTCTATCTATCAGTTTTCCTCAGTCATGACTAAAATAAAATCTTATTTTAGTTTCGCAGAGTGTCACTCAGAAGATCTTATAAATGTCACAGCATTTTAACCTGGAAACTGTTGCTTTGCTGTATCGTGAGGTTTAGAGACCTATATTTTGCTGTCAAGTTTATAGTCTTCTCTCATTTCCTTCTGAAAAGAACATACCAGTGTTTTACTAAGACAACAGAGGCATAGCCTACTTCCCTCTTTGTGACCATCTCTAAAACTGCTTACCTCCTTGAATGGCCTCTACAGAAGCTTCATACAAAGAGCAGTGTGTTTATGCAAAAGTCATAGAGTGATGATTCAAAATCAGAGGAACTAGTGATAAAATATGTGATACAAATGCAGTCCTTGTATTTGACTTATGTGGGGAACACATAATCACTATTAACTACGAATTTTGCCTCAATAAACTCCTAATTTACTGCTGATTAATAGTTAATAGTTAAGATTAAGGGATGTAGAATATTGTCATGCAGAATAAGGCATTAAAATGTGCTTTATAAGTACTAATAAACAGTCAATATGCTAATACAGCAATATGCTAAGCTAATAAGTTATTAAATGAGAATTGGCCCTCAAACTAAAGTGAAAGTGACTAGATAGCTGCTCATTTCTTGTGTTTTTGTGTATCTGACTCAGGTGAACAGAGAAGAGGAGGGAATCATGATGGAGGGATGTAAAGGACGACTGGCCAGTGTGTCCAGCAGCCAGAGCAACGCCAGTTCAGGGTTTTGTGAGGAGAGAGCAGAGATCTCAGAGGAGGATAATGGTGAGGTTACATCACACACATGATGTCATTTAAAGTCAGTCTTCACTAGTCTAATAATGAACCAGTAACCACTGATGAAAAAAGACAGTAAGGGGATAGTACAACAAAAAATGAAACACTATCGTTCAAAAATTATTTTATTCAGCCAGGATGCAAATGTTCAAGTTTTATAAAGCACATTTAAACAACCTTGGTCGACCAAAGTGCTAAAAAATTGCAATGTTGTTTGTCTTGCCCAGCTTCTCTTCCTGAATCCATCAACCCTCTGCTGCTTGAAGACCTGATTTCTTACAGCTTTCAGGTAGCCAGAGGTATGGAGTTTCTCGCCTCTCGCAAGGTAAAGTTTCTTCCTTCCTGTTTACATGAGGGTATGTGAGAATGAATATGACTGTGGTTGAATAACAAAGGTCTTTTCATGTTTTTAGTGCATACATCGTGACCTTGCTGCCAGAAACATCCTGTTGTCCACCAACAATGTGGTGAAGATCTGTGATTTTGGCTTGGCTCGAGACGTATACAAAGACCCAGACTACGTGCGCAAGGGAGATGTGAGTGTACTGCCATCGGTAAATCAATGCCAGTGGTCAACAACATAAAGTAAAGGGTAAAATGTGAGTTATGAATGTGTTTTGCCATAAGGCACGGTTACCACTGAAGTGGATGGCCCCTGAATCGATCTTCGACAAAGTCTTCACCACTCAGAGTGACGTGTGGTCGTATGGAGTTCTGCTCTGGGAGATCTTCTCACTCGGTAATTCCATACATCAGTCAAGCGTTCAGCACGTCACCGTTGATTTTTTCATAGCACAACCCCTTTGAAATATGACACAATAGAACAATTGACCTTTGTCTCTCCAGCAGGTCTGTGAGGTCATAGCAAGAGAATGAAAGTGAGGAAAACTTGATAGGAAACATGAAAGTGAAACTTTTAAACAAAGTTTTTAAAGTCACCATGAAATCTGGGTTATTGTGGTTAACTAAAACTACTAAAAACATTTCTGTTCAATGAAATAAAGCTAAAATGAAAATAAAATATAAATATTAGTTGGGAAATTTCAACTAGAAGTTGCTTTGGCAATAAATTGAAATAAGTTTAACTAAAATTATTAACAAAAAAACAAAAAGTTTAACTAAAAGTCATTAAAACTGAAACTGAAACTGTAATAAAAAAATTAAAAAAATAACCAAAAGAAATCTAAAATTAACATGGAAACTAAAAATATAAAAATAAAAGCTAATTCAAAATATTTATAAGACAAGTATCGTTTTATTATAAATTATTGATCTGTGTACATCATTATTTATTAAAAATTCATGTGGCTTTTTCAAAAACTTGAATCAAAATAATGTCCCCTCCCACTTGCAGCGACAACCTGTCACTCACATGACATCACAGCAATTGCCAACGACAACGATCCAATCAATTCCTGACGGACAAAATAGTCCCGCCCTACATTTTTTCTCATTCAAATAGATGTTGGGGTGACACATTAGGTCCTCCCTCGTAATCAAGTCTCTGTTAGGACCCCGAGCGATCCCATTGGTTTTGAACTAATGACTATTAATGTCTGTATTAGTTACAGATACCCAATTAGCCAGATAGTGCAAGAAATTACATTCAATTTGTTTTATCATGCACCATATGGTAACCTATACATATTTTAAATGAATAACGTTTGTATGTTCTTAGTAAATCAATCATCTCTCTCTGTGAACGGTCACACAAAACAGTGTTTGTGATCTATAGGAGCGTCTCCGTACCCGGGGCTGAACATTGATGAGGAGTTTTGTCACAGACTGAAGCAGGGGACTCGGATGTGTCCTCCTGAGTACAGCACCCCGGAGATGTGAGTTCTTACATGTGAATACACTGCATAAAGCGTGAACAAATACCAATACATTTATGATAATGAGCTTGTGGGATTTGTCTGATAGTTATAGCATCATGTGGGCATGCTGGGAAAATAACCCTGAGGACAGACCTTCTTTCACTGCTCTAGTGGAGATACTGGGAGACCTCCTGCAGACCTGCGTCCAACAAGTGGGACATAATTATTGTGTGTTTATTAAGAGATTTTCCCAGTGGGGACATTTGGCTTTCAGAAGTGAATTTTTTTTTCTTGCGTAACAGGACGGAAAGGATTATATTCCGCTAAACACTTTTATTTCTGGAGAAGGAAATACCGTCACGGCGCACCTCGACCAGAAAGACATAAGCCAGAAAATGCTGGGAACTTTAAGGTACGAATGTCTTCATATTTGAAAAGATCAACTGAATATGTATTCATAATATAATATTTATTTTAATTAAATTTATTTGAATAATTTATTTGTCAAAATAAAATCTTGATCATTTTTATATACTTTAGCTACATCAACTCAGAGAAAATCAAAGCCATCAACACTTTTGAGGATCTACACAAAGAAATCCCTGATGTAAGAGTTTTAAAATATAGTTGCATTTCACTCAGGTAAAGTTGTTGGGACTAACTTTTTATTTTACTTTTGGACAACCAGTCTGACAGTGGAATGGTTCTCCCTTCTGAAGAGTTGATTCAGGTGAAATGGACTGACAGATTCAAAACCAAGAAAATCACCAAGTAGGTGCCACAAGACTGGCCTCGGTAATCTGCCACACTACCGTTCAAAAAATTTGGGGTCAGTAAAGACATTCAAAATGCTACAAAAGATTTCTATTCCAAATAAATGATGTTCCTTTCAATTTTACATTACATTCATCAAATAATCTTGTATGGATAAAAACATTATCATGGTTTACACAAACTGTTTTCAACATTGCTAAATCAACATAAATTGATTTTTATGTTTATTTTAAACTGTTTTTACTGTATTATGATCAAATAAATGCAGTCTTGGTGTGAGCATAAAGAGCACATCTCTAAAAACAAAACATTTTTTTTTACAGAACTCAAACTTTTGAACGGTAGTGTGCCTAAATGAATGTGTGAATAACAAACATTGAGTTTTATGTAATTAAATGTATGTAATTAGTTACATATAATGAGGTCATGGCCTTTTGTTTTGCAGGTTATTCTCCAAATATCAAAACCAGCGCAAGATGCTGCCGGGAAAAGTGCTGCCTTGTATGAACAGCGCCCCCTGTTGTCATCATAGAGAGGTGCTGCTCTCCTCCTCCAGACTATGAAGCTGCTCTCCTCTACCGCTGTTTCTAGGCTGCCATGGCCACTCTTAAAAAAACACTCCTTATCTGGACTATCTATTTTGCTTTCAGTTCCTTTTCCGTGTTATATACGTCCTGCCAACGCAGTATTTCGAATGAGTCTCTTATTCTGAGATTCTCTGCACACTCCCACACCTTTTTAACAAATGAACTTTAATGCGTGTTTATATATATATGGAAATTTTAAAGGATAGTTCACCCAAAATTAAAATTCTGTCATCATTTACTGACCCTCAAGTTACTCGAAACCTGAATGAATTTGTTCTGTTGAGATGATATTTTAAAGAATGTTGGTAACCACAGTTGACGGTACTATGTAAGTTAATGGCTACCGTCAACTGTCTGTTACCAACATTCTTCAAAATATCTTCTTTTGTGTGAAAGAAATTCACACACAACAACATGAGGGTGAGTAAATGACAAATGTTTCATTTTTGGGTGAACTATCCCTTTAAGATGTTACTTTTTAAGGTTTTCAGCAGTCTTGAAAGTTTTCGGGATTGTGTTTCATGAACTACTGATAAGCAATCCACCTGTGTTTGTTTTAAAACTCCTATCTCATCTACATACGAAGAGTTCAGATGCAAAAGCCTCTATGTGCCATCTGAAATTTTCTTCTAGAATGATCATTTTTATCAAGCTTGTATATTTAAGTTCAATAATTTCACTTAAATGGCAATGCAAATTACCTATTAATAGTCATTTAAGTGAAATTACTGAACTTTAATATACAAGCTTTATAAAAATGATCATAGAAGAAAATTTCAGATGGCACTTTGGCTTTTGCATCTGAACTCTTCATACACTGTTTGAAACCTCTTTCATTTTGTTTTAGTAGTCACAGAGCAGCTAATATTATTTATGAGCTAGTGCAATGCATTTTATACAATCACTGCTTGTAGGTACCACATGTTTAACTGTAGAGCAGAGTTCATGTGCTGAAAGCCATATGCTGGAAAAGTTCACCGTAGTAGACTATTTATTTACATCAGTAACTTCTGAAAATATTATATGAGAACAATGAGAACAGGTCTTTTAAATATTGGTGGGAAAAAAAATGTTAAAGGGAAATAAAACAACTGGGATCACAGAAAACACTGATCATCTCACCTAATGACACAAAAATAAATGCCCATACATACTTTCTGCCATAAAACACTTGCACCATTCAAAACCATTCGGAGACTGGGTCTCTTTGCTGCTTTTTCAGTGCTGGTAATTTTTGTGGCATCGCCTCCAGAGTTACAGACAAGTTCCTTTTTGCTGCTGCAGTGCATCATAAGCTATTCAAGCGACAATCAAGACATTTAAAAAAAACACAAATGAATGTTATCTTTTATTAATCTTTATTAAAATACTGCTGTACACACAAATATTGCAAAAATGTGACAATAAACAAGAAGGGCATAAAACATACTGGGATGGTGAAGGAGGATTTCATGTGTGAATGTGTATGTATGTGTATGTGTGTGTGTCTGGAGTGCGTTCCACTGGAAGCTGGGTACATGATATGAGATTGCCTGTAAAAGGTGTCTATTGGTGGGTGTGTGTGTGTGTGTGTGTGTATATAAGGATACAGGCTTGGCACCATGTTCACCAAGTAGTCTACTGATCAGTTAAAAAAAAAAAAATACATTATTGAACTCACAGCATCCTTTGCCTGCTGTATCCTGCACCCTCTCGGTCCAGTGTGGCACACCCAAATCTGTGCTGCAAGTCCCGCCTGTTCCTTGACTCACGGATTGGGCAGTCACCAATGACAGGTCAGACACATTCAGTCATTGGCATATTCCTGTCAGGGATCATCCTGAGCGAATTCCAAACTGTCGTCCGGATGTTGTCACATAATTTTGTAGGTCAAATCATAGCTAAACAAAAACAAAACTGAGAGAAACCAATACAATCCCAACTCGGCCAACCGTCCTGCTGAGATTGGTCCACAGAGACCAAGTGAGGTGAGAAACATCCCATCATGCATCTCTGTACGACAACTTTGTGAGGAATGGGAATGACAGTAACAACACAAAATGATATTCACTATATCCAAACCAATACTGAGGGGGAGCAGGAAAATGAACAAATGAGGGAAAAGAATGACAAAAAGGACAGAAACTTGTAATGCTCCACAACAGAGACGTAAGAAAGGGACATTCCACAAAGAGACAGAACTGGTTTCCCTTACTAGCGTGGTCCAGTTCTTTGGTTCCTATCACGAAGAAAAAAAAAAAAAGAAAAAAAATCATCCTCTGAAAATCTGATTTCAAAAAGCATCCACAAAATGAAAAAGGATGCTGCGAAATTCTGAAATAAACAACAATTTTACACAGCAAGAGGCGAGAGCACCCCTTTGTCAGCGCCAGCAAACACCGTGAATCCCCCTCGACGGCACGCAACCAGTAACGTCCCCTCCCGCCTCCAATTTGGCCGACTTTTAAAGGAGTCATTACATCGGAGAAGGAGTGGTGGCACGTTACTAATGCCACACATTCATAAGTGGTCAGTCTCATCAATTTGCCCAACCCAGTGGTTTGTCCCATCAGAGTTGAGGACCCTGCACACATGACCAGTGGTCTGTCCCAATTTGTAGTACCTCATTTAAAAAAAAAAGGCCGAGGATATGATGTGGGAAAACAGCACTCTGTTTTACACCCATTTCATGTGTGAGGCCTCGGCCCTCAATGCACCCTGTGGGACACGCACACACAATCACTTAAAAAGGAACTTAAAATGTTTAGTGCATCCTCCAAAGAAAAAAAATAGGAAAAAAAAAATAGAAATAAAAGCAGGAAGTAAAGACTTTTTTTTTTTTTTTGGACATTGTTCCCAAGTCTAAAAAAAAAAATCATCAGCATTATTATCACAGCTCTCAGTTCAGTTCATAATTCTGCAGCTGTTGTTGTGAAAAATAAAAAAAATAAGCTTTAGAAAACAACTTTCTCTGGACAGAACAGTGTATCTGACTGGAGGTGAGCAACCAGCTGGCTCTGCCCTGGTTGTGAGATCATCATTCTGCACCTATGATTCCAGGCTGTAGTGCAATGTGCTCTGTTTCAGGCAGTTCCAGCCCACTCCTGTGGGGATGGATGGGTGTTACAGGGGGCCGTTAGTGGCGGCCTGCAGTTCCTGGAAGGTGCTCTCAAAGCAGCGCTTCAGGTCTGAGTAAGTCACCACAAGCACGCTCTTCTCATCCCGTGACACCAGACTGATCTTCTCCGGAACTCCAGCATCCAACTGACAGAACAAATAAAGTTAGTTTGAGAGTAGTGAACCGTCACGGTCTAACCGTCAAATCAAAATAATTTTTACAAATAGCATGAACTATTAATTCATAAATATTGTTTTTAAGTCACACCACTTTTTACAATCTGAACTACTTTCCCTGGTCATAAAAAGGTCCAATTATCATTTTTATGTATAGAAATATATACATCAGACTCATCCCATTGACCACTTGGTTGTTTTTTTTCTGCATGTTGGTTGTACCACAGAACTTTAAAAATGAATAAGCAGTTGCTACATTTTTATATTAGAAATAATTAAAGATTGACAAACTACTTAAAGGGATAGTTCACCCAAAAACGTCTAGAACTATCCCCTACAAGAAGTTCTATTATCTAAAAATCTTTATTGATATCAGGATATTTGCATCTCCTTGACATTTTTTACTTGCCACCTGCCCCCTCCAAAAAAAAAACAAAAAAAAAAAACTTCAACAGGTGTATTAAAGTCATTATATATACAGATTGCATTTTTTAAATGTACCTTTCAATAAATTGATATATAGTCATTGACCCAACATATAACATGAGCTCCAATACACAAGCTCACCTTATTGAGACAGGACACGATGTGGCTGAGGTCGATCCAGGGCGTGCCTGTCTCTGTTACCTGGTGGAACAGGTGATCTCTGAAGAGCTTCAGCAGGTAACGGTCACCAGTCTCAGACCATGTTGGGTCCTTCTGGAACCTACAAAAAATTCAATGTTAAAGTGAACCGTTTTGGAAGCGTTTTGTAAAAGGTTGCCATTTCAGAAAGGTTTTAAGTGAACTCAATATTTTAGTTGTAATAAAAACCCTTACTCTGGTCTCTCGTTGATCGTTCCCAGTTTTGCCAGAAGGCGGAACAATCGGCCATTTTGAACCTCCTGCAAAATAAAAATGCAACATTTTTGACAAAAACAAATTTGGTTACATTGGGTGTGTGCAAGTGAGACTTTACAGAATATGAGAAGGAAGTTAGAAAGGAAACCAGGTCATATTTAAACCTCTTTCTGTGTCACATTTGCACACACACCAAATGCAGCACAGCACTAAACAAATGCAACGGACACGGCACTGTTTAAAAAGGCCATTCTCATGAAGAAAAATGAGTTAAATGCAACAGTGCATGTTTGTAGGTGTTTGCAGCAGGGTGGTCAGAAATGTCTTCACATATCTGATATGAGTAAATAAAAGGAGGAAAGCAGAAGAAAGAAGAGCTGAAACTGTCCAAAATATTTTCAGCAATCACACCATCTCTTATCTCATCTCATACTAGATAATGGCATACTATGTAAACTAGATAGCATGGTCTGAAAGGGTGTTTCTTTTCGTTTCCTGCACTGCTATTGAACCTACAGCCTAGCTGTGGGTGAGACAAGATCAAAAAGTGAGAGAAACAAAATATGACAAATACAAAATATGACAAATACAGCATGACTAGTGTAGTCCAATTTAAATAAAATTAAAGGGTACTTCACGCTGGAAAAATGGGCTTTTTAATAAAACTTGGCTACCTATGCAGCAGAAATGCCAAAAACATTCTGAAACTGGTGCTACCCAACTAGAGAAAACATGTATGAGTACCTTAGCCAAGTCCTCCTCAATGACATCGTTCCTCATTTGCGAGGCATCAAGTTGAGTATAAAAACGTGCTCCAATCATGGGCATAATGTCATTGACGCTGCGCAGACGGCTCTGTTCTGACAGCAGGTACCTGAATATTGAAACATGACCAAAAAAATGTGCATTAGTTTGAATGTGGGGCCACAAGTGTGAATGTATGCCTACATGCACCTTAATCAGTCTTATTAAAATCACAAACTGCCATGTGTCACACTATAACCACTTTGAGAGAATTTAGACAATAAAAGGCTCACAGAATGAGGTTCTTGAGGTCAGATGAGTAGTTGATTGACACCAGCTCCATGGCCTTCTGCAGATTCTCTCTCTGAATGCCAGCTAGAGAGTTACAAGCCAAGGCCAACACCACCTTCCCCAGGGAGATAAGATCTGCTTGCTGATGGACACAAAGAGGAACAGCAACTGATGAAACTAAGAGTTTAGACCCAAAGTGTAAAACGACAAGCACATAAAACAAACTATTTTTTTACTCCACAACGACAATTCGGCTTTGCCATCACAGGAATAAACTACATTCTAAAATATATTTAAAATTATTTAATTTATTTTAAATTATGATCATATTTCACAATATTACCGTAATTTTTAGAGACTTCTTTCAACAATAACAACAACAAAAACCTTAATGACCTAATCTTAATGAATCTGAACGATAGTTTATGTAACAAAACATGATTAAATGCAGATAAGCAGTCAAGAAATGTATGTCATTGGCATAACACTATGTTTGGGTGTACCTGGTACTGGGGCATCAGCGCCAGGTGGTTGGTCTGACTATTGTCAAATGTTAAGACATCAAACATTCCTACACAGTTGACTCGTAACCTACGGAGAAACAACAGACATTTAGCAACGTTTGTGTTTGCATGTTTTTATTTGTGCAAACTCTGCTCAGGTCTATTAACAGGTAGTGTGTAATAAAGGAACAGCAAAAACAATCTAAAAGTGAACTTCTCCATTCACCATTTATGGATAGAAAATAGAGGCCCCACAGAACACTGACCGATCTGTGGTTTGACGGTCCTTAATTTCAGAAGTCTTATCAAGAAGAGTCTTTAGTTCTTTAACCAGTTATTGTTTGCACGATTAGGTCAGTCGTTCAGATTTTTGCTGGTCCCACTAAAGAAAATAGTTGTAGTGAAAAAAATATTGTAGTGAACAGCACATTGCAGGGCCAAGTTTATGGCCAGACCCCTCTCTGTCTCTCTACATTTAGATTGGATCTTGGTGGACTAACACAAACAAACTGTCCAACACCATCAGATAAAGATGCTAGGACAACAGCCAGACAGACACCTCTCAGAGGGCAAGAAGACATCTAGTACCAAGCCTGGGAAGGACAGGACTTCTCATTGGTCCACATACAGTTTCTGCCCTTCACCCATTTAGATGTTGGCCTGTGACTGCCATAAAAATTCTTAAGGACCTCCGGATGCAAAAGCGGGTGAAACAAAGAAAAACCACAATGATCCATCCAAATCCATTCATAACTATGTTTTGAAACCTTAAAACTGATGTAAACAACACACATCCATTTCATACTTATTCAGAGAAATAAGTATTCTCAGTGCCAGCTGTTTGTAATGCAACATCTTACACAATTCCAGCTGTTAACGTACAAATGAATGAATGCATGACAGTTTGAACTCTATTTGTTTATAATATTGCCAAAGGTATTCTGGTGGTGGTTCGGAAAGTGAGAAATGCATTGGTAAAACTTTAAAGACTTCTAACTGTTTGCTTTATGCAAATGAGTTAAATAGGGGAAAGAAGGGTGGGCCACACTGTGTGTCCCCTGTGATGCCAGCA